>NC_051400.1:6705786-6706134 GCF_015228065.2 Penaeus monodon
TTATGACGAAGAAAGAAATAAACAAATAAAAACATAAAGAAGAAAGAGAAAAAACAAAAACAAATAGAAAACAAAACAAGATAAGAAAAAATACAAAACAAAAAAATATATAAAAATAAATCGTAAGGGAAGACAGCCGATGGAAAAGAGGCATAACACGACAGCGAATCTTTCCGTAAAAAAATATGTGAGCGCCGTATCGATAGGCCTTTCTTTCCCCGGCATCGTTTTCCGATAAGGCGTGGACGGCCGACCAAAACGCCTTCCTTCATTTCACTTAAGAATCGAAGTGTGGCTTGTTTTTGGTGGGGCTAAATAGTCTCTACTTTTTATGTCTATTTTTTATGA
>NC_051400.1:6706577-6706807 GCF_015228065.2 Penaeus monodon
CGCCAAACGAATTCCTTGGCACCTTGAAGGCTGTCACATCCCCGGGCGAGATCGTCATGGCGCCGAGGACGGGGTGTGCGCGCAGGTCCTCCTCGAGCCTAACGAAGGCGAGGTCGGCCAGCTGCTTCAGGAGGCCGCGAGGAATCTGGCGGCGGAGGTTCAGGTAGTAGTTGGTTCGCACGTGCTCTGTTACCTGGGGGGGGGGGGAGTCAATTATGGTAAAATGTAAA
>NC_051400.1:6707806-6707985 GCF_015228065.2 Penaeus monodon
CCCGGCATTCTACAGAAGAGTAGAATGCCGGGTAGATGAAGTATGAAAAGAGGAAGGTGGAAATGAAAAAGAGAAACAGGTGGATTAGAGTGATTGGTTTAGAGATAGATGGCTGACTGATTGGAGGGAGAGGCGAGGATATTGGAAACTGTTACGCGAGATACATAGACAGAGAGATA
>NC_051400.1:6708328-6708418 GCF_015228065.2 Penaeus monodon
AGATAGAACAAATTAATATGAATATAGGATATAGAAGGGAATGATAAAGGATAGGGCAAGAGGAAACCAGGGAGAGCGTTTGTAGAAAGC
>NC_051400.1:6714859-6715250 GCF_015228065.2 Penaeus monodon
GTATGCATGTATGTATAAATAGCTAATGCCTGTTTCCCATAACAACAGAAGTGACTTAATTACCATGTGTGCATATGAAAGCTCTCCCCAGCACTGAGTAATCTGTTTAGGGAAATTATCTTTTTTTTAATCTCCCTTAACTGTATTATTCATCTATTTCATATACTGTATTCTCTTCCCTCTTTCTTTCCCTTCCTTGTTCATTCTCCGATCAGTGTTTTCAGCTTGTTCTCTATCTCCTTTTTATCAGCTGTTTTCACGATCACAATCGTCCCGTTTCGTCAGTTATGTTTTGGGGTCCTTTGTTATATTCCCTTCCTATTGTGCTTTCCCTTCTTCCCTCCCTTTTCTCTTTCGTTTCCAACAGCGGGTATTTTTGCTAAAGTTTAAC
>NC_051400.1:6715793-6716354 GCF_015228065.2 Penaeus monodon
TCACGTTAGTTTATAATGTTATGAATCTATGTCTCTAAATCAGTACATTCATTAAAGCCTAGTTCATGTATTAAATCTTCACTCACAAACTTCTCTTCATTTCCTTTCTCCCACACTCTTAAACTTCATACACACAAATTCACAAACATACAAACGACAACGAAAACTCATAAACAAACACACGAACTTATACTAAAACACACGCAAGCCTATACACCTTGACATTCATACACACACATACACATGCTAACAAATCTTATGATTAAGGTGCACACACAAACTTATATACTCTCACACTAATACACCAGCACAAGCCCACTATCGCTCTTTTTAAAGCACTCTATACCAACACACTTTTAAAACTCACCCTAATCCTCGTGCTGTGTCCAGGGTTATCAGTGTGGAATTTCCTAGCAAAGAAATATCTGTGAGAAGATTCCATCATTTCCCTCAAGTCGTCTTCCACGACAGGCCCTGGACCCTGAAAAGAGGAGGTTGTGATAAGATTAGCATTGGTAATACATGAAGGTGAAAATCGGGAAGGAATATATGTTGCTTGTT
>NC_051400.1:6716444-6716516 GCF_015228065.2 Penaeus monodon
AAGGTTAGTCGTCGTTTGCTGTTTATTTGCTTGTGTTTCTTGATGTGTATGCAAATCTGCTAGGCGTGAATA
>NC_051400.1:6716750-6716875 GCF_015228065.2 Penaeus monodon
AAGGGAGAGTGTGTGCCCTCTTATTTATTTCTTTGTGATTGACGTTTGACTCCCAAATTTCTTTTGTGTTTACATCTTCCAAGAAACGTTGGCTTCGTCTCAGTGGAAATATTATTTGCCCAGTA
>NC_051400.1:6716938-6717119 GCF_015228065.2 Penaeus monodon
GACTTTGCATAGGGAAAAAGACTTTTTTCAGACCGTTTTTTTACCTGGCTACCCTTGAGTTTTCCTGTTTTGCGTTGATAAATTGAATTTTCTTGTCTCAACGTGTGCTTTCAAGACCTGGTCTGTATTTTCTTGAGCATTCTTTCTCTTTCCCCTTTGTTTTTTTTCTCTCTATTGCATG
>NC_051400.1:6717148-6717217 GCF_015228065.2 Penaeus monodon
GGGGGGGGTACCATTAGTTCACTTAGATATTATAAAAAGGTACGCCTGTTATCTGGTTGTCGTTACCTG
>NC_051400.1:6717413-6717834 GCF_015228065.2 Penaeus monodon
AACGCCTACACGTACACCGCACACTTGCACCCTCATTCTCCTCCCTCTCCCGTGCCCATCTCCGTCGCTCAGCCTCCGCTTGCCATGATCAAGACCCGCCATTGTCTCTCGGTCCCTGGAGAGGCATGCACGCGCCGCCCCCAAAGGTCTTGTCAATACTGGGAACAGAAGAGGGTAGGAAGAGGAGATGGAGAGAGACGAGGCGATGAGAGGAGAAGAGATGCTGCGAAATGAGGAAGATGAGGTGGGGAAAGGCGGTGACATGAGGTGAGTGGGAATGTAGAGTGTAATGATGATGGTGGAAGCGGGCAAATGAGGAGAATGTGAGGGAGGAGGATGTAGATAGAAGAGGGGAGGGAAAAGAAGAGGTGGGAGATAGACTGATGTGTATGAAGAGATATTAGAACAGACAAATGATAAA
>NC_051400.1:6717959-6718044 GCF_015228065.2 Penaeus monodon
GCAGACGCAAGGGGAAAGATAAGGAGAGCGGAAAAACATATATGAAGAGAGCTAGAGAGGGATTAGGAGGTACAAAGAGAAAGAA
>NC_051400.1:6718088-6718469 GCF_015228065.2 Penaeus monodon
TCTCTTCATCAGATTAGAGAAATTTAAAAAAATAATAATCATCCTCAAAATGTGTTTAGGAATAGAGCGTTATTTAATATTTCCTGACTTATAGGTACATTTAACTCATTTTGGACATAATGCCTTTTGGTAATCTTTTCGTGTATTTCAAAAACACGTTAATGGTGACAGATGGCTGCATTTGTAGGAGATTTGTATGTTTTGATATTTTCTCTCCCTTTCTGGTTATAGCTCCCTGATATTTTGTATTAAATCTTGTGATTAAACCCATTAAACCAATAATGATCTGATGATGAGGCGTGCAAAAGTAATTACGATAATTAAGAAACTCATTTTCTCAAAACTATATGAATCTTTAAGAATGTCAAATAGTTTTAAATC
>NC_051400.1:6718732-6719137 GCF_015228065.2 Penaeus monodon
TTATATGACAGGTTCAGCTCCTGGCCTTGGGATAGAGCACGATAAATTCTTGGTAGAGAATACAAGAGAAAGGGCTTTGAAACAGACAACTGTGACGTTCAATGCTTTATGAAGTCAGGGAGCGAGACCAGACAAAGTAATATAACCTGCTGAACCTGAACAAAGAGTTACTTGAAGACAGGAGAGCGAAAGAACTAATAAATAGATGAGCGAATTGATAAAGATGGGAGAAAATGACAATGATTTAAACTCATACGATGTTATTATTTAATGTTTATAGATAGAATGTTAATGTTTATTGATAGAAGGGGAGAAAATGACAATGATCTAAAGCTCACATGTAAATAACATATGAGAAAGAAAAGTACACAGGACTGCCTGATTTTTTTCTCTCTTATTTTTTCT
>NC_051400.1:6719230-6719300 GCF_015228065.2 Penaeus monodon
CTTTAAAAGGGTTAAGAGGTTAACCATTTAAGCATTCAAAGGAATAGGTATGAATACCACTTGATTTTTT
>NC_051400.1:6719324-6719675 GCF_015228065.2 Penaeus monodon
TTTTACACCCGTTAGTAGACTTGCCTGTGTTTCATAGTTTATAGCGGACATCAAACCCGGTATTAAGAAGTTGTTCCTCGTCTGGAAAATCTTTTATATGAAAATCTTCATCAGAGAACGCTATAAAGTCTCAGGTTACTAAGTTTTGATGACGTAATGTACAGACCTCTTTGTTCACATCTTAATTACTTTTGTCTTTTTATGTGGAAGGAAAGTTGTAGCACTGTACCATTTTTTCTTTATTTTTCAGCTTTTATGTAGCTTTTTTTTCTTCTTTTTTATGTTCTTTCTTCTATTTCCTGTCTCTCTTTCTATCCCTAACCCATTTTTCCTTTCCTCCTAACTCACTCA
>NC_051400.1:6719767-6719838 GCF_015228065.2 Penaeus monodon
TCATTCCTCTCCCCTACGCTAACCTCCCACCCTATCTCATATTTCCTTACAGAAACGATTCACACACTCAC
>NC_051400.1:6719948-6721140 GCF_015228065.2 Penaeus monodon
TCCAACCTGGCCGCAAAAATCCGCATCTTCCATGTGACGGCAGAGATTAATTGTATTCCTTCCTTCAAATTTCTTAAGCCAGTGGAATCCAAGGGGACGGGATTTGTTGCTGACGGAGAGAAAATAGTGGGAAGAAAATGAATAAATTAATATAGGACTGAGATATATGAAATACTTAGGACTGAGATATATGAAATACTCAGGACTGAGATATATGAAATACTTAGGACTGAGATATATGAAATACTTAGGCCTGAGATATATGAAATACTTAGGACTGAGATATATGAAATACTTAGGACCGAGATATATGAAATACTTATAATGAGGAATAAAGGAGAGTGAATTGATTAATATAGAATTGAGATATGTGACAAACTTATAACGAGAGATAATGGAAAATTAATAAATTAATATAAATTGAGATGAATGAAATCTTAATATGAGGAACAATAAAAAATCAGTATATGAAATCCTTCTGAGGAATGATGAAAAATTAATAGATAAATATAAAATTGATGAGGAATCATGGAAAATTAATAAATCAATATAGATTTGAGATATATGGAATAATTATTATGAGGAATGATGAAAGATTAATAATCTGATATATAACTGAGTTATATGAAATACTTATAATGAGGAATAACGGAAAATTAATAAATTAATATAGAATTGAGGAATATGAAAATATAAAAAGAAGAGTAATAATGAAAAATTAATAGATTAATACGAAACTGAGAAATACGATATATGTATAAAGAGGAGAGGATAATTGAAAAATGAATAAACTAATATAGAACTAAGAAATATGAATTACTTATAAAAGGAAAGGAATAATGAAAAATTATTAAACTAATGCAGAATTGGGAAATATGAAACACTTATAAATAAAGTTGATAATATGAAATATAATGGAAAAGAATGATGAAAATAAAATTATTAATATAAAGTTAGAGAGAATAAATTAAATGATTAGCATTATAATGTTATAAAGATTTAACATATTTTATAGACAAGTGGGTGAAATAATCGCTTATCATATGAAGGATTTGTGATAAGAAAAATGCATATTTCAACCATTTATGTCCGTAGAATCCATATACGTTACGTGTATGAATAATCATGTGCTGATATGGTAAAGTAAAAGCATAAAATAATTATGCCTGTGTGTGTGTGTCAGAGAGAGAAA
>NC_051400.1:6721262-6721604 GCF_015228065.2 Penaeus monodon
TTCCGTGTGCATGCATGTGTGAAAGGACAAGCGTATGTAAGTCGATGCATGGGCGTATATCGATCCTTTTACCCCAGCGTGTCTCCCTACACTTGAGACCTGACATGACGTTCCTGAGTGCCACCTTGCTCCTTAATGCGTGTTGGCACCGGCTCCCGCGGGGAGTGCCAAGAGCAACGGCCGGAGCAGAGCGACGTGACCGAACCTTAACTAATGCCATCAGGTGGCACTGGCACTCTCGAGGAGGCCGGGGATTGGATGGAGAGGAAGGAAGGAGGTGAATTACCGCTCGCAGAGGACCCGGTCGAGGCTTGGCCTTTAAACTATCTTTTAGTAAGACTT
>NC_051400.1:6722124-6722477 GCF_015228065.2 Penaeus monodon
GAGATGAAATGAAACCTGGAAAAACAACCTGGAAAATAACCCCCAACCTCATCAGTTGCAAAATTTTTCCTTCTTTAAAAATAAAGTAATAAAATCGGCAAAAAACGTAATAATAGTAACACGGAAGAGAAGTGACACAGAAGGAAAAATAGGGAAAAAGTATTGCCCCATCATCCCCGTGTGCAAGCCGGCCTTTCCATCAGAAGGAGAGCATCAAAGGCCACGTAGGTATGTTGCCAATAAAGCACAAAGGCGAACCGGATTAGGCGAGAATAGAGTTAAGGCAACATTATTAGACCAATCAACGTACTTTTCCTTCCACACTAAAGGGTAGATTGGTAGATATATAGGAA
>NC_051400.1:6723668-6723881 GCF_015228065.2 Penaeus monodon
GGTAGTATCACCAAATTGATTGTATTTTATTCAAAACAACCCTTCAAACTAATTTGCAAACAATTTCCACCATCTATTCTATATAATAAAGGAATTAGAAGCCAAACTATTAGAAAATGTATAGATCAACGACCAACTAAATCAAATATGGCGTGCTCTAACCGTAGAGTTTTGTCAACTATGACCAGCATGAGCATTATTGATAAAAGTATA
>NC_051400.1:6724692-6724996 GCF_015228065.2 Penaeus monodon
GAACTCACAAATTGACGTTGTTTTTATCATGCTGAAAATTATTTTTTCAGACTCTTTTTTAAGATACTTAACAGCTTTGAGGTCCGAGACCATACTTGTGCGTGCTGTACCATACTTGTGCGTGCTGTACCATACCTATAACTTCTGTGAACTTCGTGATATATACTTATTTTCTATACCATTTCTGTATATTCATTGAATATATTTTTTGCATTTATATGAAAAGTTTACCTTTTATTCCTCGAGCAAAATCAATCACCCGCAGAATACAAAATAAGGAACCATCAGGAAAATTAATTACATC
>NC_051400.1:6725781-6725914 GCF_015228065.2 Penaeus monodon
GCCAGTATGTCTGCAATATTAACTCGATTAACAAAGTTTCCAGGATTACTTACAAGACTACGATAATTCACTCAAGACTCAATAAAACTCACGACAAGTTAAATTCTCTGGAGAGCCAGCTGATATCCAACTC
>NC_051400.1:6726158-6726329 GCF_015228065.2 Penaeus monodon
TTGCACCAAAAGATGCTTTGCATTGTATATTAGTTCTTCCGTCGCCCTGAAGGGAAAGGACATCAAATCCTCTCGCGCAGAATCAAGAAAGGACGTAGTTTCTCCCTAACGTCGAACTTTCTCCCCTTGTCTTTTCGCAAAATGCTTAGTGGTCGTGAAGTTTTGTCGGTT
>NC_051400.1:6726788-6727493 GCF_015228065.2 Penaeus monodon
AATGAATGTCGCGCTAATATCGTTTTCGTTTACCAGTTTAGTTTCTCGTTTTCTTCACAAGACCCACTTCTGATGTGACTGATTGTTTTTTTCATTGTTCTAGAGACCGGTAGCATATTTCTCATATCATTAGTTAATTATAGTCCAAAAAATGCCAATGAATATTCGTAGTAATATTTGTCAGTGCCACAAGATATAGCTGATATGATATAGATAAGCATTTTATTTATTGATCAAGTAAGTAATCAGCTACTTGAATATGGATATTAGTTCCCTTTCTGGATATTCGTACAAGTTCGGGACAATGAATAGCACTGACTTAGACAATATCTGATTCTTTTGTCCTTTTCAAAAAAAAATTCTTCCCTTTCCATTTTTTCTCTAACCAATACCTTCCTTTTCCCTTTTCCAATATCCCAAATTTTCTGATAAACCATTAATTCCAAACTTTCTCTTTCCAAGTTCCTCAAACTTCAAGTAAGTAAAATATTTTAGTTTTTGTAAAAACGGTTAATGTCAGTGTGCTTTATTTTTAATTATAATATAATTAGTCGCACTGCGTTTCATGAGTACATATATGCTAATGAAGTTTGTAACAGACGATCGCTAGGAATTAATTTGTATTCTTATGTTAATGTGCGTAGGTTTTAGTGGCTCTTTTGGCTTGACAGGTAGCATAACTTATTCAGGTGGCGGAAATGCTTG
>NC_051400.1:6727715-6727849 GCF_015228065.2 Penaeus monodon
GACATTAACGTGCACGATATCATTTCCATCCCGGCAGCATTTCTCTTTAAAGAAACTCCTTTAAGTAGAACGAAACATTATTCCTATCTTAACCTGTTCCGCCCAGTACCTATCATCCGCCCAATTCATTCCTT
>NC_051400.1:6728097-6728352 GCF_015228065.2 Penaeus monodon
CCTATCTTTTCTCAAGCTATCTAATGTTACGACTGACTGACACCGCCTCCCTATAATGGATCCATGAATAATATTGAATCACCGTGAATGAAAAACTGTTGAAAAGGATTCTTCACCGAAGTCTATTTGAAATATGATTTAGGATGAATGATTTAGTAATGATACTATGGGAGGTCTGCAAACAGAGCGATTACGAAAAGGAATTGGAGAAGTCGAAGATAAAGGTTATGTTCAGAGGAAAGGGTGTGTGTGTGT
>NC_051400.1:6728524-6728658 GCF_015228065.2 Penaeus monodon
TACAAACAGGCAGGTAAAAACCTAGTAAGACATGTATATCTTTAGAATAGACACGACGATTTTCCTACATTAATGCATTCTTCGTATCCAGTTCTTATCCAAAGAGGAAATACATGGAAGTTCACGGAACGACA
>NC_051400.1:6728880-6729593 GCF_015228065.2 Penaeus monodon
TTCCCCGCTCCCACCATCGATCAATTCAAATAAAAATTTAATTCTCATTAAAATTTCATTTTCCTCCCAGAAGAAAAAAGAAAAAAATCATCCAACCTTTCAAAAGACCAAAGACAAAATATGCCGTCGCGACCTGAATAATGTTGAAGATTACAAAGCTTTCAATAAAAGAATTTTAAAAATCTCCTTTAAAAGGTTAGACAACGTTTGCAAATCCTCTGGGGAATCCCTGTCAAGTCTTAGCAGATGACTTGTAAACGTTTCCCTCGAGAATTAAACGTTGTCTGACCTTTTAGAGGAGGTTCCTGGCTGTGAATTCCTGACGGCTCCTCTCTGACAACATCAATAATGACAACTCGTTTTCCATTCAATTATCAACGTTTTCCAGATTAAGATTGTTTAATTAGAGGCTAACATTGTTTGGTTATGTAATTCAATTGGTGATATTGACATATGAGGGAAAGGGTTTTCGTCAAATGCTAAGTTGTATGATTGAAATGATCAGGTAAAAGAGATAGCTTACATAATAACAATGCTAATCTATATAATACCATTGATAACATCGGCCCATGAGTGACATAGTATTATAAGGTATTAACGATTCGTGAGTTAAGCAAATGAATAGATGGTATCAGGTCATGAATTAGATAGTTTACTCTAGTAAATATTTGAGCCATTAGTCATTCTATTTCCTTTTCTTTTCCTGTGATCAC
>NC_051400.1:6729649-6729904 GCF_015228065.2 Penaeus monodon
ATTTTTGGAGACTACTTATTTTCCCACCATATCTCTTCTTCCTTTATCATCAGATATCTTCGTATCTCTCTTTATTCTGTAATTTGCACAGGATATCCATTATCAAACGTTCCTATCTCCCTGTTTTCTTAGTATTTTCTCATCACCTCATTATACCTTAAGTTTCTGAAGTTTATTTTGTCTTTATATTCTGCCATATTCCTATACACATTTCATATTTTTTAGATATATTTTCCAAATGCATTCGCTTGTATC
>NC_051400.1:6729976-6730109 GCF_015228065.2 Penaeus monodon
TGTGACTAGAAAGCTGTATTTTTTAACACTCTCTAACCTTCATTTTCATTATTCTTTCCTTCTATCGTTTCTCTTCCTCTTCTCTCTTTTTTTCCTTAGCCTTCCCTTCTATTCCTTTTACCCTTCATTACTC
>NC_051400.1:6730315-6730382 GCF_015228065.2 Penaeus monodon
CTTTCCCCTTCTCTGTGTTTGTGTCACCTTCTTTTCTTGAAACATTTTCCCCTTTTTTCAGTATTAT
>NC_051400.1:6730420-6731295 GCF_015228065.2 Penaeus monodon
ACCTTGATGACGTCACTGAAGCAGTAAGGGTCAATCTTTCATCTATTTATAAAGGAGTTTTATCCTTACTCACTGGTGATAATAAACAAAAGCTGGAGCTCTAGTGCCAAGATGAGATTGTGAAAGAGAAAGAAGGAAAAGATGAGATAAAGGGGAGAATGTGGAAGATGACGAGAGAGAAGAGAAAGAAGAGAGAAGGAAGGCGAAGCAGGAGAAGAAAAAGAAGAGAAAAAGGGGAGAGTATAAAAGATAACGAGGAAGAAAAAGAGGGCAAAAGACGACGATGGAGAAGGAAAGAAAGAAAGATTGTAAAAGATATGAACAGAGTGTGAGGGAGAAGGTGAAAGAGGAGGAAGGAAAGGAAAAGAGAAAGAGGGAGAAGGGGAAATTTGATAAAGATCAAAGGAGCCGAGAGTGAGAGAAGGAATTAGGAGAGGGAAGAAAATCAATTCAAGCAAAGGAGGAGACAGAAAACGGAAGAGAATCCAAAAGAAATATAGAGAAAGAAACCGAAGAGCGTGTGCATTCAAACAAGACAGAATAAGAGGAAGAGAAGAAAATGAAAATGGATACACACGCAAACCAAAAAAAAAAAAAAAAAAAAAACGAAAGAGAAAAGGCTAAAATAAAATAAAACAATAAACACAAGGGAAAAAGAAGGAAAACGGAGGAAAAAGACGAAAGGGAAGAGAAAATATGAGGAAGAAGTAAAGAGAGGAGAAACTGTTAGACTGATCCCTCCCCCCCCTTTGTATTGCGAAGTGTAAAGCCAGTGACATAACCCTAGAGAATTCGTCTCGTAAATCCCTTGTATCTCCCAACTGGGCAGCGGCTACTATATCTTCTTTCTTAATTTCTTTATCTCCCCTCTTTTC
>NC_051400.1:6732529-6732607 GCF_015228065.2 Penaeus monodon
ACATAGGAGGAAAGAAGCTTATTATGCCTGTCGCCGGAAGTAATATTACTCTCACCCCCAACGCCTGTGTAAGTCGTA
>NC_051400.1:6733877-6734140 GCF_015228065.2 Penaeus monodon
AAAAACGTATATCCCTGCAACACTCACGCATAAGGCGAATTCATGGTGACTGTCGGAAAGTAAGCTTCGTCAGGTATGATCGACATCTGCAGGTGGTAGTGCCATCGGTTCAGCTGATCGGAACGGCGTTCATGGGTCACGGCGTAGTCTGTCAGATCTCGACCCATAATTGACCACTGGGAGCTGAAAGGAAAGAGGTCAAAGGTCATTTGGGTTATTTGGTGTTGTTGTCGGTTTGGGAAATAGGGTGAAAAGGGATGAGG
>NC_051400.1:6734200-6734317 GCF_015228065.2 Penaeus monodon
ATTTGAGTAGGAGAAAAAATATGAAGCTGAGAGAGAGAGAAAATGAAGAAAGATAGATAAAGAGTGGGTCAGGAAGATATCAGAGAAATATAGACTAGGTAAGACGCAACGCACTTC
>NC_051400.1:6734384-6735314 GCF_015228065.2 Penaeus monodon
TTATACTGACATACTATACGTTTATAATCACAGACAAATTAACAAAGTGTTCAGAGGGTTACAGCAAAGGTTTAAGACACTTTTTCCTGCAAGAAAGTTACTGAGACGAAAGTGTTAATGGCTCAAGGAAGTCCCGTTAATTGGAAGGGAGGAAAGGCACAACAGAAAACGGGAGAGGAATAAACGAAGGAAAGGGCGATTAGGGAGACAAGCAAAGCGGAAGAAAGAGGAAGGGGATATGGCTAGAAAACAGAACTAACAAAAATAAAAAAAATATTTCTGATTACAACTAAAAATAAAGATTTAGGAAGATAGGAAAAGATGACTAGGCTACTGAAAACAATTAGAAATAGAGATATGATAATAAGACCCAGCAATAATGTTATAAGAAATTTAAAAAATAAGTAATCAAATGATAAAAAGAAATTATATGATATAAAAATCAGAAATAAGAAAGACGAGGCGAGAGAAAAAAAACAATAACACATAAGATCATTTTAACAGCAAGATGATAAGGAATAAGATTAAAAGATCAATATGATAAGGATAAGGAATTGATAAAATAAGTCACAGTAAGAAAAAGAACAAAAAATAAATAGAAAAAAGTAAAATGATAATAGAAAATAAGATAATATGAAAGAGGAATAACATGAAAGAATAGTAGCATGTGGCTACAGTATATGAATTATTGATTAATGTTCAGAAATAATGTTGTCATACTCTAGGGAATGTAAAGTAGATAGATCCATGAAACAAGGAATTGCAGCACAGAAAGATGGATCTATAAAATGAAGGCCAGAGTTAAGGAAGAGTAGAAAGTGATGATAGCTATAGATAATCGTATGGATTTGATGATGGATATCTGTAGATAGATGATTGTATGAGGGATTGATAGATGTATAGATAAGACTCAGAAGAGAAGGCTGAAGA
>NC_051400.1:6735455-6735707 GCF_015228065.2 Penaeus monodon
ACTTCCCCTCCTTACACCCACACGCGCGTGCACCACCACCTCGCCCACTCCCCATTCTGGAAGTAAATGGAGCGCCCCCCTCCCCCACCCCCCGACAGCAACAGCCGCTGGAGAAGGCGATTGAAAGGGAGAGGACATAACACAATGGATCGAACTTACCCTGTGTAGATTGGTATTTCCTCAGGGTGTGGTTGGCCCCCTGCTTTCGTTACGTTGTACACATAGCCTTCACATCCATGCCTGAGGATGGAG
>NC_051400.1:6736355-6736781 GCF_015228065.2 Penaeus monodon
GCTCTGTCACAACTAGCTAATTTTACTTTTTCTAGGAGCAGTGGAGATGAAGGTACTTATACACTGAGAAGGTCGTTATTTACATATATTAATGTACATGATTTTCACTACATAAGATAGATATCCAAAATACATGAATGTGCACAATATGTATGCATTCCATTTGCGTACATATGCCATATTCCACTACGGTTTTGATATATTTGTAGTCAAAATCCAGTGCGAAATCTAGTGGTCGAGTCCATTAAACATAATTCGTAAAAGGATTTATGCCGCTAATGGGATTACATTTCATGATGCCAAAGTATATGAAAGGATTTTTTTTCCCATCGTGCTACAATAATTCATCCAGAAATATTGGGCTCCCGTAAAAAAAAAAAAAGTCTTTTATTGGAATAATGCTTTGAAATGGGGTTTGGCAGATGG
>NC_051400.1:6736876-6737516 GCF_015228065.2 Penaeus monodon
GAAATCAGAGGACAATGCGAAAAGGAAATGGAAAGGAGAGAGGGGAGATGCAAACGGTTGTAGGGATAAAGAAACACAGTTGGAAGAGAAGAGGGGAGAAGGGAAAGGTATAGTAGGAGCGAAGATAAGGAGAGCAGGAAGGAGGTAAGGAAAAAAAAAACGAAAAGGGGAAACAGAAAAGAACAGAAAGAGAAAGGGAGAGAAGGGAAGTAGGAGGAAGGGAAAGGTGAATGGGTAAGTGAAGGGGAAAAGAGAGCGAATTGAGTATGGAAAGAAATAAGCAACAACAATAAGGAAGGGGATGAGTGAGAAAGAAGGAGAGGGACAGAACATTAGCTTTAAGAAGAAGAGAAGAAAGGAGAATGAAGAGAGGAGAAGAGAAGTAAGGAGAATGAAGAGAGAAGAAGAGAAAAAAGGAGAATGAAGAGAGAAGAGGACAGAGAAGAGGGAGTGGGAAGGAGGGAGGAAATACGAGGAGCAGTGAGAGATAACAGACTCAGAAGAATAAGGATGGAGAAGGGAGAGAAGGAAGACGAAGAAATGCGTGACGAAAAGGGGGAGAAAAGAGGAGGAAAAAAATAGAGAAGGGAATGAAGGAGGGGGAGAAACTTGAAGAAGAAAAAGAGGGAAAGTGCGGGGA
>NC_051400.1:6737603-6738288 GCF_015228065.2 Penaeus monodon
GGAAAGGGGAGTTGGAAGAGAGGAGAATAAAAGAGGGAGGAAATGATGGAGAAGATGAAGGAGAGGGAAAAAAAACATGACCAAGAAAGGGAAAAAAGAGAAAAGGTGGGGGAGAAGAGGAGGAAGTCCGAGGATGGGGAAGCGAAAACAAAAATCGAAACACAAATCCAAGCAAACGTAAAGAAAAAGGAGAGAGATAGAAAGAAAAAATATATATATAATACTGAAAATAAATCTACCACATATACCTTCATACCGTATCAGATCCTTTTTCAATAAGCCTATAGCTATCTTATTACCCCGTACGACGATGCACAGGCACACACAGAACAAAAATATATACTGTAGTTACTGCTCGCGTAAAGAAAACGGAGACTCGAGTATATGCAATAGACTCTTGGATCCGAATCCTTTGAATGCGATCCCTTGGTCCAATAGAAGCTTGCCACTGCGATAAATAAGGTTTTAGATACTAATAAAAAAAGGGGAATTGGATCTTTCATAATACGGTAGGGAATATCTCCGAAGGAATAAATTGAAACTTGAAAATTTGCGCGGTTGCTCTTGATCTGTGATTCAATAAACCTTTCCGCGATAACATTTCATCGTCTTTAATACGCTCTAACAAGGTTTTCGATCTGATATGTAGGCGCGATGCCGTTCCTCTTCGCTTCGCTAATGGAAC
>NC_051400.1:6739174-6739539 GCF_015228065.2 Penaeus monodon
AAGTTCCCCTCACCAGACATCCCACACGAGCCCTTGGTCGGCCTTCATGTCCCTGTTGCGATGCCCGAAGAGCGGCACGTAGTTCTCCCCCCTGTAGGGCGCCAGCGTGGCACTCAAGTCGTCCACATCGCGAAGGGGGAGGTCGGCTCCGCTCAGCTTGACGGCGAAGTCCCAAATCCCCATCCTCAGGAGCTCCTCGAAGGCCTCCAGCTCCGCCCGGACGATATTGTAGGAGCCCCAGGAGGCCACGAAGGAGCGGCTCACCGGGAGGACCCTGTGGGAGAAGGGGTGAGGAGGAGAGGAGAGCTTGTTAATGAGGCTTGAGGGTTAATGGGGGGGGAGACGTTGATGCTGTTGGTCTATTT
>NC_051400.1:6739828-6740074 GCF_015228065.2 Penaeus monodon
GAATTACACATATTATACCAAAAATAACCCCCTCACAAGAGACAAAGAACAAAGCACACTCCCCAGCAAACAAACAAATAAACCCAGAGGAGCGCACACTTCGCCCACCACTCATAAAATATGAGAAATGACCTCATTACTAATAACCGGGATGTGATTACAGCGCCATTGTGTCCGCCAGAATGCATGAGGATTGCTTTTATCCCTCTACGGTTATTGGATTAGGATATTTCCACGTTGGATTCT
>NC_051400.1:6741622-6742435 GCF_015228065.2 Penaeus monodon
GTAATCCTAACCCTTTACTTGTCATATCCCATTTCGCAAACGGAACATGGCTAGAGCAACTCTAAAAATGTAGAACGGGGAAATAATACGCCCTAGCCCAGCCATAAAACTTCATTCCTAATCAAATAAGCGCACGGGTTTCATGAATCACACGCGACGTTCGAATCACATGAAAACGTAAACTTGATTCTGATTCACGTGCGCATCACCGAGCTCGTTTGTTTTACCATTCGCCATTCAACTTGATGTTGCCTTTCATTCTTGATTTGTGATGTTACAAAGCAGTAGGTTATGAAAATGCTAACATGTTTTATTTACCTAGGGAAGGACTCATAAATAAAGGTCGATTTTTTCAGTAGGGTGTCCATTTATTTTATGTCCGTTACCCCATTTTTCACATTTTTTATGCCCTTGGGTGTCTTGGGTGTCTTCTAAAACAATAATTCCTTTGATTTCATTCCTATCATCAGCTGATGCACTGGTTACAGTATGAACGAATTTACTAGATTACAGAAGTAAGATTTTTTTATTGCAAAAGTTTTTCATTTTAGTATTAGTTGATGTGTGTATAATATACGTAACCAACAATATATTTCTTAGGCTTTTCAGCAATTTCTCCAGACCATAAAGGATAAAAAATAGCCTTGCCTTCCTTTGCTATATGTCATTTATGGTAAATAAACTATTGTTTAAATATCTACTCCCCATAATGTTTGTTAATGTCTTGGGAAAAAGATGATGTGATAAAATGTAAATAAAAAATAGAATAAAAAATGTTTTATCAAAACGGATGATAATAATGAAGTCATGAAT
>NC_051400.1:6742590-6742770 GCF_015228065.2 Penaeus monodon
AAATCCAATATGGTGACAATGTTTGACACAAATAACAACAACAACAAGGATGTCCAAGATCTTTAGCCCTAAACACCAGCCCACGCTCATGGAATTCTTGAGGTTTATTAAATTCTTTAGCGGGGGTGAAGGGTGTGTTGCGGGGGGGGTTAATGGAGGGGGTGGAGTTGTGAAGGCAGA
>NC_051400.1:6742856-6742989 GCF_015228065.2 Penaeus monodon
GAGGGGGAGGAGGGTAGCGAGAAATAGATATTGTAAGAACATTATGAATCAGTCTCCTAGGACATGGAATGGGGGAAGAGGATGAAATAATCCCTTTCTATATATTATGTTTGTGTTTTATATGTCCTCGTGA
>NC_051400.1:6743470-6743696 GCF_015228065.2 Penaeus monodon
CTTTAAATCTTGCATCACCTATTCTCTGCCAGCTCACAAGAGACGTTAATTATTGCTTCAACACTAAATGAGAATTTCTGGAATGGTATTTTGCAAGTGTATAATAACATCCTCTTTCATGTTTTAGACCCAAAGTAAGATTAAAAGTCTTGCGTAAAAGATGGAAGCATGAAACAATAGTAGAAGAGAAAAAGAAAATGAGAGAGGAAACCAAAGAGAAGTCAAT
>NC_051400.1:6744407-6745388 GCF_015228065.2 Penaeus monodon
GGACTTTGGAGAGACAAAATTTGTTCTTTTTTCTCTCCTTAAGCCTTCAGACTAATCATTCAGAACACTGCCAGAGTATAAAAATGTTATTGCTTTTAGTTCACGAAAATCTATTCGAATGATCCTCTGGCTATTATCAACTCAACTGCAAACTTCCATCACAATATGTAAGGATAGAGCTTTGCAAAGACGTAGAGGGAATTTTCTAAAAAATAATATATGTATCCCAATCATAGCACACAAATAGACAAACAGATTAGAGAGAATTAGATAATGAAGTAAAATTCTAAAATTTCATTAAAAAAAGTGCCAAACCCCTTAGAAGATTCTTTCAGTTTTCGAAGCTGAACTGCCGAGTTTGGAAAGAAAAAAAAAACAGTAGATTAATGATGCAACATAGATAAATGAGTGAAATAGTTGAAATTATTAAATAACTAACCATAAACGCCTCTTTATCCTAAAAATGCCTATTAATTTAGAACAATAGAAGAGAAGATTCCTTAAAAATAAGCAAATAGAAAGAAGAAAAATATAGATACGTCAATGTCGCTGTCGATAGATACACAAATAACAGATAAACAGAGGAATAAATAAGAAATAAAGAAAAAATCCCATAACGCAGAAATCCGAGAGAGAAATCACTTAGTATTCGACCCTAAACAACTATTTATTCTTATTATAAAGATGAATAAGAAGACACGAATAAACTCAAATAAAAAAATGGAAAAATAGTTAAAGGAAATTTTTAATTTTTGAAATAAAATCAGAGAATTTGCTCTGCATTCGCAACTAAACATCCGAAAAAGTAAGATATGAATTTCAAAAAGAAAAAGAAAAACGATGGACAATTAAATAAGAGGAACAGTTCTTAAAATAAAAACAGAAAGTAGCGACAAACAAAATCTAAACTTCTTGCCCCTTGGAGACACCCGGGAGAGAACTGCTCCCAACCTCCGAAACCAAACAACCGAAACGAAATTG
>NC_051400.1:6745472-6745619 GCF_015228065.2 Penaeus monodon
CATTCCTGCCGCCACGTCGAAATCCGAGAGAGAATTCTTCCAGCCGCCGAAAGTGACTCCGGCGTGTAATCCACTCTCGCCTCGACGCAACTCTCGCCTCGGACGCCCGGCTTTCGTGGCAGCTTTTACGGCGGTGTAAAAGATCCA
>NC_051400.1:6749909-6750238 GCF_015228065.2 Penaeus monodon
GAGTGCGTTTACCCACATATGTTTCATAGAAGACCATCATTACACGTTACGTACAATACATGTAACAAATAACCAAGGTCGACTCAACCTATTGAAGAGAGCATATGCTATTAATCACGGTCGCTACAGAATACTTTCTATAAAAGACGCAGACGCAGATTATATATTACCAGGAAAGAAATGTCTCCAGGAGAATTGGAACCATTTACGTAACCCAGTGAAAAATTAGCTTTGTTTTTACATTTAAAAGAGGGAGGGGAAAAATATTCATGGAATGTGCTTTAAGGAAATGAATAAGATGAGAATAGTGAACCTGTTATTGTTCCGCA
>NC_051400.1:6750995-6751166 GCF_015228065.2 Penaeus monodon
CCTAATCAAATAAAAGCGAATAATCACCGAATGTTCTTAGCTCCAGGCATGAGTTTAGCGATCAGCATAATCAGCGTAGAACGTGTATCCTCGCGTCGCTTGTCCACATGGATGACGTAATGATGCTGAGGTCGGTAGATGAGTCTCAGAAGCTGCATCTGAGGGAGGGGA
>NC_051400.1:6751264-6751409 GCF_015228065.2 Penaeus monodon
CGTAGAAGATTTTTGAAAATTGTTTGGATATAGATTGTTTACACTAGAATTAGATGAGTTGGTATGTTCTATGTAAATACACATTAACTATATATGTTTGTTAACTCATGCGTAAATGAACTTATCTCTATGCGACTATTTCCAC
>NC_051400.1:6751465-6752142 GCF_015228065.2 Penaeus monodon
GAATAGAATTAAAACAAAAAATTTAACCAAATTAAAGAACAGAAGACGAGGTAGCTTATATCATAAACCATCGCTGACTCCCCATCCTAGCCTCACCTAGCCTCATCCCCCACTCTTCCTCAACCTATTCCTATTCACACTCCCAACCCCAACCAACCTCTACCTTTTATATGAAGCCTCAATTAAATTTTCCCTTAATTCTATCCTGTGTTTACCCCCCATCCTCCTTCTCCTCCTCCTCTCTCACCCTCACCCCCACCCCTTCACCCACGCCTGAGCCCCCTCCCCCTCTCGTCTCTCGATCCCTCTTTTCAAGCTCCCCCACCTTCCCCTCACCCCTCTCTTTCATGCCATCCTGTTCACCCTCCTTCCACATCGCTACCCCTCACCCCAACCCCCCATTCTCCCCCCACCCCTCTAACTCTCTGCTTCCCCTCCCCCATTCCCTCCCATTCTCCCCCTACCTCCCTACCTTTCTTCCCCACTCCCCGCCTACACTCCCCTAACCCCACATCCCCACAACCCTGACTGCCTGGAGCGAGAGAGAGCAGATGATATGAATACAATTTACTCGGTTGCATTTGCCCAGATTAGATTGCATTTTGCAATATACACATGGAACCTGAGGACGAGACGCCGAGCTTCTGCACGCAATCCCTCCGAGATAAGAGTATTTA
>NC_051400.1:6752391-6752565 GCF_015228065.2 Penaeus monodon
CATGTGTTTGGGCTTTTTGACTTGTACAGATTTTAAAAATACAAGCATATGTACACATAGTAATGTTTAAATACTGGATGAATGAATAAACAGACAGACAAATATATAGATAAGAAAACAGATATCATTTCTACGATTACGATCCTATTCCTTTCCCGAAGTGGAATTCGTCAG
>NC_051400.1:6752663-6753230 GCF_015228065.2 Penaeus monodon
GTGCTGTGTGAGAAATAGCAGCTTCTTGCACGCTGTCTCAACGCCTTAACAGCTTTTTGCCCCGAGGTGGGAATTTGTCGGAAGAAAAATAAAGGGAAAGTCGTTGGCGAGGGATCCAACCCCACGCTGACGCCTCGATACCACATCCTGCCAACAATCCCTTGTAGGTTCTAGGAATTTATCTTTTTTCTTGGGAACTTTGGAGATTTCTTGAGTGGAAAGTAAGGTGTGTGATTTTTTTTCTTCTTTTTGGCATGGAGTTGATTTTGGCTATTTTAGATCTTTCTAGATGGTATGCTGACAGTGTTCGTTTCTTTGTATTTACATTTATTTTTTGTGTTTTTTTTTATTCATATATCTCTACATTGTATTCTGTATTCTATTTGTCAATCACTCTACCGATTTTCCAGTCGACCTGTCTATCTAATGATTGTGTGTATCAATACATATCTGTTTTGCCTTTCTCGACTATCCATCTTCACCTCCTCTCTTCATAACTATTATCTCATCTATCTACCTCTCTCTATTATCATCTACTATCTATCTCTCTTCTCTCTACAAAAATGC
>NC_051400.1:6753831-6754403 GCF_015228065.2 Penaeus monodon
TCATTAACTAACCCATTTTCAGTTTTACCTAGCCTTTACCCATTCCCTCCCCTCCCCCTACCCCAATACCCAACCTCGTCCTATTCATCACTTTACCCTTTCTGATCACAGTTTATTCCTTACCCCACTACCAATTACCTATCCCGCTACTAAGTCCTATTAAACCTCTCCAACCTACTGCCCATCCTCTACCCCTATCCTACATGCCATTTTTCATCCGGCTACACTCACCCCTCCTCTCTACCCACTCCAGCCCACTACCTATTCTTTCCCGAATCCCGTTACCCCGCCTTTCTTTCATCAATTCACTAACTATCCCTCTCCCCACTTACCCAAGACCCAACCTCGTATCCACCATCTGCCTACCTTCCGCATCTCACTCTCTCTCCCCTAACCTACTCTCTAACCCTCTCCCCAACCCACTATGTCCAACCCCTCTCGTCTTAATCTCGTCCTCCACCTCTTTACCTCTAACCCTACCCCCACATCTCGACCCCTCCCAGCATCCTACACCCGCCCTTCCCTTCCTCCCCCACCTCACAACCATCTCTCTACCCCTTACCATAATATCA
>NC_051400.1:6754476-6754633 GCF_015228065.2 Penaeus monodon
TACTCATTTCCCTATGCTAAGGAGGCATGTTTATTTGCCAGTTATGCAGAGGAAATTGCTAGGTTGTAAGCGGGGAAGCAAGCACGGTTCAGGGTGTTAAAAGTTAATGTTACGTCATGTGCGCCTGCTTTAGTTGTAGAAATCCTGTCTTCTCGTT
>NC_051400.1:6754962-6755110 GCF_015228065.2 Penaeus monodon
TGGGAAGCGGAAGACCAGCAGCTATATGCAAATGACAATAGAAAAAACCTTTAGACTACAAAATAAAAAAAAAGTAAAAAAAAAGCAATGGAAAACAAATAAAAAGAAAAATAACAGTGATGATAAGAAACACAAAAAAAAAAAAAAC
>NC_051400.1:6755247-6756561 GCF_015228065.2 Penaeus monodon
TGACAACAAAAAACGATAATGAGCAGAAAAAAGAAGAATTGTTCTGATAAAAGAACGAAAAAAAATTAAAAGAAAACCGAAATGTAACAAGATTCTGTTCCTGTTCTACAGTATCCTTACGTGTCCCGGTTCGAGAACAAAAGGAGGGAAACAGAGCCCTTTGTTCTGGTACAAGAAGGAACAGTAGATCTGCTGCAGTTCTTCACGACACGTTCTGGACGGTACTCTAAAAGGGGTTAAAAAAAAGAGAAAAGGATTTAGCTTTGTTTATGATTCCATGAGAGCAGGAGATTTATGAGGATTCTTCTTATGTGGTATCTATGTGGTTTTGTTTGTGTGTTTTGCTTGTATGTAGTATCTATGTGGATTTGTTTATTAGTTTTGCTTGTATGTGGTATCTATGTGGATTTTTCTATTTGTTTTGCTTATATGTGGTATCTATGTGGATTTGTTTATTTGTTTTGCTTATATGTGGTATCTATGTGGATTTTTGTTTATTTGTTTAATGATTCGTTTACACCATAGTATCAGTACAAAAAATAACACCACGACGTGTGCTTAACCATGTGCATAAAATAACATAACTTTTAAGCGAACCAATTGACACCTGCAACACAGAGATTGCACATTCCCTTCTCATCTTTAACGCTTTTAATGGTTATGTCGTAACATTAGCTTGTGAGCTAAAACTATGATATATGCAATGCTGTCAGAGGCTTTGATTATTTCCTTATGTCTCTTTATAGGTAATGTTCGTCTTAATTGCTAATACTGGTGACTCATTCTTTGATTTAGTTATATTGGTGGGATATTCAGTTCCATATCCTACTTTTCGCTTGCTTTCTCCCTTTCTGACCTTTGCGTTTATTTCTTTTTCTCTCTTTCTGTCACTCTTTTTCTTTATATCTCTTTATATCTCTATCTATATCTCCTTATCATTCATTTCATCCTCTTCATTTTTCTCTCGTCTATCCCTCATTCCGCCCTCTCGTCATCCTTACCTCCCCAAGAGCGCCCACAGTCCTTCGCTGACCTCCTTGGGCGCTGGAGGTTCCTTATGGCAGTGACCTCTGTACCCCGCGTCTACTGCCCGTTCGAGGTCAGGGCAGGTGGCGTGGAAGACCTCGGATTCTGACTCCTCTCGCTCCCTGACTTCCGTGGAGGTCAATTCCGGCAGGACTTCTTCCAGGCGCGAGTTGTAGGTCAAGTGGAGCACCTGGGAGAAAAGGTCAAAGGTTAGGGTTGTGGGTATGGGTTCTCTCTTTATTCATCCTCGTCTCTGGGTTTCTGTATGTATGTCTCTGTCTTTGTCTT
>NC_051400.1:6756862-6757019 GCF_015228065.2 Penaeus monodon
TTCCCGAAATCTAAAGAAAGCAACTGAGGTGTGAAGTGCAAATATTTGACTTCGAGATGTACACCCAGGTAAGCAAAGCAAAACAGGGGAGCAAGGGACGTAACGAAAATGAAAATCCGTCTTTGTGTTTTATAAAGATTCTAAAGGTGTCGCAATC
>NC_051400.1:6758077-6758232 GCF_015228065.2 Penaeus monodon
CTCGAGCAGCCACTAGCGAAACGCCCTTCCCGGTCCCCTTTGTAAACTTAGCAAGAAGCGCTATCGAGCAAACTAGCGGAATCCTGCTGTAATCACGCTCCCATCTGTCGCTGCCGCCCACAACGAGCGCAAAGATTGGGAAATGTTTGGGCGAT
>NC_051400.1:6758358-6758769 GCF_015228065.2 Penaeus monodon
GAATGACGGTGTCCTTGGTCTCGGTCCAAAGGAGGTGTAGTTTCCTATCTCCTCTGTTCCCCTCATTCTCATTCTCTTCCTTGTCCCCCCCCCTCCTTCGTCCTCTATTATTGAGTCGTCATTCTCATCACCCTCATTTCTTTTCTCCTTTCCTCACGTCCAATTTTTCTTTCTTCTTCCTGTTCTCCCCTTTCTTCTTCTTCTCCCTTCTCTCCACTTTATCTATGTATGCAAAATTCCCATTTCTTCTTTTCTTTTCCCTTCCTTTCGCCTCACCATCCTTCCAACCCTTCCTACTTCCTCCCTTATTATCCCTTTTCCCCCTCCTCCTCTTCCTCTGCTCCTCTTCCCCTCCTTACCAACCCTTTTTTTTATCCCTTTTATTTTTTTTTTATTCATTCACTTCTTTTC
>NC_051400.1:6758894-6759209 GCF_015228065.2 Penaeus monodon
CTTTTTCCCCCCCTTTTTCCTTTTCCCCCCTATTCATACCCTCTTTCCCATCAAAATTCGCAAACACCCCCATTTTCCTTCCCCAACCCAACCTCACAGACTTTTCCCTCTCCATCCTCCCCGTCCCCCCCTCCTCCCCAACCTCCATTTTCTCCCCAACCCGGCGCAAAAAAACCCCCCCAAAAAACCCCCCTTTAAAAACAAACCCCCATCCCCTCAACCCCCGCCCCCCACCCCGTCTCCATTTCAACTCAAAAACCCCTTTCCCCAACCTCATACGAAGGCCAATGACAATAACACAAATGATGGTGAGGG
>NC_051400.1:6760038-6760495 GCF_015228065.2 Penaeus monodon
GCGATGGCGATGACGGCGATGATAGCAATCCCAATATCTCTATTTACCTACAACTACCCACCCTATGTCAAACCCTTGTTATTGCCTTCCCTCCCACATATCCATCTCTCCCCAACCCTATCTACCCTTCACCACCCTTTCCCCTCCTCCAACCTCCCTAACCCCCATTCTCCCCTTTCCCTCCCCCAACCCCAACCCAGCACCTAAACCCCTTCCCTCCTCCAACTTCCTCCATCCCTCACCCTCCTACATCCCCTCCATCCCTCTCACCCCCCCACACCCTCCTTCCAATCCCCAATCGGCGAGGAATCGAAAGCAGAGCGTCGATGGGGTGATACTGTCGCCGTCGTGATCACCCACGCTCCGCCGCCCATACCACTCGCGGGCGGGGATTTGGGGAGGGGAGAGGGTAAGCGGGGGATAGCGATGAAGGAAAGAGAAGGAGGGGGGGGGGATG
>NC_051400.1:6760763-6760921 GCF_015228065.2 Penaeus monodon
AGGAAAAAAGAATGGCTATAAAGCGGGAGGCAGAGAGATAGAACGTCTTAAGCAGATGCCAGAGTTCATGAGAAGTCTTGGGCAAGATCTTCACGGAAATAGAATATTCTTCTGAGTGAGATCTCTCTCTTTCTCTGGATTCTGATTTTCGCTTACCT
>NC_051400.1:6763162-6764051 GCF_015228065.2 Penaeus monodon
CCCCCTTCCCTCCCCTTCCCTCCCCTTCCCGCCCCTTCCTTCCCCTTCCTTCCCCATCTTTCCCCTTCCTTCCCCATCTTTCCCCATCTTTCCCCTTCCTTCCCCATCTTTCCCCATCTTCCCCCTCCTCCCTCATGAATAGAATGAATCAAGCTGGGAATTTCTCTCTGCTTGGAAAAGTATTGATCGTTTTAAATGGCTGGAAGTCATGCTCTCGCGGGGAAGCTTATTTCGAGTCGGGAAAACGAGGGCGTCATTCCTGAAATATGTATCCAGGCAGGTCCGTTGCTCCCTATGTATCCGGTTAGGTGAGTTGCTGCCTTTGAGTTCGGTTAGGTGAGTTGTTCTGTATGTGTTCGGTAGGGGAGTTGTTACCTTTGTGTTCGGTTGGGTGAGTTGCTAATTATGTATCCGGCCAGATGAGTTGCTACCTATGTATCTGGCCAGATGAGTTGCTACCTATGTTTTCGGTCGTTTGAGTTACTAGCTATGTATCCGGTCTCATGAGTTACTACCTATGTATCCGTTCAGATGAGTTGCTACCAATGTATCCGGCCATGTGAGTTGCTACCTATTCATCCAGCCAAATGAGTTGTTACCTATGTATCCAGTCGGGAAAGTTGCTACCTATGTTTTCGGTCGTTTGAGTTATTAGCTATGTATCCGGTCGAGGGAGTTGCTACCTATGCATCCGGCCATAACAAGGTACTGCCTATGTATCCTATAATATGAGTTGCTATCTAAGTATCTGGGCAGGAGAGTTGTTACCCATGTATCCGACCAAGTGTGTTGCGACCGATGTATCCAGGCAGTGAGTTCTCTCCTTTACTTTCAAAGTGTCAAAGGTGAGGAGATTGCTTCTATTTACCTCGTAGGAAAATATCATTAT
>NC_051400.1:6764791-6765354 GCF_015228065.2 Penaeus monodon
TCTTTATTCTCATTTTTGTAAGAAATCGAGTCCAGAAAATCATGCGCCAAAATTATAAGTGAAATCTGGGGTTTGCTCCGTAGACTATTTAATAACTCGACTAAAAACATGATTCGGGAAGGTCAGATTCTCATTAAGTCTGATGTAATTTTTGATCACTGGATGGGAATATTACGAATATCCATATGATGGGCTGGCAGTAATTATGGTACGTTTATTTAATGATAATCTGTAATTAGGATTATTAGGACTCGAGAGAGATATTAGAATGCTGTCTAATTTGACATAAAACAGATTTCTTGCAAATATGGATATAGGAAATTGATATAGAGGAAATACATTGTGATATTAATTGTGTTGCATATCATGTTAACGGTTTCATGATTGGTAATGGAAAATAAATTATGAATATTTTCTCATCAGCAAAAGTAAATTTAAACGATTGGGACGAATGAATTTAATCAGCGTAATTAACTTGAATCAGTTCAAACCTTATTTGATATAAGTACATTTGACTAGGTAGTGCATCTGTTATGTCGCTTCATTAAAATGGGAATAAGTGC
>NC_051400.1:6765621-6765865 GCF_015228065.2 Penaeus monodon
TTATTTATGTGTGTGTGTTAAAAGGTTAAGGTTAAAGCTTACGAAACTACACGTAAATTTAAAAAAGACAAGAAAGTAAGTGATTATTGGAAAAAAAATGCGAAGAAAATCCTTTAACAATGTAAAAGTGAAAAGAAAGAATTGGATTCCATCTTTTTCCCAGATTCCAAACCCTCTTGTGGGATTTTAGTCGATGTTATCTCGTCTATGGCTTCATCTGACTCTCCTATTACTAATCTAATTA
>NC_051400.1:6765895-6766186 GCF_015228065.2 Penaeus monodon
TTCCAAAGAATTCGAGGGGACTCAAGAGAGGGAAATGATATCGTACAGTCTATTTATCACGTTTTCCTCCTTGTGTAAGAATTGAATTACTGGCGTTATTATTGTTAATTATTGTCGTTGGTATTGAGCTGAACGGATTTTATGATTGGCTAAGTGGAGCGCAACCCGACGCTTGATTGGTTGTCATCTCTATCAAATATCTTTTTAATCTTCAATATAGCACGGAAATCACCTTATCTATCGGATATTTTCTTCTCCAAAATATGATAGAGGTCATAGTGTTGACGAAAT
>NC_051400.1:6766217-6766335 GCF_015228065.2 Penaeus monodon
TGCTATAAAAGCATACCACCCTCATATTTTCTATATACAGTAAATATAGATTTTCCCCTTATTTCCATATTTTTTGTTATCAGGTAAGGCTGATGAAGCAGAGTTCGTGTGCCTTGGA
>NC_051400.1:6767223-6767357 GCF_015228065.2 Penaeus monodon
CTTGCTCATAAAACTTAGACTCATATATAAACGAGCGCGAGATTCTTCAAGGCGAAGGAAAATATCCGATCCTTTCTTAAACCTTTTCCCGAGAGAAAGGCGACGGGGCCGCCATGTCGTTTTACGCCCCTATG
>NC_051400.1:6767508-6767644 GCF_015228065.2 Penaeus monodon
TTCTCTCCTTCTTTCCCTCCTCCTCCTTTCTTATTTCCCCCTTCATTCTTCCCTTCTTTGCTTCCTCCTTTCTTTGTTCCTCCCTCCTCCCCTTCCGTGTTCTCCTTCCTACATCTTTCTTTCCTGCTTCCCTTCT
>NC_051400.1:6768036-6769465 GCF_015228065.2 Penaeus monodon
AGCCATACCACCCTCATTCCTCATTCCTCCTTCCCTTCTTCCTTCTCTCCTCCCTTCCTTCCTCCTCCTCGCCTCCTCTCCTCCCCTCCTCTCCTTTCCTCTCCTACTCCCGTCCTCCTTACCTACTTTCATTCCTCTTTTCTTTCCCTCCTTCTCCTCCCCTTTCGCCCTCTCTTCATCCCTTCCTCCTCTCCTCCCCTCCTTCCTCTTCCCTTCCCCTCCCCTCCTTCCTTCTCTCCCCCCCTTCATCCTCCTTCCTTCCCCCTTCCCCCTTCCCCCTTCCTCCTCTCTTCCTCTCCTCTCCTCCTTCCGCCTTCCCCTCTTTTCCTCTCTTCCTTCCTCCTTCCCCTTTCCTCTTTTCCTCTCCTCTCCTCCTTCCTCCTCTCTCCTTCCCATCTACACGACCCTAACTGCCCTCACAAGTAAACAGCCACGAAGGGGTAACTCACCAATTTCGTTCTCCGGAATACCTCATGGACAAATTCTGCCTCGTAGTTCACACTCAGCATCGACTTTACAAGCTCCTCGTCTCGAACGCAGGTCAAGTTGACTCCCAAGTTCTGAAAGAAAGGTCAGTTTAATGGGGAGATTGACTTTTTTTTCAAGTGGCTACAGCTCGCGTCTCAAGTTCAGGTTCGAGATTTCATTTAAATTCTAGATGTAAAGGGATGGTTGCTTGATGGTGTTATATGAATATTTTCAAAAATAATTTCCACTAAGTTCCAAATTGAAAAAAAAAGTGTTTTTCTTTTTCGTATATACAATTTTCTGCCCACATGTGACTGCAGCTTGAGTTATAAAACTGATTAAATTCAACCTAAGTTCCGAACAAGAGAAAATGTAATAATGAATGATGTAACGCTTTCCCTGTGTGACTTTAGCTTGCGGCAATGATTCCAAAGTTTTTTTTACTCATTTTGAATACAGTTCGTACCTAAAATCTTGTGAGGAAAAATGTGTATATACTCATTTTTCTATTTCTTTTTTGTAAAACGCAATTTCTGTTTATGATTTTATTACATTTTGTACTTCTGTCGACTGCCAAGTTTGCGTCTTTTTAATGTAATTTAATGATACGATTTTCTTTTAAAATCTACACATTCCTTTAGCGACTTTATTCTGTTTTATGACCTACTAGCTTGTTACTTGAATTCAAAATTGTTATTCATAATCCTTCAATTTTACTGAATATCATACTACAAACTTTTGCCTAAACTTCTAGGGGGGTTCTGAAGTGCTGAAATAATATCAGAGAAAATATGGAGGATTTGTTGTGTGCTGGCAATCTGCCCTTGTCAAATATGCATGACAAAAGCAACAGCACCAAAAGGTTGCTTAAAAGGACTAGACTAAAAAGATTTGTAGAGATAAGGGATGTGTTGAGCTGCACCGCATGTTTGGATCGTTCTGGGTTTATTTTTCTTTTTTC
>NC_051400.1:6769616-6769700 GCF_015228065.2 Penaeus monodon
ACTACCGCTCTGTGTTTTACTTTCGGTCTGTAATGTTATCTTTTTGGAGTTTGGTCTTTTTGTTTTTATATGTTTATGTACGCC
>NC_051400.1:6769760-6770625 GCF_015228065.2 Penaeus monodon
CAACAAAGATCCTACCTTTCTCTGCCCAGGTACGGGGTCCATATGGCAAAACTCGATACCAAAGTTGAAGAGACAGGCCTGATACCCGAGACACTTTTGTAGCGTTGGACATTTAGTAGTGCCCCTCTCCTCGTCTGTGGGCACGTCGTCGTCCGGTTTGATGAGCCAGTGGGCATAGGGTATGTCGAGCTTGTGGTCGGGAAATTTCTCAATGATGTCGGGTCCTGTTTGTATCAACATAGCAATCTGTTGGGTGGTGAAAAGAATGAGAGGATGAAGTAAGGAGAGAGATGTTAGAAGAGAAAGGGGAAGGAAGGATAATGAGTGATGAAAGAAGAAGGGAAGAGATATTAGAGGAGGAAGAGGAAGGAAGGGAGAATGAGTGAAGAGGGAGAGTGACAGGGGAAGAAAGAGAGAGATTAGAAGGTGAAGTGGAGTGAGGGGAGGGAAAGAGGGAGAAAACTTAGAAGGAGAGGTAGAGTGACTTAGACGGAGGGAAAATGGAAAGGAAAAGAGAGAAGTGAAAAAGGAGGAATAAAAGGGGAGAGGGGTTTGAGTGAAAGGAGAAGAGAGAGGTGGGGCAAGGAGGGAGCGAAGGAAGATAGAAAGTGGAAGAGATTAATGAGAAAGATTAGAAGAGAGATTTCGAGAGGCAGAGGGAATGGGAGGAGAGAGATTAGAATAGGTGTAAGAGGAAAATGAGAGAGGTAGATGTAGAGTAAGGGGGAAGGAATGAGAGAAGAAGCAGAATGAGGCAGAGATTAGAAGGAGTGGTAAAGTGAGGGGTGGGTGAGAGGTTAGAAGAAGATATAGAATGAGAGAATAGTTTTATAGAGAGAGGTGAAGGTAAGAGAGAGATTATGAG
>NC_051400.1:6770676-6771272 GCF_015228065.2 Penaeus monodon
ATTGTAAAGGACAGAAATTAATATCCCACGGAACTGAGAAAGAGAAAGTGTGAAATGGGAAGAGGTAAGAAACGGTAAAAGTAAGGTACGAGGAAAATAAAGAGAAATATGATGGAAGCAGGAAAGAAGAAAACAATAGAAAAGTAAGGAGAAATACATACATTTCTTAAAAGAATTACACAGTGATAAAGATAGATGCGATACAGATACATACATACCCCAAGAGAATAAAATCATGATAAAATTACATACAAATAAGGAAGAGAGAGAAAAAAATAGAAATACATACATTTCCTAAAAGAATAATACAGTGATAAAGATACACACGAGAGAGATACATACATTTCCCATAAAATAGAATGATAATAAAACAACATACAAATAGTATACTAAAAGAAGGGAAAAAGTACCAAAAACAAACAAAATCGTAAAAAGAGATAACGACAGAGAAAAATGGAAAAGGGAAGTAGGTTATCAGGGAGAGATTAGTCGGACAGAGATGCATTAAGTCTATAAAAGCACTATCATCATCACTTTCACTGCGGACAAATGAACATGAGACTTTCATATTCCTTCGTCTTAAATGATGAATGTTA
>NC_051400.1:6771478-6771704 GCF_015228065.2 Penaeus monodon
ACCAAATAGTAAATAAACAAAAGTTCAACAAGCGAGTCCATAAAAGTGCAGCAAGAAAAATGAGAAGGAATTTTCATGATCACTGTAATCAACGTTAATCACCCCATCATCTCCTCATCATTACCGATAAAGGCTCGAAAAAGAAGTGTGATATGATAGAGACAGAAAAAAATAGTAATAAAAAGGGGGGAGTTGATCAAAAATTGAGGGGGTGTGAAGAAGGAAG
>NC_051400.1:6772155-6772312 GCF_015228065.2 Penaeus monodon
ATATATCAAATCTCAGCCGTTAGAGTGTCATTTATAAGGCCATGAAAGATGAGTATGTCATAGATGAATTATGATCTCATGGCGCGTGGCAAGTGTGAATGCCACGTTTGACATACGAGAGGCGACGCTTTCTGTAAGTGTGAAACCAAGAATGGTG
>NC_051400.1:6772795-6774548 GCF_015228065.2 Penaeus monodon
CACGAACAAAATCGACCCAATGACTAGGCAGCAGGATTTACTTGTCAGATTTCGAAATCTATAGAGGATTTCGAGAGATTAAACCGCTACCCTGATGTATTGGCCAGAGAGAATCTTCTTAATCAATTTATCCTTGAATTAGGAGGCGGATCGTAACGTATTATCAGACTGAAAAGGAAGGAGAGGGTAATGAGACATACATTTCCTACAGGAAACTTACGCTGTCATTACTACGGTGTATCCTCTCCTCCCCCCTCCCCCCTCCCCCTCAAAAAAGGAATTTGTATCATATGCTTATTATCCGTTTTCTTTCTTTCTCTTTCTTTCTTTTTCTCTCCTCCATTTCTTTTCTTCTTTCTTTTTTTCTCTTTCTTTCTTTTTCTCTCTTTCATTTCTTTTCTTCTTTCTTTATTTTTCTCTTTCTTTTCTGACTTTTCTACTCTTTTGCTTTTTATTTCTCTGTTTTCTCTTTTTCCTTCATTCTTTCCCTTTCATTTTATTCCTTTCTTTATTTTCTTTTCGGGAAAGGAGGAGAAGAAGAAAGAAAAGAAAGGTAAGAAGAAGAAAAGGGAAGTAGGTAAGAAGAAAAGAGGGAAGTGTAAGAAGAGAAAAGAGGAAGTAGGTAAGAAGGAAGGAAAGGGATAGTAAGAAGAAGAGAAAGGGAGTAGGTAAAGAGAGAGAAGAGGAAGTAGGTAAGAAGGAAGAGAAAGAGGGAAGTAGGTAAAGAAGGAAGAGAAAGAGGGAAGTAGGTAAAGAAGGAGGGGAGGGAGGAACAAGAAAGACGAAAAGGGGAATAGGGGGAGAAAGGAGGAAAGAAGGAGGAATAAAGCGTGTAAAGCAAACAGAAAAAAGTAGGAAGAAGAGAGAAGAGTGGAGAAAAGGAAGGAAGGAGAAGAATGGGAAAGGGTAAGAAAGGAAGTGAAAGGAGGGAGAGGAGTGAGAGAAGGATACGAATTAGAATAAGAGAAGAAGGGGAGAATAAAAAGGAAAAGAGAAAAGAAGAGAGAACATGGATAGCGCGAAAGAGGGGAGAGAAAAGAACAATGAAAGACAGATGATGGAGATTATTAAAAATGCAAAAGTGAGTGAGAGGAAAAGAAAAAAAAGAATTGAGTGAGGAATATACAAGAGAAGATGACATAGAGGCGAACGGGAATAAGAACAGAAGATAATAAAAGAAAATGGGGAGAGGGAAGCTTAGAAGAAAGAAAGAAAAGGATAGAAAGATGAAATGAAAAACGGAAGAATGGAGCGAAAATGAAGAAGCAAAATGAAAAGAAATTTGGAAATAGAAGAAATAAACGTTCTTTTCGAAAGAAATATATTGAAAGAGAGAAATAGAACGAAAAAAAAAACATAAAACTTTAAAGAATTAAAAAAAAAAAAAAAACATACGGGGAATGGAGAAACTGAGAAAATAAAGAAGAGAAAAGGATACCTAAAAATGAGAGGATAAAATTGAGGATAGAAAGTGGAAACAAAAAAAGAAAGCGAAAAAAAAACAAAGAGAAGACTGGAGATAGGGAAATTATAAGGAGAAAGAAAGGGTCAAAAACGAAAAAAAAAAAACAGAAAAGAGAGAAAGAAGAATGAAGAGATGTGGAAAATGAGGAAGAAACAACAAACAGGAAAAAAATTGAGGAAGGAGAAACGAAAAGCAAATGGATAAAATAAGGAAATAGAGGCATAAGTAAGGATAATAAAATTGGAGGAAAAGCCGAGATAGTGTATAAAATATGATAGAAGAGTGTAA
>NC_051400.1:6775195-6775263 GCF_015228065.2 Penaeus monodon
ATGCTTCCCCGGGTCTTTTAATGACGCTGCTTGGAAAGGAGAGAGAGCAGGAAGAGAGAGGAGACTTT
>NC_051400.1:6776267-6776791 GCF_015228065.2 Penaeus monodon
ACAAATAAAATACAGACTTACATACATCTATTTTAAATAAAACTTCCAGTACATAATGAAAGCAGTAAGCGTGTTAGAATCGAAACTTTGTTAGCTTATGAACCCACAAGTTTATCAATGTTTATGCCTGCTAGCTTGTAAAAATATTAGTATCTAACTCCAGTCACTATATAGATCTATCAGTATAGGAACCATTTAGTGTATAAACTTCTCAGTACCTAAACCCTGTCAGCATAATAACCCATCAGTACCTATATTTGTCAGCATATAAATCTATTAGTATATATACCTATCAGCCTAAGAATCTATCAGCACATAAACCTGTCAGCATATAAATTTATCAACACAAATACCTTTCAACATAAGAATCTATCAGCATATGTACCACAAAAATCTATCAGCATTACCTGTTATCATAAAATCTATCAGTATGACTTGTCAGCATGAGATCTATTAACATCACCTGTTAGATAAAAATCTTTCAGTATTATCTGTCACTATAAACATCTATTGGCAAATAAACC
>NC_051400.1:6776937-6777057 GCF_015228065.2 Penaeus monodon
AGCCTACATATCTACTAGCATCACCTGTCAGTAAAAACTCCGCTCTCGACATGTAAGGACTAGCAGAAAATACTCTCCATCTTGATAATAAAACACGATATTTGTCGCTGATGCTTCTCT
>NC_051400.1:6777111-6777177 GCF_015228065.2 Penaeus monodon
TTTGTAGGTAAAGTTTTATAGGTAAAGTTTGAGATGAAGTAAAGTTTATATATCATGGATATTTAC
>NC_051400.1:6777498-6777562 GCF_015228065.2 Penaeus monodon
CTCTCACACGCACATGAAGCGAGAGAGTACTCATAATTCCGAGATGTTGCACACATTCACCCAC
>NC_051400.1:6778596-6778915 GCF_015228065.2 Penaeus monodon
GTGCACACCCCACGCCACCAACCTTAGCAATAGCGAAGTCCTTTGGACAAAGCAACGCAGTCCTGGGATGCACCTCCTGTAAGATAAACTCTCTCACGAGGAACTCCCCTTCGATATCCTCATGATAACGGTGCTCCCACATGTCAGGGATGTTCCGGTCTCCTACGAGTATCCCTGAGGACTCCTTTGCACCTTGGAGGAGGAAGATAAGGAGGTAGAAGAGAGATAGCTGATGGAGTTTCCGGTTGTCAAGGGCGGGTCTTAGGCTTGTGGAAATCCTAGAAAAGAAAATGGAGTTTGATGAGAGACTTTTATGTTA
>NC_051400.1:6778999-6779099 GCF_015228065.2 Penaeus monodon
GTGTACGTGTATAGTGTTCTATTCTCTCTTCTTTTTTTATGTCAATTGACTTGTATTTCATCCTATCTATTTCATTTTATCTCTCTCGTTTTACCTTGTG
>NC_051400.1:6779241-6780170 GCF_015228065.2 Penaeus monodon
TATTTTCAGTCACTTGTTGAACTGTTTGCTTTACCATTTTAATTTGCTGTGTCATCTTTGTCTTATTTGCTTGATTATCTCCAGCTTCTTCTCACTCTCCTCCATCTACTTTTCTCCCTCTCATGCACCCCCTCCACTTCCACCTTCAAAGCCTTTATTCCTATTCATTCATTTATTTTTCTATGATTTCCCTTCCTTTTCTATCTCAGAAATTTATTTAATTTTCTCTAACTTTCAATTATTTTTCTTTTATTTGATTTTTTTTACTTGTTCCATACTGTTTCATTTATTCATGTTTCTTACTCATGTAGTTTATTTTATATCTTTCATTAGTTTCTTTTGTTTTTTCCGCTTCATTTTAATCTACTGCAATTCATTTATCTGTTAATTTCAATTATTCAATCAAACTCGATTCTTTATTCTTTTTTTAATTTAAAAATCTATTTTATTTGTCTTTTTTTGTCCCATTCCATTTTCTTAATATAATTTTATTTTTGTCTCACTGTATTATGTGTTTAATTTCATTACATCACGACATATTTGCTTTATTTCATTTCACTTTACTTCATTTATGCATTATGTAACACATACTATAAACATGAACAGACATGCCACTAAATAGACTCATGCACTCTCACGCATTTTACACCTATGAATCCTCTTCCAAAACTCAGACACACCTATAACCAGCCTCCATTATCTGTTCCAATTATGATTTTTGAATATTCATATTTTTAACCTACTAAACATATCCAACAATTATTGATTACCAGACGTTGGCAGTACGATATTTCTGGTAGACATAACATTACAATATATTCTTCACATAAACATTAATGAACGCTTTGCAAATTGCTGTACATCCCCCCCCCCCCCAAGGCTTCGTGAATCGCGGTTGGGGACAAGTGTTATATATGATTAGATGTTTT
>NC_051400.1:6780562-6780663 GCF_015228065.2 Penaeus monodon
TAATATAGTCGAAAAGTAATCAGTTACTATTCGATTACTGTTCACAAAAGTAATCAAAGTAATCGACTGAAAATAAAAAGAGTATCGCCCATCACTAACAA
>NC_051400.1:6781077-6781275 GCF_015228065.2 Penaeus monodon
TGACTCGGTGCGTAACGAAAAAGAAAACATAAATAAAAATATATATTTTTTGTAGGTGCAGCCTGAAAGTAAAATTTTCCATACGAAATAAACGGCCAATTTTCTTCGATGCTCTTTTGACCAGAAAATCTATTTCCGGATTTAAAGCGACTGGACAAGTTTTGTAAATTGAAGTTTTTAATGATATACATTGTCTGT
>NC_051400.1:6781466-6781711 GCF_015228065.2 Penaeus monodon
ATCATCAGAAGAGAATTTCCAGTTTCAAAATACTCAACTTCTCATAACACTAAGCGAGAGGGAAGCATTTTCGAGTTTATGACAATTCGTCAATTAATTTGAATGCTCCGGTAATATACCAAATCACTTAGTTCGTTTGTTAATCTATTTATCAATCTATTAGTGTTTACTGATTTGGAGAGCGTTTCGATGGTAGATTATATGCTTGGTTAGATAGCTTAAACTGACGATTTTCTGTTTCCTTC
>NC_051400.1:6781875-6782210 GCF_015228065.2 Penaeus monodon
AAAGAGGTTTCATGACACCACTTAACATAAAGTAAGATCATATCACCTTTACTGACACTGTAATTGCCGCCCTCATATTCATTATATCCTTATTATCAGCAATATTATGACGCATATTAATTTATATCAGCATACCTGCAACTGTTGTGCTATTATTATCGTTCATTTTACGATTTAAGTATCGCTTTCAGAGTAATCAATATTAACATCAAATCTTTATCCTATACATTACTCTCGCCTTTCCTCGGCTATGCATTATTATCAGATGGTAAAGTAACAAGACACTGTTAGAACATCCCATTTCGTCCTCTGCTAAATGCACAGATTGAATGATA
>NC_051400.1:6782484-6782842 GCF_015228065.2 Penaeus monodon
TCATAACTATAGACAGATATCCATCCATGCATGCATATGCAATACATATAGATCTCTAAGTTCGTTCACGAAGTTTCCCCCTAATCTTCATAAGATCTTGATGTTTTCAGATACAATTTTCCACGAAACTTCCAGGGATAAATCTTGTATAAGTATAATACAGTTTACCTCTAAGGAAACCAGGGAACGGGGGGTGAAGAGCAATTTCTACGTTACAGCAGATATGTTCAGCCGCTACGTCCCATCGTCGAGAAGTTTTCCTTACCGAATTTGCGAAACCGTGAAGATTGCGGGGTTAAGTTATAGTGTGCAAGGGACAGTCTGCAACTTGAAACTTTGAAGAAAATTGTTCTGTTGT
>NC_051400.1:6788371-6788909 GCF_015228065.2 Penaeus monodon
ATCATCTAATTCACCCAGCATTATTGTCTCATTTGATGGATGTTTCTATCATCAAATCATCCAATTTTCTGCATTTGTGAATGAAAATTGGTTATGGAGGAGTTGAGTATATTGCAAATTAAGTTTTTTTTATCAAATAGATTAGACTTTTTGTGAATATAATTGCAAGTCAAGTCCTAGTTTCACGGTTACTTTTTCGCTCTTGTTTTCTGTTTTGTAAGTTTTACTTAGAATTCAACCAATGATTCAATTTCCATAAGTAGCTTCCTTGTCATGATATTAATGATTTATTAGTAAATCTATAGATGCCAAATTTAACAACAAAACTCGTAAAGACAGAGATCAAATAAAATTCAAATTTAAAGTTTAAAAGGATTTTGTTCACCTTTTTCTAGAAACATCTCGAATCTCTTATCTGGCTGTCCTATACATAAAAAAAATAATAATTGAACCAACATAAACAAATAAACATAGTTTTGTAAGCGTAGAACAATTACCAACAATCACAGAAAGAAAAGAAACACGCCCCCCCCTCACA
>NC_051400.1:6789173-6789330 GCF_015228065.2 Penaeus monodon
ACATACATATGTATCTTCCCAGCTGAGAAACTGCAAAACCACTTTCGATCTTATGAATGAGTGAATGAATTATTTAACAAATATATACACAACCAAACAAATGAATAGAGAAATTGAACCAACTATTAAGGCCTTTAAACAGATTCCTTTGACACAT
>NC_051400.1:6789553-6789647 GCF_015228065.2 Penaeus monodon
TTTTGAAATATAAAGCTACCAATTTCTCCCTCCTTCTGAAAACAATATATCGCCTCTAACTCTCTAAACACTTTCCTTTCATATAGATGAATAT
>NC_051400.1:6789701-6789964 GCF_015228065.2 Penaeus monodon
TAGTAGAGGAATATATTCCTTCAAAACGCAATTTCTCTCTCCCGTCTGATACAGCATCCTATCATCTCTGCAGCTCCTCTCTCCCCTTTCCTCCCAGCAGCTTCCGGGCGCCGTAGTCCTCGGAGGAAAAGGCGGAGGTTGAGGTCGAGGCTTAGCCACTCGAGGACAACCTCAAGACATCTCCCAAGGGCCTTCGAGGATGTCTTTCCGCCGAGCACATTCCTTCTTGAAGATTCTGGGTTCGCCTTCGATGCCATTCTTCG
>NC_051400.1:6790082-6790214 GCF_015228065.2 Penaeus monodon
GGTGTGGGCCTCTCTGCTTCTCTGTTTGCCCGTTTCAATAATTTCTTTTTTATCTGTGTGTTTCTCTCCCCTATCAGCCTTGTTATCTTCTTTGTGTCGTTTTTTTCCGGTCTATCACCTCCATCATCAGTC
>NC_051400.1:6790854-6790952 GCF_015228065.2 Penaeus monodon
TCTCGTGCAAAGACCAAAAGATCCCGTCATTTTCTTCCTCGAGAGAAGCTTCTTTTCTCACGTTCAGTCCCTTAAGGCAACTGATGTTCTCATCGCAT
>NC_051400.1:6791032-6791840 GCF_015228065.2 Penaeus monodon
CCTATGCTGTCCATTGTGCAGGAGGAATTTTCTTTTATATATTGTATAGGTGCAAAAAAGGTGTTTGTATGTATTTTGTTCCATAGTGTAGTGTATACTGCTAGTGTGTTTGCGTTCCTCGTTGTCTGTGTATTTTTGTTAGTGTAGGCGTGTGAATGTTTTTAGAGTGTTTTTGTGTGTGTATCAGTTTGCATAAACAGCATATATGCATATTGTTTGCTCGCGTATCTTTGCATCTGAGTGTTCACTGTGTGTGGCAATATACTTTTATGCATGCAATCGCGTATAAAAAAAATAATAAAACACTGAGTTTAATGTTAAAGGTGTCTGAACAGAGAGAGGAAAATCGCCCATTCCTGAGAGGAACGCTGGTTGTTAAGAGAAAGGGAAAGGGAGCAGGCAGGAGAAGGGGAGGGAGGAGGGAGATTAAATGGGAGTGAACGGCATGGAAGGTTCGAGGGGGAGATGGAGAGGGAGGGAGGGGGAGGAGGGAGATTAAAAAGGGAGTGAACGGCATGGAAGGTTCGAGGGGGAGATGGAGAGGGAGGGAGGGGGAGGAGGGAGGTTAAACAGGGAGTGAACGGCATGGAAGGTTCGAGGGGGAGATGGAGAGGGAGGGAGGGGGAGCGATAGTAATAGTAATGAGAGGGATAATTGCACCCAGTGATCATTAGTAAAAAGATGCTTGTAAATCTATATATCTACTTCACTTATCTAGTTTATATAAAATACAGATATATCTTGACCGTGGGGAACAAAAACATGTTTGGAATTCTAATAATTTTCTCATTAGTATTTAAGTTTATTG
>NC_051400.1:6793339-6793596 GCF_015228065.2 Penaeus monodon
TAAAAAACATAAATATCATCTTTATTCTAGTATCACCTCCATCCCTCATTCCATATTCTTCATTACACCCACATTTTCGTTCGTACTTACATGGCAGTGCGTTCGTGTGTGTTCCTGACCGGCCGGCGATGCTTCTGAGAGAGAGATGACGTAATGCTTTCCTCTTTTAACTCCGTTTTTCTTTTTTTTGGGGGGTCGATTATGTATTAACTTGCTCACAGAAAGCGCTGGGAGGTCTGGACACTCGATTAATCCGG
>NC_051400.1:6793679-6794925 GCF_015228065.2 Penaeus monodon
GACGTTGGTAGTCAGTTACGGTAGGTATGGTCTCAGTTATTTTTCTCGTATTTTCTTCGTCTTCATTTCACAGACGCAGGTACATGTCATGAATAAATAACGAGGCTTAATCATATATTCCACTCTGAATTCTTAGCTATCTAGAGAGCGGGGTCATCTGCTCATTAAGGCTTGTTGTGTCAGAGGCATAACAGACAGACTATCTCATGAGCACAAGTATCGAGATGAGGCAAACGACGGATAACCCACCAAACAGCGCCACGCGATCTGACTAACGAACTGGCGGCTGAATTAGCGATGAAGTTATGTTCTAAACACCTGTGGCAGCAACATCTTCCTACCCCCCCCCCCTTCCTCCTCCTCCTCCTCCTGCTCCCTTCCCCCTCCCTAGTCTCTCTTCGTATCATTCCCCTGGTTTCTTCCGCCCCCCCCCCCCCCGGTTTTCTGCCTCCTGGTCTCACCCTCCGCCTCCTTTCTCATATCCTGGTCTCCCCCCCCCTACACACACATTCCTTCCCCCTTTCTTATTCCCCTGTCCTCCCCACCCCACTTGTATCACTCTGTGGTTTCCCTATCCCCTTTCTTTACTCTCCCCCTCCCCTTCTTACCCACTGGTTTTCCCCTCCCCCCTTCCCCCTTTTCGTTTGTGTTTCCTTCTTCCCTCCTCCCCATCCCCATTTCTCATCCCTCCTCTGCAGCTCCCCTCCCCCAATTTCTAACCCCCCCAATTTCCTTATTTTCTCCCCTCCTGCTTTCTCACCCCCCCCCCCCACCAACACACCTCTATTCCTCCCTCACCCTCTCCTCCCCCCCCACCTTTTCTACCCTTTCGCCTCCCCACCCTTCTCTACCTCCCCTCTCCCCTCCCTCCCCATTCCCCAGCCCCCACCCTAACCCCTCGATCACCCTCCCCTCAATGCATCCCCTATCCCACCCTCCCCATCCTCTACCCCACCCTCCCCCCTACCGATCCCCTAGCCCATCCTCCCCTCACCCCATCCCCTACCCCACCCTCCCTTCACCCCATCCCCTTGCCCACCCTCCCCTAGCCCACCCTCCCCTTCACCTCACCCCCCCCCCTTCCCCTTCACCTACACCTGCTTCCTCCCCTCTGACACCTCACCTAAACCCGATTACACCTGCTTAATGAGCGGTCAAAATTACCCTCCTTTGACGACTGCCAGTGATTACTTCTCTGCACTTGGTTTTTCCCCGGAGCACCTGTGAGAGACTGAATGGCTGATGA
>NC_051400.1:6795460-6796258 GCF_015228065.2 Penaeus monodon
CTTGAGGGCTTGCTCGCTCGATTAATTCTATGTTGACCTGTATTTTTTATATCTTTTCTCTGTATCTCTCTTTCGTTCTTTTGTGTTTTGCTTTATTTTCTCATTTGTTTGTTTCTCTTATTTACTGTCTCTCTCCTTCTGTCTCTTCCTATTATTCTATATTCTATTTCCGTGTGCTCTTCCTCCCCCCCCTCCCCCCTACCCCACTAATTATCCATTTTTTTTACTTTTTTAATTGACTTGGTTTACCTTTTCTCGACTAAATCATCTTGACTTAAAGTGCCATACTGCTATGTTGCTGAAGTTAACCTTGCAACATTTACTAGTATGATTATTTTTTTATCATTTCTGTTATATATGTTTTTTTTCTATCTTTTTATTTTACTTATTTACTTCTTTCCTTTTTGCTGTGTTCTCTATTTTTAATCTGCTGGTTCGAAATTACTCGAATTTAAAGCAAAAATTATAATTCGTTAATATTTGTGGTAAAAATAACAAAGGTGATGAAATCAGTCTACGAATATTTTCTTAATGAAAAAATGTGTCATGATATAAAGTGATATACGAAGGTGTTTGCATATGCAGTGCACGAGAAAGAAATTATCCGAAATTAAAGATTCAATTTGAAAACGAAAAAAACTAGAATGAACAATTCAAAAATTAATTAAAAATTGAAACCGAATTTAAAAGGGAAATTTGAGTCGAAGTTAAGCAACATGCAGTACTATTTAATGTTTAACTGTTTAAACTATCAGACATACACGTCCAGGTAAATATAAATACATTGTGTATATATAT
>NC_051400.1:6796295-6796444 GCF_015228065.2 Penaeus monodon
CCATGCAATAACTAATATTATTTTATCTTTTTTATTTTCTTTGATTAATTTTAAGAAACCATATAAGATTTGATATTACATTCAATATTATATATTTTTTATAGAATTGAATACATATATTCGCATATATTTACAGAGGAAGACAGCAT
>NC_051400.1:6796617-6796863 GCF_015228065.2 Penaeus monodon
TATAAAGTGCGAGCAAGAAAGCCTTTCATCCCAATTAAAAAGAAGAAGAAAAAGAAAAAAAGCTAAAAACCACCATTCACTCTTTTCCTGAGACAGCAAGTATGACTAATGAGATCCAATTATCAACTCCTTTTCATAATTATCAGTGTGGTTAAGCAATAAGTCTTGGGTCTTCCGTGTCGAGACTAACACTAACCTCTTTGGGACGAGAAAGTTAAATATAAAGTGTGATCTCTATTCTGCGGT
>NC_051400.1:6797319-6797633 GCF_015228065.2 Penaeus monodon
TCCAAATCTTACTCTTATAATACTTTATTATTCTAAGCTGAACTTTCCCTGACCTCTGACCTCTAACCCCCACTAACGAGGTCAACAATATAGATTCCAGGTGTCTGTAGGTGTTTACGGGATTGACAGTAGATAATGTTAAGTGATATTAAGGCGCAAATACACTATTAACGGGAGTAAGGATGTGAGATGGCAAGAAGGACATAGATCAGGGTCGTATTACTGATCGTGAGACTTTCCAGGCGTTTGTGTGTTTTATTAAATGGCTTCCTCCTCACTCATTTATTAGTTGAGGCTGATCTGTCGTTCGGTTG
>NC_051400.1:6799669-6799843 GCF_015228065.2 Penaeus monodon
AGACTAGGAGAAAATCAGGAATAATGGCAATAAAACTCAACGAAGAGAAGGGAGAGAGACAGATAATAATTTCCTCCAAGCAACAGTAGCCCCATTGTTCAGGATGAGTGAAAGGGCAGAATATGTTCCCAGAAGCTGTGTTACCGCTGGGGAGATTAAATGTTATAATTCTCG
>NC_051400.1:6801978-6802097 GCF_015228065.2 Penaeus monodon
TAATAATTTCCTCCAAGCAACAGTAGCCCCATTGTTCAGGATGAGTGAAAGGGCAGAATATGTTCCCAGAAGCTGTGTTACCGCTGGGGAGATTAAATGTTATAATTCTCGGTATTTTT
>NC_051400.1:6803701-6803831 GCF_015228065.2 Penaeus monodon
CAGAACAAGTAAGAAATGAAAGGAGAGAGCGCAGGAGGAAGAAAATAATTCACATCCAGAATATTGTTGACATTGTCACAAAAAGGAAAACAAAACCTCATTTTCGAAAACTTTATTCAAAATCACACTA
>NC_051400.1:6804855-6804991 GCF_015228065.2 Penaeus monodon
ATTAGGTGCAAAATGTTTTGTTTTATGTTTTTCACTATTTTTTTGCGCTTTTTCTATAACTTACCTCTGTAAAGTATAAAACTGAAGAAAATTAGCATACTTATCGCGTTAACGTAAAATAAGTGATGTTTGTCGT
>NC_051400.1:6805206-6805337 GCF_015228065.2 Penaeus monodon
TCCTCATCTCATCTATTCACATTTATATTTCACCTTGCCATTCCTCGCAGAGCGAAACTGGCAGGTAAGCTAATCATTTATTCAAAGGCTAAAAAGCACATCCCTTCGTAATATTTCTGGGTTTCAACACT
>NC_051400.1:6805710-6805918 GCF_015228065.2 Penaeus monodon
TTAGCAAAGGACGTGTAATGACATATTTTAACGAGTGACTTTTAAAGCGATTTTCTTCTTTCGCGTTTTTTTTCTTTTTTGTTTATTTTTGTTCTTTCTTCTCGTCTTTCGTTTCGTTTTATATTTACTTGCTCTTTTATTTTATTATTCTTTTGTTGTGGTTTAACAAGAACCATGTTTTCTCCTGCATTTCTAAATCTGAGAATTA
>NC_051400.1:6806575-6806938 GCF_015228065.2 Penaeus monodon
CAGCTGCCAGAACCAACCACCTCTAATCATACCAGAGGCTGCCATTAGCGTTACCAGATACGCAAAATTACTTCTGCCCAATTTTCATCGATAATTTGGTAATTGGCAGTAAGTAGAGTATGTAATCAGCAGCAGCTATAAATGACATAATAACTGATATAACTAAAAGCATAAATCATAATCAGTAATGAAATTAAGAGGATCAGCTGATGAGAAGCAGGATAGCGAAGGGGAAAGTGGAGGAGGAGAGAAGAAGAATAGCTGGCAGGAAGGGAGGAGAGATAACAGAGAACAAGACAGACAATGTAAAGAAAGAGACGTATCCAGCGAGAGAAAGAGAAACAAAAGAGAAAAGGGATGAGA
>NC_051400.1:6807086-6807212 GCF_015228065.2 Penaeus monodon
ATGAGAAAACCATTAAGGATTGTACAAAACACATTGCAGTTGCTTCCCACACACACAGCAAAATACCTGTCATTAACCGTGAAGCCACACTATTGGCGTAATTACCTTCGTTATTTACTTTGGTAA
>NC_051400.1:6807606-6807675 GCF_015228065.2 Penaeus monodon
GATTTACCTGACGGCTGGTGTTGGTTGTACAGGTGTGAAATGACACTAATTTTAGGGGGTGCTAATTAA
>NC_051400.1:6807942-6808088 GCF_015228065.2 Penaeus monodon
CCGGAATGCCATTTGATATGAATTTAATCAGATATTTTGAAACTATAATTTCTCAGTCAGCTCAATGTACAGAGACCGTCAATGGATAGGTGTTGTTTTGTTATCACTCGTTATCAGATAGCTTCGTTATCTTTATGTGAAACTAT
>NC_051400.1:6808480-6808649 GCF_015228065.2 Penaeus monodon
CATAGCTGTGATGTGTGGTGTGTGTTGAATGCACATTAATAGAATGTTGTATGAATTAAGCATGATGAAATTATACTTGTGTTGTTTGATTGTCTGTTTATGGGTTGAATATGAGTACATAAAACTAGTTATAAAGGTATTTTTACGATATTTCAGCATATAATAATCA
>NC_051400.1:6810070-6810732 GCF_015228065.2 Penaeus monodon
CTTCGATTGTGTCTTCGTCAGACACAAGTAATTCAAGTTTTTAAATAACAAATACACTAATGCAATAATGACAGGAAAAAAAATATATTTGCACAATATTTTAAGTCACCCCTAATTATAAGTTTTCTTTGAATAAAAAGTTTAACATGTATCCAAAGAAAACGAATAAAAACACGAGATTAATTATGAAGTTGTTCTTTAATATTAATTCAACTATCCAATTCTGTACAGCACTGTCATTATCTAAAAAAATATCAATGAGAGAAAATAGTTGGGAGCCTATATAAACTATATTTTTTACTTAATTATTCCCAACAGCACTATTATTTTATTGTACTCTATATTACATTTCTTTCAATGTGTTCTTTTTGCATATTGTGAATGGCCCTTGCACACGACTATAGTATGGTATACTTTTATTTGAAATCCTCAAATATTAGGGTTGGATACTGCCATTGACATCTATTATTGCAAACATATAAAAACAGAAAAAAAATTATAAACCTATTTTTTCATGTATTAACATCGTTGTCACAACATAAATAAGAGGTTGTCTGTGCTTCCTTTAATGACAAAAAAAATTCTAAGAGTTGAATCTTACATCGCTTTCCCAAGACGAAAATGTTAAAGGAGCAAAAGTTGGTGAAAACAAACAAAAGTTA
>NC_051400.1:6810777-6812182 GCF_015228065.2 Penaeus monodon
CTTAAATTATGTAGAAAATGGGAGAGAAATCTATCAAGCCAAAAAGGGGTCTTTCTTCTCTAATGCAATGCAGTCGTAAACCGCGCGTTTTATATACAACTGTATCAGAAAGGCTCACCTAGATGCATGCACGAGAAACAAACGTCCACTCTTAAAGAGTCCAGACGTGCTATAGAAACGTCAACGTCAAAAAGAACGTTTTTCTTAAGGGTACTTTTTACTCAAAAAGGACATTATGTCCTATGACTTATTAGGTGTGTGGTTTGTAGGTTGTATGTCCGCTCTGCGGTGACAAGGGCAGAGAGGAAGATCTCTCTCATTGTTTGTTGTTTCTACTCCTTCCAAATGTCATGAAACCTTATTCAAATTCATTAAAACGAACATCAGTAATAAAAGGTTTATACGCTAGGGTGGGGGAATGCCCTTCATGTTCAGGAAAGGTCTTTAGATGAAGGAATGTTGAAAGGATGAAGGCAGGGCCATCAGACCATGAGAGGGGTGGGGGTGGGGAAAGGGACGGGGATAATGATGGGGAGATGGGGAGCCTACTCATCCATGGCAGTGACATGCACAACGGCCTGCGAGTCGGCGATGGTGGTGATGTGACTGTCGTCGGGAGCGGCGCGCACCTGCTGTAGGATGGATTGGAGCAACTTCGGGTCCATGTCGTGCGTTGACACTACCTGTGGTCCAGCCAACAGGTACTCCTTGAGGCCCTCTGGATGCACCTCCACCACCGAGTATGCTGCCTGTGGCACGTCTGCTCGTAGAAGATCCGGGTCCATGGCAATGGCCACATGTTCAGCCTCCTCCACACCCCCCTGATGGCCGGCGCCATCCATACCCGTCTCTTGCACGCCCGACAACATCGAGCCGTCCATCTCCTCTACACCCTCCATGGTCTCCATGCCTTCCATGTTTTCGACCGCTTCTGCGTTCTCCATGGAATTCATGGCCTCGATCTGTGACGCATCCACGATGTCGTGGGTCTTGGCCAAGTGCTTGACCAGGTTGATGCGCTGCGTGTAGCCACGCTGACAGATGCTGCACTTGTATGGGTGTGAGCCTGTGTGCAATGTGACGTGGCGTTCAAGCTGCAGCTGCGTGGAGAAACCTTTGCGACACACAGAGCACAAGAATGGGTACTCACCCGTGTGCCGCATCTTGTGATTGAGCAGATTGACCTTGCTGCGGAACGGCTTGCAGCACACATCGCACTGGAACCGCCGCTCACCCGTATGCTTGATCTTGTGGACAGCCACCTCAAACTTCTGAGCAAAGCGCTTGCCACACACATCGCATGCATGCGGCTTCACTTCACGGTGGCGGTACTTGTGCTTTGTTAGATACTGCTTCTTGGCAAAGGACTTGCCACAGTCGTCACAGCGGAAGGGCTTCTCAACGA
>NC_051400.1:6812216-6816350 GCF_015228065.2 Penaeus monodon
TTGCACCATGATGACCTCGGGTTGCGGCTGATGCTCCGGGTCTGGCTGCTCGGGCTCTGGATCAGGTGCTTCGGCCAGCTCCGAGTAGGGCGTGTTTGCAGTCTCCGGGAAAACCAGCAGCGGCTGCGACCCATCAACCAGGAACTGCTGCTGGTTGTTGTCCACCAGAAGCTGCTGTGTGGAGTCCATCGCCTCACCCACCTCACCCACTGTCTCAAACACGTAAAGATGGTGTGAGTTATCTGTGCTGGTGACCCCCTCCACACCAGGGTTCATCATCATCATCCCCTGCATGTGGGTGGCCTTGTGCTGGCTCAAAAGGTCTGTGCTGTAGAAGGTCTCATCACACACATCACACCGCAGCACATCTTGCGTTGTGTGCGTCCGCGTGTGGCGCTTCTGGTTGGACGAACTGCGGAACTCTTTGTCACACAGGGGGCACTTGAAGGGCATTTGACCTGTGTGGATGAGATTGTGGTTCTTAAGCGCCAAGCGGGAGGCTAGCTGCTTCCCACAAACATTGCATGGGAAGTTCCTCTGGCGAGAATGTACATTGTGGTGTGTGTACAAGTATTTCTTCTTATCAAACACTCGTCCACAGATCTCACACATGTACAAGTGGGCTTCCACATTACCATCTGTTTCTAATCCCATTCCTGTGTTGGAGTACTGGGGTCTCAGGTGATGGATTTGCCTGTGTTTAGTCAGGTGGTGCTCGCGGCGGAATTTGTGGCTGCACATGTCGCACTTAAACATCTCCTCACGAATGTGGTCTCGCATGTGCTGGTTGAGGCTGCTGTTGTTGATGAAGGTCTTGCCACAGTTACCACACTTGAAGGGTCTCTCTCCGGTGTGGATCCTCATGTGGATCTTGACAGACTCTGCATTGGCAAAGTACTTTCCACATGTATTGCATTGGAAGGGCTTCTCCCCACTGTGCATTCTCTTATGTTTCAGCAAGCGGCCACTCTGAGAACACCTGTAATCACACTGATCACACTTGTAAGGTTTCTCACCACTATGAATCCGTTTATGAGTGTTGTAGTTCCCACTGGTAGAGAAACTCTTACCACACTCACATTTAAAGGGCTTATCATCAACATGTTTCTTTTTGTGCATAATAAATAATGATCTCTTATGAAAGTTACGGCCACAGACATCACAAGTGAACATAAAAGAATGCATAACCTTATGCCGAATGATATCACTCTTGTGTACAAAGAGTCTGTTGCACAGTCCACACTTGAGCAGTGGTGTGCCTGAATGGAGGAGTTTATGCCTAACAAAGTGGCTCTTGTGGGCAAAGTCAATCCCACATTCATCACACTTGAGGACAGATGGGAGGGTGCTGCCCCCCATGGCCTCATTCCCCTCCTCTCCCTCTTCAGGAATAAAGGGCAGCTCTGGACCAGGTCGCAGGGCCTCCCGCAGGTGCACGTGTGAGTGGCGAATGAGGGTCAGCTTGGTTGCAAAGGCTTTCTTGCAGATGTCACACTTCCAACTCTTGACTCCTTTATGTGTGAGCTTGTGCTTCTGGAGGTACCTTTTCTCACGGAACGTACGGTGGCACACATCACATTTGTAAGAGGCTGAGAGCTTGTGTGACAGTTTGTGCGTAAGTAAGGCGACATAGCTGGGGAAGTTCTTGCCACAGTGCTCACAGCTGTGGCGGACATTGTCTTCCATTCTTATATCTTCCATCCCTTCTACTCCCTGACCCATGTTTTGATCAAGCAACTGTTGTTCCTCGCCCTCTGGCACCTCAGACAGCCGTGACTTGACCCTCTGACCTGCATCCCCGTGGCTGTCCAAATGATACATGAGCAGTGCAGGGGTAAAGAAGGTCTTACCACAGATCTCACATTTGTTCTGGTTCTTGAGCCGGTGGGTCCAGAGCTTGTGTCTCACTAAGGCTGCACTCTGGCGGAAACTTTTCAGGCAGATGTCACACTTGAAAGGTCGCTCGCCAGTGTGGACAAGAACATGCTTATCCAGGGCAGACTTAAGGGGGAAGCTGGCATTGCACAAGTCACACTTGTAGTTCTTCTCTTGTGTATGGACCCTGTAGTGACGGACCCACTCCTGGTGTTTCTTGAAACTCTTGCCACATATTTGGCACACATAAGGGAACTCCTCAGTTGGCATGGTGTGGATGATGGACTGCTGTTCTTCTACCAGATGCAGCTGCTTGTGTTGCTCCAACTGCTGTTCTGTGGCACAACCAACACTGCATACATCACAGTAAACCTCCTGTTCACCAGTGTGACAGTTTGTATAGTGGTCACAAAGAACATCCACATCAGTAAAGGACTCCTCACAGATTCCACATTTAAAGGGGTTTGTAGGAAATTTGCTCTCCAGTGTTTCTGACTGTTTTGGCTCATCATACAGCTCTGATGTCTTAGGTGCATAGCCCTCATTCAGCTGCTCCTGAAGCTGTTCCACAATTGAGTTTTCATTCTGGAAGGGCTTCACCTCTGTCTCATCTTCCTCCTTCACCATGACACGATCACCATGGACAGTGCTCATGTGCTTGGTAAGAGTGCGTTTGAAGGTGAAGTTGGCTTGGCACACACTGCACTTGAGCTCATCCTCTAAGCCTCCCACAGGATCACTAGATCTCTTGTGGACCTTCCTATGGCGATTGAGGCCACTGCTCGTCACAAAGCCCAGGCTGCAGATATCGCAGATGAAGGGACGATTGGATGTATGGGTTTTCATGTGTGTGTAGAGTGTGTCTCGGTGAGCAAAAGTGCGGCTACATACAGAGCAACGGTACTGATGTGCCTCCTCATGAATGGCCAGATGCTTTTTGAGTTGCGAAGCCTGGGCAAAGGTCTTAGGGCAGTGCTGACACCGATGGGGCCTCTCACCAGTGTGTGTGAGGACATGTGTCTTCAGGTGAGATGGGTCCACAAAGCCCTTGCCACAGTGGTCACAACGGTGGGGGCGCTCCAACCCATGCATCTTGTGGTGGGCCTCCAGTGCTGCGTGTGAGGTACAAGTCTTACCACACTGGTCGCACTCAAAGGGACGCAGGTTGTGTTTCTGTCTGAGGTGCCGGATGTAGTCCCGCTTGAAAGGAATTACCTCACCACATGCCTCACACTTGTGCCCATCAACACTTACAACATCATCTGAAAGGAAGGAATTTCAATGTAATGGGATATAAGCAAACTGCCTTTTTGAAAATGCTCTATTCCTTCTACTAATTCATATAGTTGATCAATTCTACCATAACTACTAGACAGCAAATGTAATTATTTCAAGTCACAATATTATGAAAAATGAATACCAGTAACTTTCAGTAGTAAATATATATGCAGTACTCCTGACATATATTAGTTATGGAATGGAAAAATCTAATTTAACTAATATATAAAATGCATTTTTAAATATTCCCTTTAAACTCTTAAATTTTTTACATTTAAAACCTCTAATAATGAACATCTAATCAACAACAACTATTTAATGCAACCAAAAACAATTCTTGGAAAACTAAGTATCATAAAAATACATGTATAAAATTGGATCTCAGAAAGCATTAATAGTGACCTTGTAATAAAAGAAATCTTAAACCCATATAAGGCACCCAAAGCCTAAGTAGTCATCAAAATAATGATCTGAGTGAACATAGCTTAACTACTGGTACCAACCTCAACCTACAGGGGTACCTCAAATGAATGCTACAAAACAATAAATGTGAATCTGAAATATATGAAAAAAAAAAAACTGCCTTAATGAAAATACTAAGAGATTCTGTAATTACTGTATCTTGCAAAATAAATACATAATCCTATTAAGATTAACAGAGTGTAAAACTGCAGTGACTGAGATTACCCCAGCATTAAGGAAACCTGATTTTTTCTTGCACTTTTGAGCAAGTAAATAAAAAAAAAATCTACTTAAGTAACCATGAAATTCTTCCTGGAAGTTTTTAATTCTTTGTTCTATTTTTTTTATTTGTTTCAACTGTTTTTAAAACTATACATCCTACACAACTTAAGTTTTTGTGGAGGAGATAGTCTCTCTAATAAATTAATATGAAACACAACTGTTTCAGAAGGAGAATATATGCTTAAATATCATATAAACAGAATATTACATTATAAAACAAAAGGATGAATTTTTTTC
>NC_051400.1:6816398-6816838 GCF_015228065.2 Penaeus monodon
ACAGCATCAGATTCTTTTAAAGGGTTATCCATTTTTTTTCTTTTAACAAATGTACAAAAAGTACTCTTTTTGCAGTACCCCCCCCCCCCTTCCAGAATGTATCACTCAAAAAGATAAAAATGATGAGCTTTACCACAGGATCTCCCGGGTCTAAAGGAATGTAGCAAATCCAGCAGGCAGCCATTACAGGACACCTTACACTGGCTTATAATCCTGCCTTTCCTCGTGAGAATAAAATTAATCCTAAAATGTAAATGTGTCCCAGTGTCTTTGTTATTGGAATTAAAAGCTCTCTCTGCCACACATCTCCCATTCTTGATTTCAGCAGCATGATACAAAGGCATTGAGCATTTGTATGTAATTATATCCAGATTGTTTTCAAAAGCATAGACTACACCAGATATTAATCCTCTCCCCTAGCATATGGTTTGTACACTCAT
>NC_051400.1:6816862-6817533 GCF_015228065.2 Penaeus monodon
TGATTCCTAAGCTACTTTATTTCATCAAATAATGTATCTTTTACTAAACAAAAAGACAATTTGTAGCAGACTACGTGAAACTAAATACAACACTAAAAAATTTAACTACACCAACTTATTAACCAGAACTTTAGCAAGGCTCATCAGAACCTGGCTTTACAAAGTGGACTCCAGTTGTTAGAATGAAAGAGGTAATGCCAGCAGCTACTTTTCAAGTTTGAGAGTACCTTTGATTCATAACTCTACATACTGAAAAGTCCCAACTACAGCAACAACTGCAAAACAACTCTAATACAACTGGCAGTACTGATATTAGTTTAAAAAATTTATTGCAAAACCATGACTACTGCCATAAAACTACTGGCAGTGCCAAATAGCATTACTTTTTATTTATGGCAAGACAGTAACAACAACACCAGTACATCCTTATTTTCCTATTTCTGAATTTATGTGAATAACAATTCTAGTCTCAGGCTCCAAGCAGTACTTCCCAAATATAAAAACTGTATCCTATGAATCATAAATTCTGATACAAATTACTGATATTGCTTGCTCTTACCTGTACCTAGACCGATGTCTTCTTCAGTCTGTGTTCCCTCTGTAAATACAAAGAGAAAACAAACAAATATATAAATATCATTTAAAAAATTAATCAACACTCTTTTCCATAC
>NC_051400.1:6818943-6819036 GCF_015228065.2 Penaeus monodon
CATATGACGAGTCCCAATCCCCACCTTTCCTCTCTATCTCCAAACATAGTTGAACACAAAACACAAACCTGTTGTGGTGTGATCGTGGAGGTC
>NC_051400.1:6819085-6820510 GCF_015228065.2 Penaeus monodon
AAGGCAGTGGCAGAGGACGACGTGGACGTGGGAGGCGGAGGCAGCATAGTGATGACCATCTCGCCTGTCTCTGGCTTCTGGAAGGTGATAAGTAGGTTGTGTTTTTCTGCCCCCATGAGGTTGGCACTCTTAACCACCATGCTGCTCATCAGGTCGCCGGGTGTGACCTCTTCAAGCTGCGTTCCCTCCAGGTCGCTCGTGATCAGTTGCTGGGGCTCAGTTGGCTCCGGTTCCACCTTCACTATTCCCTCGGGTACCGGCCAGTGCTTGCGAGGGCGACCTGTGTGTGATGATATAGGTGAGGCTACTGTGGCTAATTAATTTATCTAACATCGTCTAACCTTGTTTCTTTCTTGGCATATCTAAGAAAGAAATGTGGTCTATGATCATGTAATAGTGAAAAACATGTCCAAACAACCATATCCCCTCTTTTTGGCACAACACATCCATCTCATACTTTCCCTTTATCCTTATTCGTTTTCTCATCCACCCCTTTACCAGCACACCTAAACATATTAACTCTGACTTCGCCTTAAGAAACCAGCTCGTGCAGAAAGGCCCACCTCGTTTTCCCGGCCCAGAAGTACCCCTTGGTCTAGGAGCGGGGGCTGGCCTGCGGTACGTCAGGTAATCTGGGGAAATATCCTCCTCCTCGCCCATAGAGAAGTCATCGTCATCATCGTATTCTGGCCTCTTCAGGGCTTGCATCATTTTCTCATACCTGGAATAATCAAAATCTAAAATAAAATATAGAAATTTTTATATAGAGATCAATGGTCCTACGCTTCTAGACCTTATATCTGCTTGATATAAATATGAAAAAAAGTAAAACAAAGCTCTTAGAAAAAGAGACAGAGCAGAAGAGAGACGAGGCAATAAGTGAGAAGCTTTCTCAAAACAAAAAATTAAATATACATATGCAAAAAGTAATCCAACTTAAAATACCATTGAAAAGAAATACAAAAAACAAAATAAAAATAATAATACCAATAATAAATGATAATAAAAAAAACAGTTAAATAGACAAACACACAAATAAACAAATAAATCAGTAAACATATACAAATGAAATCAAATGAATTATCAAAAAATGAATAAGTAAGACAAGCCACATTCCAAAACACCGACCGAGCACCCCTCCTCCGAGGTGGCAGCTTCCTCTTATTGGGGTCCACGTCCTCCTCCCGTTTAATCTCGACATCAAGTGGCTCTTCCTTCATAGCCCCCATCTCCAGCACTCGGATCTCTTGCAATCCATCACTGCCCTCCACACCTGCAAGCTCAATGCTGTGCCCCTCTGGTTGAAGATCAGTATCTGTTGGACGTGAGATCGTATATTATCATATCCACTGATACTGTTCGTGTTATCTTTATATGCGCTTTAGTGTCTACTTTTGGCCAGCCTGCTATACTTTACAGTTAGGG
>NC_051400.1:6820575-6820958 GCF_015228065.2 Penaeus monodon
CAAATTTGCCTTATCCTTAATATATTTGTCCAGATCTGTTAAGAGAATATAAATAATGTGATCTGTCATAACATCTTTTCTAGAGTAATCAAGATAAACTCAACCCCGCCCCTCATAACAGCAATGATAAAAATGAGTACTGATAATACACTTCTTTGATACATTTGTATATTTATATTACAAGAGAAAAACACAGTTGATAAAATTTGCTTATCAGAGAGCTGGGCCAACACCTTGAATATAAATCCAAATTAAAGTTTAAAACAGATAGTCTATCTCATTTTTTAAATACTCTTGTTTGGTTAAGTGTGGGTCTTCCCACACTTAATAAATTAATGAAGAAAAAAAATAAGAATATCAAGTTTACTGAAAGGTGAGACAAC
>NC_051400.1:6821133-6821299 GCF_015228065.2 Penaeus monodon
ACATGTAAAGCCTTCTCTCCTCACCATGGTCTCCAAGCTCCCCCTCAAGGCGTGTGTCAGGCCCCGTGTGGATCATACGGGCTCCATGTGGTCCCTCCATAAGCGTCTCCACCTGGCAAGTGGAATTAAGGGATAGTTTTAAATGAGATTAAAAATATGTATGGGG
>NC_051400.1:6821335-6821482 GCF_015228065.2 Penaeus monodon
CTTATAAAAGATAAAATGCTTGTTCAACTTATAAAAAAAATTCTATCAACAAATAAAACTTAAACAAACTCTCCTTGTAATAATTACATGACTAAATGTTTATCATAATTTCATTGAAAACTAATAGTTACAACCTGAAATTAAACC
>NC_051400.1:6822012-6823859 GCF_015228065.2 Penaeus monodon
CACATTCATAAATTTAAAAAGTAGTTTAACACTATTACTGGAGAAAATTCACTTCCTCACCTTCCTTGGCCTTCCAGGTCTGCGTCCAGTTGAAGAGATGACATATGTACCTCTGGGCCTTCCCCTTCCCCTCTTTTTTCTTCTCCCACGCCGTGCTGTAACAGGTATGTGGGGCACAATCACATCAGGCAGGATGAACTCCTCATCTTCAGGTGGGCCTTTGACTAGAACAGCTGATGCAGGAGACCCCCCAGGAAGTGTCATGTCCAGCACTATACCCTCACTGGATGTGTCTTCAAGCTTGATGCATCCATCTAGGTGCTGGTCCATGGAGGTTTCTGCTAGTAAGATGGAGTCCTCTTGGATATCCTTCTTCAGCAGGGACACTGTTTTTGTTGGTGAAGTGAGTGTGCCCTGTTCTTTCATTTCAATTCTCGATATAGAGGACGGCCTGCCACGGCCTACCCCCCGGCCTCTCCTTCCATATCTCTGGTGGGGTCGGACGGGCACTGGAACCCTCCTTGCCCTGGGGCTCTTCAGGCCCTGACCATCCTGGCCAAAGTCACCTGACCCCTTGACACTAAATACCAGAGACTTGCTATCTTGCAGTTTCTTGAGATCCTCTGGCCGTGGGAGAACTGTGACTAGTCTGTTACCAATCTTCTGGACAACACCCTGTGCAGAAATGGCTGTGGGACCAGAGCCAATGAGCTTTCTGGGCTGATGGGATGAGCCATGCTTGTTTGAAGACTGGCTGTTGGTCTTAACTACAACTGGCTTGGCACTTGAGGTTAAGGGGACTTTGGAAGAGGAAGTCTGAATGCCTAAATGGGAGGGGGTTGACAGACCATGGGGCTGGCCATGCACAGAGGGTTGTGTGGTGGTAGGGGTGACCGCACTCGACTGCAGCTCAGAAAGGACTTGGCTCTGTGTTACATCTGCACTGCCAACAGAGGGTATATGGTCGGTGTCCATTGGCGAGGAAAGGGTGATGGAGTCGCCACCTGCCTCACCCACAAAAGGCAGCTGCAAGTGACTCAGGCCCTGCAGAATGGACACCCCAGAGCCATCATTGAGGAATGAGAGAGGCACTGTGATGGTGTGAGTGGAGCCTGACTGGTCACTCGCCGGGATCTGGATGAGCTGCTCCCCTAGGATGGCTGAAGGGGAGCCATCAGGACCATCCTCTGTGGCTGTTAGGTATGTGATCGCCTGTGTGCCCTCACTACCACCCATGGCCACTGCTGAGTGCTCATGGCCTTGGTCCAGGAGGGCCAGCTGCTCGCCGGTGTCGTCCGACGTCACAACAGTAATGGGGCCATCACCACTAAAGTCCTGCTGCAGCACCATGCCTGCATCTCCCCCTAGTGCCCCCTGGTCCAGGCTCAGCTCCCCATGCACACCAGGGAATTCCACAAAGTTGACATGTGGGTACATGATGGTGACGGCTTGCCCTGACTCGTCTACGGTTACATAGCGCACCTCATCCTGCAGGCTGGCGTGGTCGAGGGAATGGCTTCCATCATGCGCCATTACTGATGTTACCTTCAGGCCTTCGTCATCCCCTGTCATCTCACCCACCACTCCCATCTCCCCTCCTCCTCCTCCGGTGTCCACCAAGTGATGTGTTGTAATGCCATCAATACCTGCAATTTAAAGGCTATTAGTAAACTCATTCTGATAAAGGAATCATTTAAATATAAGCTAAACTAAAAGAGGCATCTCATATTATTTACTTTAGGTCAATAAGGCTCAGCTTAAGAGGTTTCATTAAATACAAACCCTGTATGTATTATCCCAAACATAGCTTGCAAGGTTTAAAAGGTATATGACTATTTACATGAATT
>NC_051400.1:6825999-6826512 GCF_015228065.2 Penaeus monodon
GATCAACAGACACCAGATGCACTTACAATGCAACAGTCTTGGATGTTTCCATAACAGTGAACATTAGTCTAGTACACTTCTTTTTTATCTGTTATTTACTTCTTATATCTATAGATTTGAAGGTGCATAAAAAAAAAAAAATCTATCTAAATCTGCGAGATCACTCTTACTGTGATCACCATAAACTGAAAGTATAAAATCTGAAAGTACATTTACAGATGGGTTTATATATCAGATGATATTGAAAAAAAAAAATCAAAAGGGGATTTACTTATCACTGACAAGAGAATAGGGTTAAAGGAGAGACAAGCTAATGCAGAATAACTATGATACATGAAAATATGGTATAGTTTTAGTTTCCTACAGCCATGTTGTGCACGGTAAAATTTACATGTAATGGACAAAATAAGAAAATAAGATACTTCATTTGTGATATTACTTTCACAAGTTGATAATACTTTGGTATACAATTATAGGAAAATAAAAGAAATAAATAGGAAGTAAGGCAGGATG
>NC_051400.1:6826596-6826716 GCF_015228065.2 Penaeus monodon
ACCTAAATCCGCAAGATGCATAGAATTTATAATAAAGAATATCCAAACATAAGATTACACAGGTTAAAAGAACTTATGATAGGATAGTTCAACAGATAAAAAGGATAGTAAACAACTACT
>NC_051400.1:6827175-6827460 GCF_015228065.2 Penaeus monodon
CCCCCCCCAAGGACAACAGAAAAAATGGGATAGAAGGCGGATTGACAAGTTTAGTTTTATTCTGACAAGAACTTATTCTCGGTCGAAGGGATGTATTTCTGTTTTTTTATTTTTTTATTTACCTTTGGTTTCTATATAGTATTTATCTTATTTTTTGGATTTGGGATGGAGATAAGATATTGATGTGTATATATATCACTCTGCACTTCTACCAACTTTATTTAATAAAAATTACAAAGGAAGAGAGATGAAAAATATTCTAATATTCATAGATATAAACCCATG
>NC_051400.1:6827501-6827640 GCF_015228065.2 Penaeus monodon
CACTGTCACACCCATCACTCACAGAAGAAGTTCAAAAGACAAATTCAGACTCCCCACCCCCCCTAAACAAAAATCCTAAAAATGACCCACTCAAATGAAAGAATAAAAATAACCACACTCATTTAATTAAAAAATATCA
>NC_051400.1:6827696-6828619 GCF_015228065.2 Penaeus monodon
TAGGCCTACATAACACAAAACGAATTCCTTTTATAAATATCAAACAGCCATTCAGATCCCATTAATATCTCCCATTCATTACATCCCAAACTCATCACTCATTACAAACTCATCTCTACTCATCACTCACGCAAAGACGAAACAAAAAAAAACACACATAAACAAAACCACAAACAATAACAAAGCAACAACAATATTAATGCGAGCTCCTAGGCCCTCTTCATCAGCCTCAGCTCCTCATCTCCCTCATCTCCCTCATCATCCGCCTCATCACCAACGCCGTGTTGTGATCTTTTCATAACACTTTTCCTCCTCATGACCAACTCAGAGAAAGTTCCAAAATGCGAGAGCTTCTGCTGACTTTTATGATTGGAACGCCGTGGATATCTCGCTCCCGGGGGCCAACTGGGGCGGTTTGCCCTGCGATAAAGGATGGGAATATTACCTTCATTCAACTGCTGTGGCGAGTCCCCCGTTTGGACCTCGGAACTGGCCATTTTGGGCTGAAATAGGGAAGGCGAAGCGGCCTTTCTTCACAAGGAGACATCCGCCATGTTTGAAAGCCTGGAATACGACAGCCAATCAGGTTCGAGATCAGACGTGACGTCATAAAAGCCTGGAATTTTAGAGCCAATCAAAAGGGAGGTTGCTTATGACGTCATTAATATGGCTATGACGTCACAGATGAGGCAGGAAGTGCGGCTTCTTCGAAAAGTTGACATAATCATAAAAATTTATTTAAATTACGTCATCTTACTTAATAAGAGTTGCTCCTATTATCTGTTTCGTTTTCTACGTTGGCACGTCGAGGCTGTAAACAGGGAGATACAGAGGATATTTTGTTTCAGTAAAACATTACCAATAACATATGCAAATAAGGATTTCTTTATATATGTGTTGTCACTGTTCTTCCTGATTGTTAT
>NC_051400.1:6829208-6829323 GCF_015228065.2 Penaeus monodon
ATATTCTTTGTTATTGTTTTTGTTTTGATTTGTTCCCATTCGTTCAGATCCAGCTGTTCCTCAACTTTCAACATAATCTATAATCTATTAAGGGTAGTTATCCCATGTAGGTAAG
>NC_051400.1:6829354-6831364 GCF_015228065.2 Penaeus monodon
ATCTATCATAGCCTTAACGAAGATAAAGGAAAAATAAGGGTTCTTTGTTGTGTTTTAGTATATACCGCTATCGGATGTGAATGAAGACTGTGTTGATGTTTCTTCTCGTGTAATTTCTTTCTCGACTCAATTAAAGAAATATATGATAAATTTGTGCTTTATTTGAAGGAGTGTGAGTATGGAACAGTCCTATTTTTAAAGCAGAGGTTGAAGAAGTTTCTTTAAAATCATGAAAGGGACGTGGATAATGAATTTAGAGATAAGTGGACCTGAAGTAAAAACAAGGTTTATGAGATTCAACTTTATGTAAAATAAAAGTTACTTGTCTTTATTTTGTGGATCATTTCGAGTGATAGGATTATTATCTTCCTCCTTTATTTCAGTGTTCTATCCATATCCACTTGTTATTGAGTTTGAGCAGTAATTGGTGCCACCAACCACTACCATGTATAATCTTGCAAAGTAAATCTCTTAAACCACCCTGATGAGTAGGATTCATCAAAGGATAGTTTCCATCCGTTTGTCAGATAATTCAAAGCATGGAGGCTTATTTGCATGTTATTATATTATTTATTATATTTACCACACTATTTCCTGAATATATTTCATACCCTGCCCCATTGGGGCATCTTCATCACTGTAAATGGATGGTATTGGTAATACAAAGCTTGATACTGATACCGAAAATATTAGAGATTTGTGGTTCAGAATGAAGTGCACTGTAACTGTGGGTAATGTTAATATGGATTGCAAAGGTCAATGCTTGAGTAAGCGTTTGAGACATATGAGTTATTTTCAATCCTCATAGAAAATAAAAGTGTTACTGGTACTCCAGCTACAAAATTTGCAATGTTTTGAAGGTTCCTCACTTTATCACCCCATTCCAATTTTCAATAATATTCAAATCAGGTGAAAAATAAATTAGCCAAGTTTGTTGTCTAAAAGTTTAGGGCAACAAATTTATGTACCAAGCCAAGGGTACAAATCAAGGTAATTAGGGTGTGCTATCAGATATTTATTCATGGTAAGATTTATGTTGCTATGCTACTAAGGTATCAGTGATTTTTAATTGTGAACTGCACAACTTCTCCATCTAGGTATTCCATCTTAGAAAACACAGTTGATCCTTCATCTACAGTGTAAACTTTGTAATATGCTTGTCTATGTGAGCTAGATGATAAAATATTTGACAAGGTGATAAATAACGGGAATGAAATTAATCTTGAAGTAATTTCTTCACTCACTGATTGATATATTTCTGTTGTTTTTTAGTCATTAGATTCTGTTAAAAGTTTAGGCCATTAGCTCACCTCTTACACTCTAATAATAGAGAAGATTATCTGGATTTGGTTTTGATTCTTTTGAATGTTGTTTTTATATGAAATGATAATAATATTAAGGAATTTACAATACATCTTACCTAAAATTACACACAGAAGGTGTAAAAGAAAAGATGTTTCACTTTCCACAGTATTTCCTGGGCTTTATTGTGAAGTTGCAAGAAGTAAAGAATATTGTAAATTTAAATTTTTATGTTGCCTATATATGTGGTTCAGGGTGCATTCATAGTTTTGGTTGCATTTTTTTTCCAACAACAAAAGTATTCTTTAAGGTTCTGTGCCATCACCTATATGGTAAATAGACCTCTTATTTTAGCAGATGGATCTAATTATGCAGATATCAGTGATTCAGCTCTCTGCTTTCCTTCTTTGAATCTTCTCAGCTCTAACCTTCCTTTCATAATGCTTGTCAGAGCATTTCTTCAGATCATATGATCTCACATATACACTGCAACCTATATCATTAGAAGCTAGAGTGAAAAAATGTATTAGCTTTTATTGCTATTTAGCCTACATTGTTGCTGAGATGTGTTAGGTGTGGGCATATTGAATGAAAAAATTATCTGATTCATCCTCATTCTCCTGCTTCTAATCCCAAACTCTGGAACATTTTTCCCAGTCTCTGCTTTTATCTCTATTCTTGTATTTTAACATTTGACCTCCATTAGAA
>NC_051400.1:6831391-6831887 GCF_015228065.2 Penaeus monodon
TGTTCCTTAAATGTATTGTGAATTTACTGCATTAATATTATTTCCTTGTGCTCTGTAAATTCTAATTCATATGTTAAATTGCAGACAAGATGCCAAGGAAGTGCATGGTCTGTGGTCTAACACAGACCAACAATCTGGCTGTGTTTACTTTCCCCAAGTCACAACACCAGAAGTCTGCGTGGGTTACTGCCATACAGCAGGTGATTCCTGGCTTCTGTGCTCCACAGGTAAGTCTAGACAGATGTCTAAGCAAATGAAGGAAGTGGAAGTGTAAATTAGAGGCAACAAAGAACAAGGAACAAGAATGGATGATAAGTAGAGATTTTTGTTGGTTTGTTTACTTTTCAGTTTAGTTCTTGACCTTTGGAGAATGAAAAGACAGGATTGTGAATTTTTTCTGGTTTCTGACAAATGTTGATAATAAAAGTTAGTTAAGTAATCAGTTATCTGAATTGCAGACAGTGCAGAGGAATTTCAGATGTTTCAAATCATACCA
>NC_051400.1:6832513-6832953 GCF_015228065.2 Penaeus monodon
ATTATTAAGTAGTATTGTGTTAGTACCCTTTAAGCATAACATGGTGAACTTGATGTTTCCACTTTCTGTCAAGTTGCTATTCCCTTTCTGTTAAGTGACTTTTTTTCTCCTGTTAATGTATTATAATATTTCTAGGCCTGTACATACCTCCAAATTCTCTTTCCCAAGAAGTTGATATATTTGACTGCTTTCAGGACGATGGTGAGCCACTGTCTAACAGGAGTGGGGTGTGTGAGAACCACTTTCTTCCTGAGGACATAAGGAAGGGCAAGAAGAAGAGCCTTCAGCGCAAAGCCATCCCTGCACTTGCTGTTGACCAGAGCTTGCCCACCAGCACCCCCTCCAGAAAGGTCTTGGCAGTCCAGTTCTCAGTGCCTGGGGATGAGAATGGTGATCAGGCCTTCCTGATAAGCGATGAAGAGGATACATTTAGGACTGCA
>NC_051400.1:6832988-6835951 GCF_015228065.2 Penaeus monodon
GAGTGTGAGGAGAGATAGGAAGGCAGACCTGTGGGAAGTGAATGAGGGACACACTAGTGCTGGATCTTGTCTAGGTCTTGATTTTGATGACTACCTCCCAGGGAATGACAAATCAGCTTACAATGACTGCTCTGATGGCTATGAGGACCAAAAGTTGTTTTCTGAGGGGGATGTGAGCAGGAGAGCTTTAGGGAAAGATTTGTGTCTTGTCTGTGGGAAGGATAATAAGAGCTCAAGATTGACATGCATCTTACAGCTGGATGCACACGCCAGCGGAGAATGCACCAGTCTCTGTCTGTCTCGTATTGTAAGCAAGCCAAAGCGGGAGTTGATGTCCATCAGCATGAAGATCTGCTCAAGATGTACCAACCTCGTGCAGGAGGTCACACATCTAGAGGAGGACCTTAAATACAAGAAGCAAAACATAAAGAATATGTATAACGCTACACTTCAGACTCACAAAGACAGTGCCGCTGTTCCCTCATCCTTCTCACAGGCTTCATCCCCTTTATCTGAGGAAGTTGTTAATAGTCTCAGTGAGGTGCCAGATGTAAACCTAGACCTTGTGAAGGGTAGTGAGCTTGATAAGGATGGTGAGATGTCAGATAATACCAGGAAAAGTTCACGTAGACAGGCATCAGCAAAAAAATACTGCTGTCCTCAGTGCAAAGAGGTGTTCTCGAGTTTGGCTCTCTGGGTTCACCATCTATCAAAACACCAGGAGATGGATGAGTCTACACTCAAAGTTGCAAAACAGTCAAGCAATAAAACAAAAAAGCTTACCAAGGTTGGAACACACACATGTGAAGAATGTGGGAAGAAGTTTGTATGCAAACAGACCCTTCTGGCACATGCAGCTGCCCACCAGAAGGGTTCTGAGTGCACCATTTGTGGACGTTACCTCACAACAAAAGCTCGGTTAAAAGTCCATATGTACAAGTTTCATGACATTGGTGAAGGGAAGAATAAGGAGGTAGAGTGTACAGATTGTGGGAAGTGTTTTGGCACTAAAGCTGGTTTGCGTTATCATCGAAATGTGGTCCATCACACTGGCACTAAGTATGTGTGCGAGCATTGCAATAAAATGTTCTATTACCATGTCCCGTACAAAAGCCATTTGCTTCATGCTCATGGTGAAAAGAAAATAGTGTGTGAGACTTGTGGAGAGAAGTTTTTCACAGTGTCAAAACTCAACACACACATCAATGCTGTCCACAGAAGTGCAGAGTCCTGGACCTGTAAGGAGTGTCAGACCAAGTTTACAACGTACACTGCCTACCGCCATCACAGAAATGTGAAGCACCTCAAAATCCAACACGCATGTGACTACTGCAATGCACAATTCAGGAAGAAGTCCTCTCTGGTGGTTCACCTGTGGAAGCATTCAGTGTACCTGTGCCAGCAGTGCCAGGAGAGCTTCTCAAGTGCAGAGGAACTGAAGACACACATGGCGAGATCCCATGGCAAGGTAGTCATGTGGAAAGACAAGAGGAAGGCCAACCCTGTCCTCTTGTCAGAGAAGAAAGAGAGCAATAATGAGGACACACTGCAGGAGAAACCAGAATCCCAAGAGCACATACAACCTAGTGAACATGTGGCTTCCATTGTCATAAATGATTTGCTTATGACAGCAGAATCCTATGACAACAGCAGCCTACAGCCTTTCTCCCTGGCCAACTGTGAGAAGCTGCCAGAAAAGCAAAGTTATGCTAGTGATGGGGATATGAAGGTCAAGACCCTGAGTATAATTGACACAACACAAGAGCTAAGTGGGGTTGAGCACATGCAGTTTGGCACTGTGGAAACTTTGGAAATCAAGTCCTCACCTGACCACATTGAGATGGCATCAGGGGTGTCACTCATCAATGTCCAGATTCTTGGTGACATGGAAATCTCACAGACAGACACACTAGGGGACCTCAAGAGCAGCATGCTAGCAGATGCAGCTGACCATCTCACACATGATGGCCAGATGGACAACGAGGACAACATGGCCAGTCACCTGAGGGTTGAGATGCATCACCTTGCAGGAGAAGACCTAGCTGTTGACAATGATCTGGAAGCTACAAATCACACTTTAGAAGCAGAGGATCATCTAGAACCACCTTGTCACTTGAAGGTAGATGATTTGGAAAACTCATGTCACCTAGAGTCTTCAGAACTTGAGAGCTCCTGCCACCTGGAGACTGCAAGCCATTTGGAGTCTTGCTGTCACCTCAACCACACAAGCACACCTGAGCCACAGAGCCACCTGGATGGCCCTGATCACCTGGAAGTACAAAATCAGCTGGAGCAAACCAGCCTCCCACCTCCCAGCCATCTGGAGGTAGTGGATCACATGGCCTCTCCTCGTCTAAGGGATGTGGCCTCCCTCGGTACAACCAATGACAACTCGGATCCTTCTAGCCAACTGAGTGACAGCACTCCCATAACATCTGACCACTTGCAGATCCAGCACCACATTGAGGCTACAGTACATCTGGACTCGGCCAACTCCCATCCGAGTGCAAGCCAATGCTCCCTGCCAGCCATGATCACTCAGATGGACAGCCAGGTAGACGAGGATATGGCCACGCACATCAGCCAGGAGATGCACAACATGACACAGGATGTGGATGCACAGATGGATGAGCAGGTGGAGGAAAATCTTGGCACACAGATGGAGGCAGAGATTGACCAAATTGCAGAGGTAGATTCACAGATGGTGGAGCAGGAGGAAGACTGCATAGTTGCCCAGATGGACACGGAGATTGTGGACCAGGTAGGAGCACACCTTGCAACTGAAGGTGGGCCACATCTCTGCAAACAGGTTGACACAGAAATGATGGAGGAGAGCATGGACAAGCAGACAGAGAAAATGGAGGGGGTGGAGCTGGAGCCCTTCCCTGTCACCCTGGATGGCAAAGGGGAAGTGCAGTACCAATATGTCATGTACATATCAGCACAGGGGGATGACTGCCAAC
>NC_051400.1:6836260-6836603 GCF_015228065.2 Penaeus monodon
TATATGTTAAAGCATGCTGTTGGATTTTTTTTTTTTACAGTTTATAAACAGATTGTCATAAATTCATGGCAGTACATGCATTTAGTTGTATATATTAGTATATAAAACTATGGCTGGTTGACATACATGATTTTTTAATACATGAGAGGGAGTCGGAAAGAAATGATTGATTTATTAATGATGAAATATGTTGAATTTCCTTTTTTCTGGAAACAGTATTCATAGATACCTAAAGCAGATTTAGAATGTACCTAATTAGAGACAGATAATTGTAGGTAATTTCATAAATCTTTATTAGTTATTCACAGTAATGATGCTGCTGAAGTTGATATATTTACCACTG
>NC_051400.1:6836623-6837096 GCF_015228065.2 Penaeus monodon
CTAGGATCCTAATCACAATATTTATATAATAGAGATAGGATTTTTATACTTAAATGTCTAGTCTTATGAAAAGAGATTTGCAAATCATATGTCTTGGCTAATGCCTTGTATGTGTAAATTAGTTTGCAGTTCACTGAATCTCAAAGACGATTAGTATAGAAACCTTTTTTATTCATCCAAGTTAATGTAAATCTTGGTAAGCATCGCACTGATGTACTGTGCAGTACAAAATAAATTATGAATTTTGTTTTTATTTTTTTGTGAAACATATTGAAAATGTATAACAGGAATGATTGGTTTGTGTAAACTGTTTGTTGCAATTTATTATTATTAATTATGTGTACAGTGTTTTTATTGATGAAATATATGGATACATTTTCCATTGTGGTTTTTTTTCTTTTTAATTGATCAAAATTTTGTTTGAGACAATTTAAGTACAGAATTGTCTGAATGCTATGTGAGCTTTAGCTAGG
>NC_051400.1:6838131-6838573 GCF_015228065.2 Penaeus monodon
AGCCGCATTCTTGGTTTTTGCCATATTTTTTCTCAATTTTCTTGTTGATTATTCATCATTGGAAATAAAGTAATCATTTGGATAGATAATTTTCTTTAGATTTTTTATTTATTTTATCCTTATCAGTGAACATATATGTAGATTCAGAATATGCTGTTCTACAGTTTGGACTTAAATAAGATAAAGTTCATGCTAAGTATACATTCGAATTATTACTTCAATGCAAGATATACAAATCATATATAAACAGTTTACTTTAATTTTCATTTTCTTAATCACAAGTATTATTTTATATTACTTCATCTTATTATTTCATTACGTCTTCAAATACCCCTCCGTTTTACATAAAGGTTCCCTGCAAAACGTATATCACAGGAGATCCCTGATTTCTACAGATAGATCATTATTCTACCCTAATACATATTGCCAATGAGACTTTCCC
>NC_051400.1:6838674-6838762 GCF_015228065.2 Penaeus monodon
TCTTCTCCAGCCGTCCATCGTACTCCAGAGGTCACGGCGAACCAAGCAACAAAGTCCGAGGCTGCGCGGGCTTAAGGCCAGGGACGTC
>NC_051400.1:6839722-6839890 GCF_015228065.2 Penaeus monodon
CAACAGAAGACAGACGAGAGGCGCACCCAGTGACCGACCGAGGCTGGCGCTGCAAAGTGTCTGGAAGAAGAGATTTAAGTTCTCCCCCGAAAGTAATCTTTATCCATCAAGAAAGCACGCACATACACACAAAAGCGCGGGAGAGGGAGGTGGGCAGGCTATGTATGA
>NC_051400.1:6842210-6842482 GCF_015228065.2 Penaeus monodon
ATCGAGTGTGCGAGGGGTTACGTACGTATTGCAAAGCGCGGCCAAACACGCGGCGTCGGAGCTCAAGGTAAGTCTTGCAAAGCACAACAACAAACATAAACACACGCGCGGTGGTGAGGAGGGAAGGGGCGGGACGCAAGGAGGAAGGGGGTGAGAAAGAAAGGAAGGGGGGTGGGGGAGAGGGAAGAAGGGGACATAGGGGAAAGGAGGGAGGAAACAAGTGGAGGGAGAAAATCAGAGCTACTGGGATGGAAAAAATCGTCAGGGCACTC
>NC_051400.1:6842676-6842848 GCF_015228065.2 Penaeus monodon
CGGCAACGGCAGCGGCGGCGGATCGGTTTGTAACAATGGCGCGGCGAGAAACACGTTTTTTCCAGCAGCCAAAACGTGCTCTGCCGAAGACGAGGCAAGGTCACGATGTCGCCGAGGAAGACAAAGGGACAGAGGTCACGCCGGAGGCCGAGGTGACCATCAGGAGCGGCGA
>NC_051400.1:6842878-6843495 GCF_015228065.2 Penaeus monodon
CGCTGGCGACAAAGGGGCAAGGGGAGGTGAAGAAGGAGGAAGAAACGTAAGAATATTAAAGGAGGCGAAGGTGAAGAAGAAGGGAAATAAAGAGGAGAAGAGGAAAATGGTTGGAACGAAGGAGGTATGCAGGATGGAGGAAGAAGGTGAGGAATGAAGGAATGGCGTTGGAGCAAGCGGAATAGAAATGGATAGGGAGAAAAATAAGGTAAACGGAGGTAAAAAAATGGAGAAAGATGGGAAGGAGAAGAATCAGAAGGAGGTAGGAATAGGAGAAGATGAGAGAGGAGACGGAGGTAGACGACGTAGAAGCAAAGAGGGGAAGAAGAAGAAAGAGAAAATGAAAAAAAAAATAGTTCAAAGAAAAACAACCAAGAGGTGTAAGAGAGACGAAGGACAGAGAGAGGAAAGAGAAAGAGGATATGGAGGGAAGAAGAAGAGGAGGAGGAGGAGGAGGAGAAGGAGGAAGAGGAGGAGGAAGGCTCGAGGTGACCGCGCTGACCTATCTATGCTTAACAATGGACAATGGGTGACTTAACACACAAACAGTCTAGCAAGCACAAGAGTAACCCCGAACGACTGGTTACCAAACACTTTAAACGCTGTGCTTAATCGCG
>NC_051400.1:6844183-6844257 GCF_015228065.2 Penaeus monodon
CGTTATTTCACATCCCCGTAAGCCCAACGGGAGAAAACGGAATTTAAAACCAGCTTTCTCATCCAAAGATCCAC
>NC_051400.1:6844722-6844788 GCF_015228065.2 Penaeus monodon
CGTAAGATGTTAGGATACACTTGTTGCTTTATATTTACCCTTCACTTATAGTAAGGTTGTCTGAGA
>NC_051400.1:6845033-6845172 GCF_015228065.2 Penaeus monodon
GTAAGTGAGTGAGAGAGAAAGCGTAGATGAGGGGAAGGAAAGCACGAGACAGGGAAAGTAAAGGAGGGGAGAAAAGACAGCAGAGGAAGAGGGGAAGGCGACGATCTTTAAGTGAGGCGCAGGTCACCTTGGCTACGCT
>NC_051400.1:6852327-6852458 GCF_015228065.2 Penaeus monodon
CACGTCGATAGGGAAATAGGGTTAACGGAAGGGGGAGGAAGGAGGGAAGGAAAAGGGGAATCGTGGGAGGGGGGGGGGGAATGATGTAAAAGTATCGCACCCCCCTTTCCCTCTTCCCTCTATCTGTCTCC
>NC_051400.1:6852648-6852750 GCF_015228065.2 Penaeus monodon
TTTTTTAAAATTATCTCTTAATTTCTACTTGCTTCGGACTTCGTTTTTGTTATTTTACAATTTTCTTCTCTCTAGAAGTGCTTATTCGTAAGAAATCATGAA
>NC_051400.1:6856229-6857061 GCF_015228065.2 Penaeus monodon
ACTGGCGCAGTGAGTAGGATCCTCATCACATTTATTTAGCAATATTAGGGTGGAAATCGTGATTACAAATTGTAAAAGTGATATGTTTTACAGATTGTTCCATCCATTTTTGAACATCTAATCATCTGGATTTGACGAGTGTCCTGTGACAATCTTGGTGAGGTTTGTAAACCCTGGGCATTCGTAAAAAGGGAGATACAGGTGAGAAGGAAAATGCTTTTGTTATAACCTATTGTAGTCGCAGTGTACCTTATATTTGGTGCGAGTCCATAAGGTTTTATCGCTTTAGTGCTTTTTCTACAATAGCGGGATTTTGAAGTTGTATTTCACTTCAGAAGCTTAGCCATGTTAAATAAGCCAGTTAGTGCTTGTATTGTTACGCGCACGCTGGTTTCGCTTGACTTGGTGATCGACTGTCGATCGTATATCGAAGTCGTGGGTGCCTAATTGAAAGTTGTTTATCTTTCACGTTTCTTGGAAGATTTTGAATGTAATAAGGTCGTTTTTTGACTTCAACTTCCAACGGACTTAATGTGTTATTCTAAATTCTTTCTACAATACGTAGTTCCGTAATGCCTTTAATGGATATTTTGGAGAAAGCTCAAGCACTTGGCTTGAGTGCAGACGTAGTTCATGATTTACAAGAAAAGCAACATCAGATAGATAAGGATAAGGCGGATAGAATGGAGCGGTCAGCCGAACGCGAGGCGAGACGACTAGAATTAGAGTATCACGAGGCAGAGAGGCGACGAGCGCACGAACTCGAGATTGCTAAAATTAAGCATAGTAGTTCCAACGAGTTTGACAGTAATTCTAGCAGGTCAAATTCGCA
>NC_051400.1:6857554-6858672 GCF_015228065.2 Penaeus monodon
ATCGTAGTGCTCACGCAAGCCTTCAAGGTCAATGCAAAAACAGAGTTCACCTAATGTTGATGACATTAAATGCCATGGATGTGGGAAGCCTGGTCATATCCGTCCGAACTGCCCTAATAACCCTAGAAACTTTAAACAAAAGACAGAGGGTAAAGTTAATTTTGTCTTTCAGTCTGAGATGAAACCACAAAATAGTATAATTGATGCAGAAGGCAAATTGTTTGAAAAAACCAGCGGAGGTTATGTTTGACACGGGGTGTTCGACTGTAATTGTTAATGACAAATTAGTGCCAGCAAGATTTAGATTAGGGCCTATGGTTAAGGTCTATGATTATCTTGGGGTTCCAAATTCATTCCCCAAAGTCAGATGTTTTATTCGAAGTAAATTTTTTTCAGGGTGGATTAGTGACATTGCAGCTCCCCTTAAATTTGCAGATGTGCTTATCGGACTAGTTCCTGGTGTAAAATTGCCTGGCAAGTGCGCCACTACCTCGCTCGAGCACGAACAGAGCAAAGAGGCAGGTGATGATGCTTCACAAGCTCTTACAAAGGTAAGCGATGTTTCCGTGGGGAATGACTACAAAATCGCGGATAAAGAGGATGTTAATGGGTCTCCTGACGTCATTGCTATGAGTGTCCAGACTCGCTCATCGGTATCAAAAGCGGCTAAGACTACCTCATTAGCTTGTTCAGAATTCTTAGACCTAAATATAAATAAAGTTAACATCATGGAGGAACAGCTAAATTGTCCAACACTTCAATCTATCAGGGAAAATGTTAAAAGCGGAAAACATGTGAGAGTAAAATCGCGCACAGTAAAATTTGAAATAATAAATGGACTAATTTACAGGGTATGTCTTGAGAGCAAATATGATTATGAAATTGGAAGTAAGCAACTTGTTATTCCTGATAAGTATAGGATTCACGTTCTAAATCTGGCTCATGATTCATTGACTGCCGGACATTTCTCTCATCGGAAACGAGTCTTAAGGTGTTTTCTAAATTCTTTTGGCCCGGTGCTAGCGCTCATATTAAGAGATATTGCAGATCATGCCCGATCTGTCAGAAGCCTAGGGAACTGTACGTAAAGTACCAATGAAGAATCTCCCCATTATTTC
>NC_051400.1:6859509-6859857 GCF_015228065.2 Penaeus monodon
CTTCCGCCGTGACGGCGGCAAAAGCAAAAGCGAAAGTGAAATTGCTCAGGTATGCGTAGTTGAAGAAGAGAATCAAGTGGGTAATAACTGTGAACCAGTTTATTTTGACATAGATGGTATTAGTAACATTAATGTTGGTAATGAACTAACTGAAATTCAAATTAGTGAGTTAAAAGGGTTTCTTTGTAAATTTACTGATGTACTGACTGACAAACCGGGTCTAACCAATACAATAGAGCATGTCATTAATATAAACTCTAGTAAACCTGTACGTAAGAAACCATATCCCATCCCTAACAGCCTAGTTAATGATTTCAACACCGAGATTGACAAGATGTTAGACATGAA
>NC_051400.1:6860479-6860674 GCF_015228065.2 Penaeus monodon
GTAGGTTATTACCGCAAGTTTGTTCCTAATTTTGCAAGTATTGCAGCTCCTTTGCATGATCTCCTCAAGAAAAATAGTAGTAATAGATTACAGTGGAATGAGGAGAAAGTAAAATGCTTCAACAAACTAAAGTTGTCCTTGGTATGTAAACCAATACTTTGTTTGCCAGACGATTCGAAGACTTTTTATGTTCGT
>NC_051400.1:6860941-6861089 GCF_015228065.2 Penaeus monodon
TTTGGCGCTACAGTGTTACTCATTTACTGTTTAGTATATAAAAGGCAGCGAAAATGTAGGAGCTGACATTCTTAGTCGTTGCCCTATACCTGAATAGTTGACCAATCATGGAGTTAAAATCTTGAGATTTTGAACTTCATTAGGGGGC
>NC_051400.1:6865566-6865733 GCF_015228065.2 Penaeus monodon
ACCCCAGTCCTCTTTCTCGTGGGTCCTTCAGGCCAAGGTGCCCCCTCGCCCTCGCGCCAGCCTGTCCTCTGCAGCGCTGCGCGGGGACGTCACCTGGATTTAGTGGCAGTTTATGTAAAGGTCGCGTAGTAGAGGGACTCAGGTGACGCACGGGTGATGTACCTATG
>NC_051400.1:6865842-6865910 GCF_015228065.2 Penaeus monodon
TACGAACACGCACCCGTTCTCACACATGTAAATACATATATACATACGCACAACACCGGAGCACACGC
>NC_051400.1:6867795-6868085 GCF_015228065.2 Penaeus monodon
AAGGAGAGGCAGTTGTGTTTCTGCCTCTCGCTTATGACGCAAGATTGAGAGAGTGCCTCGGATGAGAAGTTAATAGGCGACTGGGTGGTAGTGTGCAATCAGATATAAATATAATGGAACAGAGATGGATACATTTATAGATCTAAAAAACGTATAGACTATATAAAGCTAAGCACAAATAATAAAACATTTGTGTAAAGATGACAGCAATTATTTATATATTTGCTTATATAGTTGTTACAAAATGAAAGTGTGCACTTGTGTACAGAGCCTATAGAAAGTATATTATG
>NC_051400.1:6868139-6868364 GCF_015228065.2 Penaeus monodon
TTAAACGTTGGACAGGTATATCAAACAGCACAGGTGGTTAGACTATACACAATGTATTCTGTAAAAAATACATTGTCTATAGCAGCTGCTCACGGAGGAGGAGGGGGGGGGATGAGGAAACTAGAATCAGGTGTGGAGGAAAATGGGGAAAAAATGGCTAGGCGTGGATGATAAAAAAAGAATAACAAGAAGGGAAAACATGAAGAAAGAGGAACCACAGGTGAC
>NC_051400.1:6868609-6868753 GCF_015228065.2 Penaeus monodon
TACAGAAAGGAGAAGAGAAATGACAAGTTGAAGAGGGCATTTAGGTCACGTGTGTGTGATGGGAAGGTGAAAAGGAGGTGAACCACACGAGACAATTGGACATCATACGCGCAGGTGGAGAGCGGGAGATAAAGGAAGAGAGAG
>NC_051400.1:6869257-6869430 GCF_015228065.2 Penaeus monodon
CATAACTAACGAGAAAATTTTGGGAGAGGCATTAGTTATTTTTAGAAACTTACAAAACTTACCTAACTTCAAATTAATTGCCATTCGCAGCTACACACTTGCGCAGGCGTTTCCCCTTCTCGAAGATCTTCCATTAATCCTCTTTCTACAGTCCCTTCGGTTACTTTGCCGAT
>NC_051400.1:6869540-6870204 GCF_015228065.2 Penaeus monodon
TCGCGCTAGTTTCATTCCCCTGCCGGCATCCAGATGGTCGCCAGCACAGACCTACAGCGTGGGGCACTGACCCTCGGCGCGTGTCGCTACTATACCCAGGAAACTTTGGTCTTTTTCTATCATCTCGAGAACATCACTGCATGTCCTCAAACCAAACTACACCTACACATATCTGGTGGAGCTTCAGGTCTTCATTTAGGATAGTCTTGCCTGTACCAGTGCTGATATTAAGAGCCACGAATAACACCCTCAGAATTGATCGATGGTCATGTATCACTAACCTTCGCACTTTCTCGATGTTTTCCTCTTTGCGAACACATTTTTGGTCTTTCAAACCTGTGTTCCTCCTCAACTTGATCTTTTCCTTCAGAAAACCGTTTGAACTACATGTAGAAATTCGCTTTGCTCATTGGTTTTTCTCCATAAGCCTTCTTCAATGTTTCATAAACTTCTTGTTTGCCTTTCTCAAGTTAAAGAAAATCTGTGAATATCGTTGTTCAGTGTTACCCTACACGTTGCCAGGCTTGATACGGCGCATGCCTTGTTGGGCTCTAACCTGAGCAGATAGGAAGCTGCTTGTTGCTATTAAGATTGATCAATTGTAGATCTAGCTCACCACGAACTGGTATTCAGATTGAACAATATCTGATATCTCAACATATTT
>NC_051400.1:6874622-6875317 GCF_015228065.2 Penaeus monodon
TTCTAAAAGATACAGTTTTCTGAAATCCGCATTACCAAGGAAAAGTATTATTTGGATGAATTCAGTGGGTTTTCAGTAAATTTAAAAATCATTTTGGAACATTATCGATTCTGTATTAGGTCGTCACAAAGCTAGTACTCCGAATATGGGAAGCCATTAATAACTATTCCATAAGCATGGGGGATATTTTGGCAGAAACTATGCTGACACAAACATTGATTACAGAACATATATGCAGCTTCCTACAATCTGCTCATTGTTTTTGGCACCTGAGATGAAAAACAGAATACAAAGCCACATTAAGACACTGAAGAAGTCGACTTCGTATGGAATTAATGGTATATGATAACAAAAGTACAAGACATTTTTGCTGTCGTATATTATAGTATTGCGTGTTACTCCTATAGCTTCTACTTAAAACTTGTAATTATTACACAACAAAGGTTGGTGAGAATTATGCCTTATAAATCAAAATACCAGCCCGTGTGTATTTTAATTTTCAAATTTTGATATTGAGTTCAAATACAATATTTTACTCATGGTCTTCAAACACGTAAAAATGATGGAGGTTCAAACTATATCTATTAGAATCTAACTTGATACAGAGGAAACGACTTTGCAGTACGACCCTCTGTCCTCTTAACGGACATGTGTTTGAGAAATCCTTTTCTACGTAGCAACCCCTCGCATCTGCT
>NC_051400.1:6875604-6875794 GCF_015228065.2 Penaeus monodon
TTAGACGAGTTTTAAATTATTCGTTTCAATGTTTCTCTTTTGATACTTATATTTATACTTTAGATATAGTCATCTAAACCATGTGAATACGAATTTGAAATCTGAGATAATAACAAAATTACAGAAATAACGAAAACTATATTGGATTAGGTATTTTTGGTTCGTAACGGATATGGAAGAATTGACGCAC
>NC_051400.1:6877727-6877834 GCF_015228065.2 Penaeus monodon
CTGACACTTCTCTTGTTATTAAACGCGTAATAGCTTTCTTCGTTTCCATGGCAACGCAATAAAATCGCATTTTGCTGCAGACCGAAAGCTCAAAATTCCCAGTGACA
>NC_051400.1:6877873-6878156 GCF_015228065.2 Penaeus monodon
TTTTGTAACCGGGGGCATCTTGATAATACCCCCTCCTTCCCTCCCTCCTTCCCCTCCCCCTCCTCTCGTCTCCGAGTGTCTTTCCTGACCCTTCCTCCTCCTCCTCCTACTCCTCTCCTGTCTCTTGCCTCTCTCTTCTCTCTCCTCTCTTTCCCTCCTTCCTCACCTTCGTTTCTATCTTGAACACGTCACGTTTGAGCTATCTTTCTCTCCAGCCGTAAGGGCGATCTCTCGCATCCCCACCTCGGAAGTAACGACCTTATTAGCTGTCCTTTTTCGCGCT
>NC_051400.1:6878205-6878307 GCF_015228065.2 Penaeus monodon
TCCATCTCTTTCTCCCCGCGAAAACTGGAAGCCGTTTTGAGAGGGTGCATTAAGGGCGCATCTCCCTTGCCTCTTGACCTAGTTCTTGCGTAGCTGGGCGTT
>NC_051400.1:6878347-6878432 GCF_015228065.2 Penaeus monodon
CAACTGATGGTCACGTGACTCCGAGCCTCACACGTGTTCGCCAAGTCACGCTACATTCTTCAAGGCCTATGTGAAGACACGCATA
>NC_051400.1:6878497-6878568 GCF_015228065.2 Penaeus monodon
CTTTGTCAGATTATTTTATGTATTTTTTTCATCTGTCTTTCAATTTGTCTCTCACTATCGCTTTTTATTCG
>NC_051400.1:6878684-6878996 GCF_015228065.2 Penaeus monodon
AGTCTCTTATCTAAGGCAATTTTCTTTGCATACATTACTTCTTACGTAAAATATTTTGTAATCTCATAAATGCCTTTTCAATTCAGGCAGCATAATAAAAACAAAAACGTCTTTCGCAAAGGTAATGTTACAAAAATCTGCATTTAATCCTTTACCGAGTCTAGTAAAGATGCATTTTTGCATCATCGGCATAAAAAGGGTTGAGTTTATAGTCTACGGACGTACGCTGCCCGATTTCACTATTTAAGTGACGGTGCTCGCTCACTAAGAGGTACTAGATTTTCATTTAGTTAGACAGAGAGTATTAAGGGA
>NC_051400.1:6879052-6879133 GCF_015228065.2 Penaeus monodon
AATGATGTTACCATAAATACGTGATAAAATTCCAGAAAAAAACATGACAATACAATTAACAAAACGTACCTTCCAACTCAC
>NC_051400.1:6879171-6879235 GCF_015228065.2 Penaeus monodon
CAACTTTACCTGACCATCCAGTGAATTAATGCGCTTGATCGCTATCTTTATATGAGACCAACTT
>NC_051400.1:6879487-6879641 GCF_015228065.2 Penaeus monodon
ACCTCATATCCAATGTACACACTCACTGGCCATATGATCAGCACATCCACGTGAAATTTCGTCACGCGATTATAAATATAGGCTTATAGTTTCGTTACTTTTAAGCAGATTTTTTGACAGCAATGACTTAACGATTGTGCTGGCCATGTAGATT
>NC_051400.1:6880846-6881063 GCF_015228065.2 Penaeus monodon
CAGCAACCAGAAGAGCCGTCACTCATATACCAACAGCCACGAACACCTTAGATCACGTGATATCAATCCACCATTTCCGCCACGAGTACTTCAGGTCACGTGATCTCTGTCTCACCACGCACATACTTCAAGGTCACCCTCCCTGTTGACGGAAATGCACTGCTTCCTTTTCTCTTTATGCATACAGAGGCTGAAAGAACTTGGTAGTCGATAACGT
>NC_051400.1:6881739-6882592 GCF_015228065.2 Penaeus monodon
TGGGCTGGAAAAAATGAGTTGTAATTCTTCACTATTCTATCTCTTACTATTTTCCAGAATCTTCATTAAATATTTTTTTCTGTATCAGGTGTCCTTATGCTTTCAACATGGAATACCTATCTAGTATGGCATAACCTTTAACGAGAGATGTATTGAGTTTAGAAGCTTTTTGCCAAATACAAATATTTACATCAACTAGTTGCTAATGTTACTCCTTTTCTCTTCTATATATTCTCAGAAATTCAGCTTACATCAAGAGAGTCAGGTCTGATAACCGGATATTTCTATTCTTTCTCTCCCCAATTACAGATATTTAGGGAAATTTAGTAAGGATCCATTCTATCCGGACATCATTACTAATCCGGAATAACTCTCACTGACTGCCGATGCTGGTGGTGTTGCTTCAAAGAAAGAGACACTTGTCAACACCTCGCCATCCTTGATTCTCATTTCTACTTTATTTAGACATTTGCAAGGGCTTTCTTTACAGTGCTTAGACATCTCCATGAGCTTCCCATTACCAAGGTATTCGTACAGCTCCCCAGGTCCCATTCTTCCTCCTGCGTCCAGGCTTGGCTCCCGAGTCATTCCGCACGTCAGAGGCTGTCAAGTAGGCCTCTTGTACGAAGGACACGACGACCCTACTGTCTCATATCACCCTTTCGTCCCTGACTGTGGACAGCCTCTCGGGTTTCCTTAGGAGGTAAAAAAGGTAATAATTATCTCTTTGTCTCGGTTGATAGCCTCAGCAGGTAAACTGAACTAACACTTAAGGCTGATATGTATTCAATGGGCGTCGTCGGCCATGTGTGGTAATGACATAGAATTCACATATTAGATACTCAGAAAGGAG
>NC_051400.1:6882707-6882806 GCF_015228065.2 Penaeus monodon
GGGGGGGGGGGAGAAAAAGACAAACGCATATAAATAGGAAAGAAAAAAATATAAAGATTATAAAGAAAAGAAAGTAAATGAAAGGACCGAAATTTGGAG
>NC_051400.1:6882893-6883108 GCF_015228065.2 Penaeus monodon
TATTTGCCTAATAGGGAGGGGAAGATAATCTCCCGTTTCGTAACGTAAGAAAAAGGGGGAAAAATACGGTTGCAAAACTGAGTAACCACTTGCAACACGAGACACTAATGCGCTATAATGCTGAAATGATTAGGTTCTTAGTGACGTGCGCATATGATGAATAATGAATATGTTATACAATATCAAGAATAGTATCATTAGGATGATTAAACTGT
>NC_051400.1:6883390-6885111 GCF_015228065.2 Penaeus monodon
GCCAATCGCATTACAGATCGCCATCTTCTTACGCAAGGCTTTCCTTCGAGCTCCAAGGACATCATTAAGGATCCTTTTCAGAGGATGCAAGGATGAGAAGGAGGAGGAAGAGGAGAAGGAGAAGGAGGAGGAAAAGTGAAAAAGGAGAAGGAGGAGAAGAGGGAGAGGGAGAAGGAGAGGGGTAGAGAGAGGGAGAGGAAAAGGAGAGAATGACGAAGGTGACAGAAGGGAGAGGGAGAAGGGGAAGGAGAAGGAGAAGGAGAAGGAGAAGGAGAAGGATACGGAGCAGGAGAAGGAGAAGGAGACAAGAAAGTGGAGGAGAAGGAAAAAGAAGAAAGAAGAGGAGAAGGATACGAAGAAGGAGATAAAAACTGGAGAAAGTAATTGGAGGAAATGGTTAAGGAGGTGAGGAAAAATAGGATACCGAAGAGGAAGAAAAGAAAAGAGTGCGGAGGAGAAATAGAGAAAGGGGGAGGAAGCAAAACAAAAGACAAGGAGGACAAGGAGGAAGAGGAGAGAGACAGGGGAAGGAGTATGGGAAAAGAGGATAAGAAAGAATAGAGTTGGGGAAGATGGAGGTGAAGCAGGAAGTGAGAGAAGAGAAAAGAAGAAGAAAGAGGATAGGAAAGAGGAGGTAGTGAAAAAAAAAGGATGGAGAAAAAGGAGGACGAAGTTGAAAAAGGTGTTTCGCAAGGTACTCCATTGGTCGGGGCGGGGGGGAGAAGGGAAGGAAGGGGAGGGAACAATAATGGAGGGAGGGAGGGAGAGAGGGAGAGAGGGAGGGAGGGAGGGAGGGAGGGAAGGTCGGAGGGAGGTGAGACAGGACGGGGCGTGGTGGTGGAGGAGGAGGAGGAGGAGGAGGAAGAGGAGAGAGTGAGGAAGGTGAAAGAAGCAAGCACGTGAAGTTATCCTCACGTGATGTTGGTGAGAAGTTCGTCACGTTGGTTGAGGGAAACGGAAGAAGAATGAGAGAGGAAAGCAAGGAGGGAAGAAGAATGAGAGGGGAGAGGAAGGAGGGGAAAGGAAGGAGGGAAGGAGAATGAGAGAGGAAAGGAAGAAGGGAAAAAGCATGAGAGGGGAGAGGAAGGAACGAAGAAGAATGAGAGGGGAAAGGAAGGAGGGAAGAAGAATAAGAGAAGAAGAAGGAGAGGGGAAAGGAAGGAGGGAAGAAGGATGAGAGGGAAAAAGAGAGATGGAAGACGAAGAAACAAGGAGGGAAGGAAGAAGGAAGGAATGAGAGGGAAAATAAAAAGAGGGAAGAAGAAAAGAGGAGAGACGAATGAGATTAGAAAAGGAAAAGGCAAAAAGAAAGAAGAAATGAGGTAAGTAAAAGATAGGAAGAAAGGGGAAAGGAATAATAAAAAAAGAGGGAGGGAAAGACAGCAGATAATTAAGAAGAAAAGCAAAAGAAGGAGAGGCGAAAGAAGAAGAAAAGAAGGGAAGACGTTAAAGAGAAAAGAAAAGAACATGGAAGAGAGGGAATAGAGAACAAAAGAACGAAGGAAGGAAGGGGATAAGTGGAAAAAAAAAAGGGTAAAGAAAGGTATAATGATAAGTAGACGAAGAAGACGGAAAATGGAACAAATAAAGAGAGAGAAAGCGAGAAACCAAGCAATAGGAATAACAACATGATTGGGTAATTCCATCTCCCTCTCAACATATTACCTCTTACGCTCCGAATCACGTGACCAAATAAGCACATGTTAGAGGGAGGGACAGAA
>NC_051400.1:6886920-6887051 GCF_015228065.2 Penaeus monodon
AATATTCATTAAGTAAACCAATTAATTAAGTCATTGAGTAATCTTTTCATAAGTATGCTAGCTATGTAGATGAACGATTACTTAATGTCAGCCAGGAAGGCCCTAATTATCACAGGTGACAGGTGTGGGTA
>NC_051400.1:6889009-6889183 GCF_015228065.2 Penaeus monodon
AAATTACAAATACAGAGAGAATTTAAGTAAAAGTATTTTCTTCTAATAAAAGTGACAGAAGACACACTTGAAGGCCTCATAAGATCTCATCTCCAAGCAAGTATTTTTGTGCCATAAACGTTACATTTGGTACAATAACAAACACATTATGGTACGATGTAAAGTCTGAACGAA
>NC_051400.1:6890771-6891017 GCF_015228065.2 Penaeus monodon
CAAAATCTGAAGTCTTTGCCGCCTCACGCGTTCGAAAGCCTTGGGAGAAGACTTCGGTTTCCTTCGATCCCACAACATCACGTGAGGAGGTCGGTCACGTGACGCCGAAGACACGTGCAGCGGTCAAGACTGAGACTTGCAACCATGCGAAATCTCTATTTATAAAAGGGGAAAAAAATAGAGACGGAAAGTACAATGTAATTCCACGGTTTTATATTGCAAAATTTAGACGAGGAAGAAAGTCGA
>NC_051400.1:6895006-6895131 GCF_015228065.2 Penaeus monodon
AAAAAGCATGTTCGACATACGAGACGGTAAACAAACAAGAAAACTAGATGAAAATGGGTGGAAATATAACAAGCAAGAACGGGATTACATTGCAGTGTTACCAAACAGGTGTTGTTCGAATGCAA
>NC_051400.1:6895662-6895736 GCF_015228065.2 Penaeus monodon
AATAGAGCGAAGCGCAACTCAGGATCAAAACAACTGGTCACGTGACATCCAGGCCACGTGACTAGCCGACGCGT
>NC_051400.1:6899711-6899943 GCF_015228065.2 Penaeus monodon
TTTCTATACCGCTTTTTAGAACCGTTTCCTACTTTTTTTTACCATTCTCCTGCATTCTTGTTCTCTTTATCTCTCTCTTCATAGCGTTTTCCTTTTCATTCCTCGTCTCTTCCTCATCTCTCTCTTGTATTCTCCCTTCCTCCTTCACTTTAACGACCTCCCTCCCTCGTCCCTATCGCTCTTTCTTCTAATCCCTTTCTCTTCTTCTCTTTCACACAGCCCTCTCTTCTAA
>NC_051400.1:6899988-6900330 GCF_015228065.2 Penaeus monodon
AATCTTTCGAATAGGCGGCCACCAAATAAATACATTTTCTGAAAATCTGCGAAGCCATTTGCATTTGTTCTTTAACCAAACGTAGTCCAAAAGAAAATGACCCCTTTACTCTTTTTTTCAGAAAATCGCTAGTTCATTTTCCAAGATGCTTCGACTGAAATAACTTTTAGAGCATTTCTTCAGAATATATCTTTATGAAATACACTTTTATTTTGTAAAAGATACATTTCATTGATATTTATTCACCAATGAAATAATGTCTCGTTGCTGTGAAATAATTTCTATCTTCTATCGATTCTCTGCCTATTTATATATATTTTTTTCACTATTGCATATTTAGTA
>NC_051400.1:6900475-6900800 GCF_015228065.2 Penaeus monodon
ATATGAAAGGATAAATAGAAGCAGACAGAGAAGGGGAGTAAAAGGTAAGAGACATATAAAGAGATTAAGAAAAAAAAGTGGAGAAAAAGGGGAAAGGAAAAGTGAAGAAGAATGAATACAAGAATGGTAGATTTATATATTTTTGGAATTCTGTTGATGGTAATGGATCTAAATATACTATAATAAAGATGCTACCTGCGAAAAGGAGGCTGTGACCTATTGCGTAAATATGTACCTCGTGATTACATTTCTCTCTAATCTATCTGTGTATTTTGTATTATGTAAAGAAACTCCTCTTTTCTCTCTCTCTTTTCCACCTTTTCGT
>NC_051400.1:6900882-6901194 GCF_015228065.2 Penaeus monodon
TCTAGTTCTTTTTCTTTCTTTCTGTCTCTCTTGCCTTCTTTTCCTTTATTCCCGCTTTATCTGTCTTTCATTCTATCTCTCCCTTCTCCCTTCCTTTCATTCTCTGCTTCACCTCATTCCATCTTTTCGTCTTTCCTTCTTCTCTAAATCTCTTCTTCTTTTTGTTCCCTCATCCTCTTTCTCTTCCATCCTTCTTCTCCTTCTGACTCCCCTCTTCCTTCCCTCTTATGTCTCTCTTCTTAAAAAGGACTGACGAGTAAGTGTCCCCCCCCCCACCCCTTTACCTCTGGAGATAAATACATTTTCTGAAAA
>NC_051400.1:6901408-6901952 GCF_015228065.2 Penaeus monodon
TTTTTCTTCCTCAAAAACCTGCAAGGGTTCTAAACGTTTTCCCAAATATCACACCTCCTACGTAACACCCGGGAAATAAAAAAAAAGTCAGGCGCGATTCAGAGCATCTTCGTTTCCAGGCACTCGAGAGTTCATAGTAGCCTGTCAAGCTGTTCGAGGACCTGAGTGCTTCCGGAGACTCTAAGGAGCTTTAGGAGTCTTAAGAGAGACTTTTACTGCAGGTGAGAAGTGCATGAGAGACAAGAGAGGAGAGATAATGGCTTTGGAGAGACGACGCCTCACGCGCGCATAAGTGCAAAATCCCATCATATTGTTATTTAAACTGAACAAAACGGCAGTGCCGAACCAAAACCAGATTTCAATTCCAGATTTCCTTTTTATGCTTCTATTCCTCTCTGTATATCTCTATCTTTTCTACAATTCTCTATCTTTCCATCAGTCCGTTCTTATCATTCTCTCTCTTTCCTCGCGCGATTTCTCCCTGCTTCTTTTCTCTCTCATTCCACTCCTCCCTTCTCCTCTTTTTCTTTTTTCCTATACCACC
>NC_051400.1:6901984-6902478 GCF_015228065.2 Penaeus monodon
GGAGTCCATGGTACAGATATGAAATTCATAAGGCAAGAACTGTTGGTCCAAGGCTGATGGTTGCTTCATGGCGAACACTTTTAGCTCTGAATATGACAGCTACGTACAAGGCCAGCAGCGAGAAAGGGTTCAATCGGATGGCGACATATTCTTACATGTAAAAGGAACTAACTTAGTGGTGAGATTAATACTCTTTGTCAATGCTAACAGACTAGCTGCAAATCTCCCCATTTACGATGCTATTCCCACACCTAAACGACGAAGGAGTACAGCAAGTTGAGGCACAGAGAGTTTCTTAGGAAGCTATGTAGGCTAAGTAATACGTGAAGTAATAGACATCGGGCTGGAAAAAGCGGTTATCTCTGATCATGGCAGATGAAAATATATTTGCTCATCTCGTTCTGATAAGGATTCGCCGCGTTATTGCGTCATAGGATTCTCCTAAGGATCGCATGACTTGGAGGAATTTCACGGATTTCCAACGTCCCCCCCCC
>NC_051400.1:6902507-6902609 GCF_015228065.2 Penaeus monodon
CCCTGACTCTTTTTACCCTCAACAATGCCAAAGTCACATAGATCTACTTCTGTCAGTTTCCATGGCCTTAGCTTGTAGTTAAAGGGGCAATCCAGACACTAA
>NC_051400.1:6903807-6904014 GCF_015228065.2 Penaeus monodon
TTTAAAAACATTTTTACACACAAAAAACCCCACACCACAAAAAATCTTATGTTACACACACAAACAGGGCACAACAAAAAAAACACAAAAAACACCACAAAAAAAGCACAAATAATACACACACAAACCCCATTAACAGAATGGGGAAAAATAACAAAATACAACATACAATAAAATAAAAAAATATAAAGAAAAAATAAAAAAATA
>NC_051400.1:6908042-6908289 GCF_015228065.2 Penaeus monodon
GGGCGGGAAGAGGGAAAACGGGACGGGGAGAGATAGAGGGGTAGTGATGGCGGGTAGAAGGGGTGGAGAGATGAGAAAAAAAGTTTTTGGGGGGGGAAAAGGGGAGGGAAAGGGGTGTGTTTTAAAAGCTTGATAAGATTTTGGGTAGGAAGTTTGGGGGGGTAGGAAAGGGGGGAAAAGAGAGGGGGAGAGGAAAAAGGGGGAAGGGGATAGAGATCCGACGAGAAAAGGACCCAGAGGAAAGGGG
>NC_051400.1:6909022-6909141 GCF_015228065.2 Penaeus monodon
GAAATTAAAAAACAAAAGGTTGGGGGGTGTCAAAGAGAAACGAGACGCGAAAGATTCATTGTTGTGCATGTCCCCCACAACCTTACCCCCCCCCCCTCCCATGTACACATCCTTGACGA
>NC_051400.1:6909271-6909343 GCF_015228065.2 Penaeus monodon
ATTTTTTTTTTTCATGCTGCAGTTTTAGTATATTGTTTGTCAGATGTGAGAGATTTCTTAACTGTACCCATC
>NC_051400.1:6910120-6910348 GCF_015228065.2 Penaeus monodon
ACCTTGCAATAACAAAACAAAACAAAAGAAGTTTTAAGAGCGCAGACTTGTTGTGGAATCTAACCTTGTGACTTCAACACGTCGAAAAGCCTATTCATCTCCCGTGTTAGGAAATAAACACAAACAGTAACAAAACAGAAGAATGAGTAAATGCGCAAACAGATAACGAAATGAATAAAGAGGTAAATGAATAGGTAAAAATAAAAGGAAGAAATATAATAATGCCGC
>NC_051400.1:6910374-6910579 GCF_015228065.2 Penaeus monodon
TCCGATGTAAATAGCGGTAATGTAAGTTTTTATTTGACGTTTATTTAGATACATTATCTTTATATATTCTAGAGAAAGAAGAATAAAACCGGTGTGGGGAGGGGGAGGGTGAAGGGGAAAGGGAGGGAGGGGGGGAAGAAGGGGGAGAGGGGGATTAGCTAAGATATAATCATGCATTTTTTTCTATTCACATCTTCCCATTTTC
>NC_051400.1:6911831-6911928 GCF_015228065.2 Penaeus monodon
TTCCTTCATACACATCTAAAATATCTTATATTTCCGTAGAAATTAGTTATGCTGGGCATCCTGTATGGTTCATTATATCTATATCTCGCTGGTTTGA
>NC_051400.1:6912084-6912153 GCF_015228065.2 Penaeus monodon
TTTAAATAACAGTGATCATGGAGTGCCAATTCACTCTCCAAGGCCCCGTTTTGTTTGTTATATCCGTGG
>NC_051400.1:6913303-6913736 GCF_015228065.2 Penaeus monodon
GCAGAACCCCCCCCCCCCCTGCGGCGAGACGCAACAACCTCGATCTCTTTCCCAATGAGAGATAGTTCCTTAGCCTTACCTGCTTCCTCTCGACATCTCAATGATGACATGAAGTGGCTAGAGCCGGTTTACTTGCATGACACTGCATTGGCTCCTCTTATCTGCATGACTTCTTGTCTCCCTTGTTTAGCTTTTGACTTGTTTTAACTTGTATGTGTTCTTCATCAAAATTAATATCTATACCTGAATATCTGTATGTGTATTTCTGTCTTTATCTATTTGCCTGTTGTTTATCTGTCTGTGGATATCTATATCATTTTTTTTTCTATATATGTCGATATCAATTCATCTGTCATATTGCATTTTATTTTTGTCTTATGATTTTTATTTTAAACGATTATCGAGTACACAAGGGAATACATACCGGCGCACT
>NC_051400.1:6916164-6916659 GCF_015228065.2 Penaeus monodon
AGAAAAAAAGACAAAAAAGACACAAAAGCAGATACATTTGCATAAACAATTAGACAGTTTAGCCTTTAAGCTCTCGTCTCATTCTCTATGCAGGAGACTATTGATGATGTAACGTACTGTAAGTAGCTTGTGCACAGCTACTTACGCAACGTAATTTGAAAGATTTTTAATTATTTCAATACAAGAGATCGTGTGGAAATGGGAGAGGTTGAGGATTAAGATGGGGAGAATGAGGGAATATAAGGAGGATGAAGGATTATGGGAGAATGAGGGAATATAAGGAGAATGTTGGAATATGGAGAGAATGAGGGAACATGAGGAGGATAAAGAAATATGAGGAGAATGAGGGAATATAAGGAGAATGTTGGAATATGGAAAGAATGAGGGAACATGAGGAGGATAAAGGAATATGAGGAGAATGAAGGAATATGGGGAGAATGAGGGAACATGAGGAGGATAAAGGAATATGAGATAGTGAGAGATGGAGGAGGATGA
>NC_051400.1:6916707-6917249 GCF_015228065.2 Penaeus monodon
TAGAAAGAGAGGGATGTGGGGAAAGTGAAGAAATATGGGGAAAATGAGGGTATAAAAGAAAGGCAAGGGTATGTGGAAAAAGATGGGGAATATGAGGAAAATGAGGGAGAATGAGGGGAATAAGGGGATATGGAGAAGGAGAGGGAACCTGGGAGAGTGAGGAAAATGAGGGAGAATGAGGGGAATAAGGGGATATGGAGAAGGAGAGGGAACCTGGGAGAGTGAGGAAAATGAGGGAGAATGAGGGGAATATGGAGGGAGAAAAAAAATAAGGAGCGTGAGGGAATATGGAGAATGTGAAGAAAATGGGGGTGAGTGAGGGAATATGAGTAAAGAGAGGCCGTATGTAAAGAATGAGGTAATATGAGGAGTAAAGGAATAGGGAGAAAGGAAGGGAATATGGGGGAGTGAGAGAGAATGAGGGAATATCGTGAGAGTGAATGGGTATAGAGAGAATCAGGGAATAGGAGGAAAATGTGAGTGAAAGAATGGGGAGTGAAAGAATGTGCGGGAGTTAAGGCTTATGAGGGGATAAGGGGAAT
>NC_051400.1:6917413-6917598 GCF_015228065.2 Penaeus monodon
AAAGGAACAGACAGACAGAACAGTAAATGCGAGTATGAAGAAAAGTAGTAATAAATGCACGGAGAATGCGATTATAAACGGAATGACGAAGAAAAAACTGCAAAAGAAGACGCAAAAGCCGAAGAGGAAAGTGAATAATATAGAGAATGGGGAGGAATAGAAGAACTTGAAGACTGAAGATGAGG
>NC_051400.1:6917776-6918236 GCF_015228065.2 Penaeus monodon
TAGCAGCCGACCCACATTCACCGAGTAAAAAGAAACACAAAGACAGAGAGAAGGAGTGAACAAGATCCCTTGTGAAATCTATGGAGATTCCTTACGTAAAGACACAGAGTTCGCGGCCCATACCTAGGTACACTACCAAGGCTTTTTAAGGACCGTTAAGGGGGAAAGGGGCCAGGCAAGGGTGCTCGGATTAGTGAGAGGCCGGGGTTAGGGTGCGTGGAAGGGGCAGAAGGATAGGGGAAGGGAAGGAGATGAAAGATTGATGGGGGAGAGGGAGGAGCTGATGAAGTGGATGGGGGGAGAGAAAGTGGAAGAGGAATCGATAGGGTTCACGAGAGAAAATAAGGGTTGAGAATAAGGTGTGGCAGAGGTCATGGTTATCGATAGGAGAGGTGAAGGGAAATGACAGAATATGGTTTAGGGATTAGGGTGACACAGGACAAGAACAACTATGAACTGT
>NC_051400.1:6918648-6918768 GCF_015228065.2 Penaeus monodon
TGTCGGTGGTTAGATATGGGCCTCCAGGAGGAGACAATGTAGGGAAAAGGGAGCTTATCGGAAAGGTTAGGCCTAAAAGGGTGAAAGGGAGAGAATGGGGTTACCGAAACTAAGTTGATA
>NC_051400.1:6918841-6919142 GCF_015228065.2 Penaeus monodon
CTAAGACACAGACAAAAAAAAAACATCGTAATTATAAAAATAAAGGCATATATCACAAAAGATTAATTCCTTAAGTAAAGATTCTGATACTATTTATACTACAGTACTGCTGTCAGACAATGTTGTCTGTCACAAAGCCTATAGTTGATACCTACAATGTCTATTAAACTAATTTGACTGAGCATGAGCTTGTCTTACAAAACCTTATTACATTAATTACTTGTTTTGAAATCTTCAAAGAACTGGATGAAATATAAAGTGAGCGTCCAACACACATCTCAACACACGTAATCAAGCATTT
>NC_051400.1:6919246-6920003 GCF_015228065.2 Penaeus monodon
AAGCTTACTCGAACGTTAAACTTCTTACAAATATGATTGTACTTGAATGTATGACAAAAACATATAAATATGCTAAAATACTTTTAAACCATTTCTCTGAATTAAATATCCATACAATTCACAAACAAAAAATTGTACATGAAGCTTATCTGATGAGCAATTACCTAATAGTTACGCAAGCACTCAAAGAAAAACGGTCGACTTTGACGTGTGTCGAGCAAGTCACGTGTGTTTCTAGTTTGTTTACAGGATAAGCTCCTCCCACTGGCCGACTCTGATTGGCTGTAGCTTTTTATAGTCCCGCCTTTGCTCGAAGCTTATTGGCTGGAGCTGTTGATGACGTAATAGGTCTCCCCTCCCACAGATACTTTTTAATGCGTTATGCAACATGTGTAATCCCGTTCACTGTTATTCTTTTCTTTGCCTTGTTTCCCCTCTCTTTTGTCCCTGCAATGTTTGAGATAACAAAAGCAAGTTATTTACATTTGCACGTCATGTTTTCACAGCATTTGAAGTGAAAACAAAACTTCAAATGAAATGAAAAATAGTAATAACCAGGAAATAATCATAATTGCTTTTAAAGGGTTTTGATGTAAACACACATAGAATTAATTATATAAACAATAGATGAATGAAGGAAAAAATATACATGATCACATGGTAGTTAATGCAATCACCAAAGTTTAATGCCCTGATGCAACATGATGTTTGCGAAATATTGCAAGAGGCAAGGAGATGGAGTTCAATAATTGCCTCT
>NC_051400.1:6921043-6921190 GCF_015228065.2 Penaeus monodon
ATAGCCAGCGAGATTACGTAATGTCTGCCTAGCTTTTGTATTCCCTTGAATCCTTGGCTGTGCTTATAAGATCCAGAAATCGATCCCCCACTTTACTGAAGCTCTCGTTGCATCACATTTTTCTCTCTTGCCTTTTGTAATTACCCC
>NC_051400.1:6921270-6921528 GCF_015228065.2 Penaeus monodon
CCATGAGTCTGTGTCTCTATCGATCAACTGATATATCAAACGTAATGATTTTTTTTTCTAAATTTTCTGACCATCTTATCAATATATTACGAATATAGGCAATTAGCCAAATGGGTAAAAAAATATGAATTTGGCAATCAACAAGAAATGTTATATATTGCACTTGCATTCAATATTTACCTTTGTTCTTGCTTATACAACTTTGTCTGTTGTGTAATTCCAGGGTGTGGTTACTTGTTTGTCTATTCTGGCTGGTTA
>NC_051400.1:6922852-6922956 GCF_015228065.2 Penaeus monodon
AAAAGCCGGAAAATCGCAAACAGCCACCGAGCAATAAACTCCTCCAAGGACGAGGAAGACAACATAAAGCAATCGGGCAGTTTTACGAGCAAAGCATTAAAATA
>NC_051400.1:6923289-6923545 GCF_015228065.2 Penaeus monodon
AATGAAAAAGAAGATGAAAAAAACGAAGCCATTTCCCTCGTGTTTCATTCTGTCTCTCTTTCTTTTCCCTCCTCTCCCCCCCTCCTCCCTTATCCCCTCATCTTAAACTATTCTCTCCTTCTCTCTCCTCCCTTCTTCACCATTTCTTTTTATACTCCTATCCCTCTTCTACTTCCCCTCAAAAGACCTCTGCTTTTATTTCATACCCTTATTAACACTAATTTCTTTTCCACTTTATTCGTTTCTTCATCTTCTT
>NC_051400.1:6923964-6924308 GCF_015228065.2 Penaeus monodon
TCATCCGCATAACCGAGCCATGACACTCTGGTACATTCTGGCACCAGGGTATGTTTTCGTCTCAAGCTTGGCACTGACTCGGGGACGTACCCACTTGGTATGCTGTTGCCCAGGAAGAACACGAGGGAGGGGTAAGAGGGGGTGAGGGGGAAATGGTGGGCATAGAGGTTGGGGGGGAGGCATGAGGGAGGGGTAAGAGGGAGGGAGGGGGCATGGGGTGGGCATAGAGGTTGGGAGGAGGCACGTGGGTGGGTATAGAGGTAGGGGGGGAGGCAAGTGGGTGGGCATAGAGGGGGGTATGTGGGTAGGATAGGGGTTAGAGGGGGCAGGGTGTGGGGTGGGTA
>NC_051400.1:6924556-6924932 GCF_015228065.2 Penaeus monodon
TTTTATTGCGTTTGTGTGTGTATATATATAGATAGATAAAAAACATTTCCTATTACGTCCTCCTCCAATTCTTCCTCCTCACATTTTCCTTCTTCTCTGTTCCTCACCTTATTCACCTGACCCTCCCCCCCCTCGCTCTTTATTCTTTACTTCCTCATTCTAACCGAATCAGATCTTTTCCCAAGCCTTAAATAATCCTTAACTTTAATCCCTCTTAACAAACACAGTTTTCACACTACAGTTAAGAAGAAACGCGATGCATGTGCAATCCTGATGTTGCATAGTGTAGCATTGTGCTTGTTTTGAGGAGGTGCCAAAACGCTTAGGGAGTTTTATACTTATATTTTCAATGTTGCCCGTTGCAACACTGAAATTG
>NC_051400.1:6926688-6926853 GCF_015228065.2 Penaeus monodon
TTCCCCCCCCCCCTGGGCCAGGGGTGGATGACGTCATCCCAAGGGGCACGCAGACGCTCATTTAAACTACTTGTCCCTGCCTTCCTTTTTTCCCGGGGGGGAGTTTTGCTTTATTCTTCCCTTTTTTTTTTTCTTGTTTTTTTCCCAAATCTGGGTCCTTTTAAA
>NC_051400.1:6927708-6927778 GCF_015228065.2 Penaeus monodon
ATTGTTATTGCCCATTCCTCGTTCTCCCACATTTCCTATACTCTTTTTTTTTCCTATATGTCTTTACCAT
>NC_051400.1:6933353-6933607 GCF_015228065.2 Penaeus monodon
ATGATCAGCTTAATTCAAACACATTTCTGTACTTTGGAGGACTTAACTATAGATATAATTTAACTTGGTTGTTTTTAGTTATCTCGTCTGCATATGATTCGTTAAGATTTATCTTTCGTAAACAAACAAACTTCCATATGACAGTTTTAGTTTTTTTTTTTTCATCGTCCTTTTTTATACCTTTTTTTATATTCGTATGGAGGGTATGACCCACATTCTATATTTGATATCGTGCCCTCTCTTTTTTGTATATA
>NC_051400.1:6933647-6933845 GCF_015228065.2 Penaeus monodon
ACTAAAACCGACAGTAAAGTTAATGGGTGTTTAACATGAATAGTTTTTAGAGCGACGCGGTGATTGGCTGCGACGGTATCGTTATCTGTCAATCAAGGCTGATTTAAGGGGACTGTTTGTTTACACTCAAACATCTGATGGGGGCGAGGATGTGATTTGGGTGTAAGAATTCATTTTAAAAGAGGATGTGCAAAAATG
>NC_051400.1:6934030-6934531 GCF_015228065.2 Penaeus monodon
AAACTTATAAGTGTATACTTAATTATCATTTTGTTTGTCGGAAAGTATGTGGGAAATATATGCATATCGATGCAAGAACGGAACACACAAAACAATATTATACGGATAGACAAACAGCAAGATACCACATAAAACTATAAACAACGCAGTAGAAATATTAACAGAGTTTACTCATGCCTACAGCTGTGAGTCGAACAAGTGGTTTGAAGGAAAGGCAGACAATATTCTAATAAATCTTCTAGATGTAATCAACTTTAAGACTGATACTAGGAATTTATCTTTATCATTGCTCTTTGTTCAGTTCTTCGACCTACTCATAACTGTTATCATTACGTTTATTGTAATTTTACGAGAGCTGAGAAGACACGCATACTGTGATATATATGTGTTACGGTTGATTTTTTTCCACTCTTGGTCTTCAGCTTGTATTTAAATCAACATTTATGCGTCATAGCATGTGTGCGAGTGTTTACGTTTTATAACTAACAGTGAAAACATACT
>NC_051400.1:6935001-6935138 GCF_015228065.2 Penaeus monodon
TTCAACAACCTTCAGAGACAGCTTGAAGCGGAAGAGAAAACACGCAGTATTGAAAACATAATTAGTTAAGCAATTTTAACAGGCAGAAACTCTACGGGATTAGATCGCCACATTTAAATTCCTCCACTCTTCCAGCA
>NC_051400.1:6937427-6937917 GCF_015228065.2 Penaeus monodon
CACAGATGCTAACAAATGGGGCAAGTGTTACTTTCGGCCGATCAAATAATTTGTTCAGAGACCATGAACATTATATATGTTATGTCGGTGAGTGTACAGGTGTAATATTGGTACGTGTGTAGGCGGTAAGCGGAGGAGCATTCAATTTGTATTGTGTATGTTTATTTTCTCAAAGTCTGTCTGTATACATAAGGTTAGATGGACAAGCGGCATTTTCATATGTAAATTTTTATATTATATATAAGTAAAGCCAGTGATACCCCACAGTAGATGATTTGAGTACAAACCATGGCGTAGTATGTATTATTTCAAATCTCTAGCAAAAACGTTTTACATTATGTGATGTTATGGGGGTTTCGTAACAAAGATATTGCGGAACAGAATCAAAGAGTACTAATCTGGATGTTTTTGTTACTTTACAGTAAAATATTCTTACAATTTGAAGCAGTCAGTAAACAGTGGGCGATATTTCTGAACTATCTATGATTCG
>NC_051400.1:6938469-6938658 GCF_015228065.2 Penaeus monodon
TTAATCAGATATCTGATATTAAATATTTACCAGTAAAAACATACATCATATAAAATTGAACAGCGGGAGGGAGAGACAACACAGCTTCTATTCCTTTGAAAACTATGCTAACCCAACCCATTTTCTAACCCTATGTTTATCTAACTATTTTTCTGCCATTTTCTCCCTCACCCGCCACCACACGTCTGC
>NC_051400.1:6938966-6939044 GCF_015228065.2 Penaeus monodon
TCGTGTTTGCACAATATCGTATTCAGTCTTATGAGTTTTTCATCAAAGCAGCATATTTTCCATAAAATCCATTCACAG
>NC_051400.1:6939930-6940314 GCF_015228065.2 Penaeus monodon
GTATCCCAATTCTGCTTATTAGTCTCGGCACTCCAATCAATATTCCAAACTCGATTTCGTCATCCTTGGGCAATATGTGACGTCATCACATCCCACTCACCGATCCCAAGCATGAAAGAACATTCATTGTTGATTCAATTATGGTGATCATCAAGCTACATTTGCATGATTCTTCTTGTCCTTTTTTTCTTATTTTTTGTCCTTCTTCTCTTTCTTATTTACCTTTTAGTCACTGTGATACGATCGTCATACATTACTGGCGACTGTTATGTATTCATTCACATTCAAATGATGCAACTGGGGAAATGGGGTGTTCTCACGCTCACTGAGTGGCCCAACCATGGCTGTATTGCTTATTGTAGGGCCCTTATCACAACATGGACA
>NC_051400.1:6940808-6940945 GCF_015228065.2 Penaeus monodon
ATTGATTAATAACATTGTCACCGTCAAAACACGAAAACTCTAGGGGCTAAAACATAGCATTTGACACTGACTTAACTCTTTTGATATGAATTAACTTGAAGCTGATTCGTTTACTGCGTTTAATTGTATATTCTTCG
>NC_051400.1:6941000-6941485 GCF_015228065.2 Penaeus monodon
GGCTTGAATGCCAGTGCGTTTTGTGTGTATGATAAAATTTAAGAATGAGGAAAGTGCTTTCTCCCGACTGTCTTTGGTGAATAGTTAGATAAGAAGTTATTATCATATTCACTATTACTTTTAAAAAGTGTTGCAACATTTCTGCCTTTAAATCTAAATCCGAAAAAACACATTATTGCAATAAAAAAATGACGCAAACACAGATTTTTCTCTTTCAGCAAAAACATATGACTCACATACCATCCCCTCTGCCTCCCCTCTCGGTCCCCCTACCTCCTACCAACCCCCTTTTTTCAAATACTCAATTCTGCGAAATATTACATCATCTGCAGCTTGCTCTCCATTGACTCACTAGCAATTTCATCATATAATCGCTAATGTGAGTTTGTCGTTAGAATGGAGAAAATGGATGTGAATACAAACACAACAGACACACACGTCACAGGTGTATGCATATATAACCATACAAAAAATGTACGAATGGG
>NC_051400.1:6941696-6941799 GCF_015228065.2 Penaeus monodon
AAATCATAGAGTCAATTCAGTCTGTGTGGGAGTTATTGAATTAAAGTTGAGTTAGGAGTAAGAGCAGTTTATTGGAATCGTTGACCATAAACGGTATTTATGC
>NC_051400.1:6943869-6944071 GCF_015228065.2 Penaeus monodon
AACTTTCATAGTCAAGAATATCATAGATGGAATTGATTCAAAGCTTATCATTTACACGTTCATTACAGGGGAAGAACGGGGAGAGACACTTGGCACATATATAAACCTGCCAGAGAATGGTGACAGATGAATAAAGAGAGATCAATAGTCAGCACATGTATTATAAATCACAAATGAATAATGTTTCGTATGGAAATGGCAG
>NC_051400.1:6944998-6945170 GCF_015228065.2 Penaeus monodon
AAAATTATACTAGTGATTAATTTCCAGAACTAGATATATCCTAATCTGTAAGAAGAAAATAACAAATGAAGACAAATTGGTGATTGATAGTGGCATCAAGTGTACATCGGTTCTCTATGTATCGTTTTGGTGGATTGTGATATATTAGTTGTCAATTTAAATGGTTGATTTA
>NC_051400.1:6945333-6945720 GCF_015228065.2 Penaeus monodon
AAAGTAATATCCTTTGACTTTGACTATTTTACAGTGCTGCTCTTAACACAAATAGGGTATTATGATTTAACCAGCAATGCATTATATATGATACGCTTTTTCGGTAAAGAGAATATATTTCATCCACCGGGAAGGATTCCTTCTGTTGCCATTAAGTGCTCGGCCGTTCCTGGTATTGTCAGCATTGTCTTTTATCGTGAGGTTATTAAGTATTAGATGAATTATTCTGTCGTATTATAATGTCATATGAATGAGTTTAAATTGCACATTTTGGCTTTACAGATGTCGACATTATTTTTTATTACAATGACTGGTTGTTACAATACCAGTGAAATTGTCTCACTAATGAATGAGATTAAGGAGACACGTTAAACGCTAAATTATTTC
>NC_051400.1:6945777-6946732 GCF_015228065.2 Penaeus monodon
CACACTTTTCTTATAAAATCACCAAGAAATGAGGACACCAATATTTATGAATTGTGTGATCGTTATAAGGAGAAAGAACGTGGAAATAAGAGGCAATTCACCGCAATTAGTTAGTACTTGACACCAGTACATTATACATCACAATCCATATATCACATTAATTTAGCTTCTGTCCGTAAACCTTTTTCATGTGTTTATATTTTTTGTTATATTGCTTTTGAAGATTATGCTACAAAAACAAGTTTAAGCCAGTCTCCCCCCACATTGGTTTTATCCCCGAGATAAACTTTTGCAAAAGCATGCAGGAGTGTTATATTACGAGTGAAATTGTTTGCAACATGTTGATTAAAGAGACCAAGGAGGAAGGTTAAACGCTGCAACATAAGGTGGTTTATTCAGTAATAAATAAATGTAAAGTCAATAAATGTGCACTGGTTTATTGTTGGTATGTCTTCTACGTAAAACAATTCTATAAGCTATAGTAGTAGTGCTGCAACTATATACCCTTTCTAACAAGTTTACACTGCCACACAACTCTAACTCCCAGACTGCGTTATATAACCACACGACAACGCTGCGACGCCCCCCCCCCCCATCCACTCTGCATATTACGACATCTATTGAGCGAAAACAACACTTCCTCCAGCTGTTCCGTGATCTGACACTATGCCTAGTGTGTAGGATGATTCTTTTCATTCAATGTACGTCCTTGCGACAGATTTGACATTTGAACCTCAAATACGGAATCGATTAAATCTGAGCATGCCGGTTATATTTCGCAGGAGTTTCAGCTTGAGTGGTAGTTCGGTCATGCACTGCACTCATTCTCGCGTGCTTTAAGCTCGAGTCCGATTTTGATGGCATTCCAAGAGAAGCACGAACTATAGCATCGTGTACGCCAACTTGAAGGCTCGAACTGTGGCTCGGTAGCGGTCGGAAGTTTTGTGCGCGACAG
>NC_051400.1:6947033-6947535 GCF_015228065.2 Penaeus monodon
CTCCCCACCCACTCAACTCACACACCTCCCCCTCTCTCCCCTCACCACCACCACCCCACACACACCATCACCACCAAAACCACTAAACCACGACAAATACATCGCAAGCACACATCCCACGACAACTACACCCCACACATACACAACACACAAAAACACACACAACAACACACACACAAATAGAATATATACTATATAATATATGAATACCACACACAAATTACTTCCCTTTCAATTTCAAAGACGGTGCCGAACAGCGGCCATACGATGTGCGACCCGCCCTTCGGGGCCCCGTCCCTCTGCATCCATGCCTTCCAATCCGCACTCTGACCGACAATGATCATCGAAAGACACTATCCGAGAACTTACAACCAACTGCTATAAAAACAAAAAAGACAAGAAATCAGAAGCTCGCTTACGAAAATGGAATGAACAAGAGAAAGACTGTGGAATTGTCGAGGGATGCGAAAGCCAGGATGCCATAACGAAGAGCGACCGTAAG
>NC_051400.1:6948251-6948424 GCF_015228065.2 Penaeus monodon
ACTTTAGAGGCTTACCTAATCTAGGCGTATAAAGCTTTATTTCTCATCTCTCTGGGTAATAAAATAATGATTATTCTTAATGATTATTCTGGTAGTCATTCTTGTCTCGGCAACAGGAATGGAAACAGATATAATTAAAACAATTTTATGATGTGAAAGCGCCATTGCAATCC
>NC_051400.1:6948811-6948924 GCF_015228065.2 Penaeus monodon
TTGACTGGATTGGGGAATGATGATTCAATAATAAGTGTTCTGGTCTATCTATGAATCGATTTTTAAAAGGAAAGTGAAAAAAAATCTGATTTTTGTTTTAGTTCACCCTCAGT
>NC_051400.1:6949698-6949977 GCF_015228065.2 Penaeus monodon
TGGTTTTGTTAACACTATTTGTTATTATAATGACAAGGGGCTCTGTCAATACACCTTTGAGTTTCGTAATATCAATTTTGATCAATATTTTTGTGACCCAAACGTAGGTTGTGATTAAAAGCTATTATGATAATGGAGAGTTTTGATAAACTTTCTCGTCCTCCCCTTTCCCCTCCTAATGACGTTGCTTTTATGTCAGATTTGAAACTGTTTATGAAATGAAGATAGTAATATAAGCATGAATGTTAATATGTCATGAATGTTAATGGTTGGGCGTTT
>NC_051400.1:6950533-6950640 GCF_015228065.2 Penaeus monodon
GTCATGCACTAGAAAGCTCGTTGCAGGAAATCATACTGTTATTGTCTGCAATTTCTACTGCAAAATTTCCCACGTACTTATGTAGTGTATAAGGATCGATTACATGT
>NC_051400.1:6950885-6951073 GCF_015228065.2 Penaeus monodon
TTATAAACACGCCATAGGTTTATGATCAAGAGTATTTGAGAGACAGTAATATCTGTGATGATAGTAAATATATGAATTATAATAACAGCAACTAATTTCTTCTACTTCGATGTAAAAACTACTGTTGGTATTGTTATATTACTATTATACCACTCTTACACTCATGTAGTTACCGTGGAGAACACACT
>NC_051400.1:6951196-6951909 GCF_015228065.2 Penaeus monodon
GTTCTGTCATTAACACAGTATTCACTAATAATGATAGCAACACAGTATGACAATAATATGCAACTTTGGGCTAAAAAACTTTTGTCTTATATATTCTTTTCACTCAAATTTTGTCACTTTCCAGTTAATAAACAGACTAAGAAAAAACATGGCATCAACCTCAATCTCGAAGGAAATTATTCGTCACCAAAACGTCACTAATGTTCTATACACATTACCTCTAGGCTCATAGACGTCACCAATAGTCGCAAACACTCCATCAGTAGTTCAAGACACGTCACAAGCCACGTCATCAATAGTTCCAGCCACGTCACAAGTGGTCCTAGCCACGTCATCAATAGTTCCAGCCACGTCACAAGTGGTCCTAGCCACGTCATCAATAGTTCCGGACACGTCACCACGTCATCAATAGTTCCAGACACGTCACAAATAGTCCTATCCACGTCATCAATAGTTCCAGACACATCACCAATAGTCACAAACACTTCACCAATAATTACAGACACGTCATCAGTAGTCCCGACCACGTCACCAACAGTTCCAAACACGTCACCAACACGTTACGTAACACGCGGAAGAAGGAAACGTTATTTCAGGCTCCGTTGCGCTCGTGGTTTGTGACCGTGAGTTGAGGTCTAGGACGCGTGCCTTCCATTTTTGTTACATCAAGAGCCGTGTTCCCTCGCTGTAATTATCTTCGAGTTTCCCTCCTG
>NC_051400.1:6952419-6952616 GCF_015228065.2 Penaeus monodon
CACATGCCATACATTTTTATATCCATTAAATTTCTTTGCAATATCAAGCTTCATGCTCCACCGTGACGATTGCCATTAGCGTGTATTTTTTTTTCACTTGTCATTTGCTGTTATTAGTTAAGCTGTTATAACGCACGACGCATTGCTGTGACGTTAGCGTGACATTTTCTTTTTTTTTCATTCGTGTGGTTAGAAAG
>NC_051400.1:6952681-6953335 GCF_015228065.2 Penaeus monodon
AAGAGCGGATAAAAGGGGAGAGAAAGGGGGTGGAAGAAGGGGAAGGGGGGAAAAGGAGGATTGAGGGATGGGGTGGAAGAGGGAAAGGGGATAAGAGGGGAGGGAAAGATAGGGTGGGGAAAAAGGGAGTGGGGGAGGAGAGGAAGGAGGAAATGGGGGAGGAGAAGAGGGGAGGAAGAGGGAATTGGGATGAGAGGGGAGAGGAAGGGGGGAAAGGGGGAAAAGGGAGAGGGAGGGAAAGGAAAGGGGAGTGGAAGGGAGGTGAATAGGGAGGGTGGAGTGAGAAAAGGAGGGATGGAAGGGAGAAAGAACGGAATAAGAGAAGAGAGGGGAAACAGAAAGAGGGAAGTAGGAAGAGCAGAGATCTGAAAGAAAAAGTAGCTCAGCCTCAAACGTGTAACAGTTTTCGTGCAAATTATGATAATATGATGACACAAACGAAAGAACGAGCTGGAAAAAAAGGAAAAGAGAAAAAAAGGCACAAGAAACGAGCGATATAAAAACAAGAACGTTCATTGGCTGTTGCCGCGTGACGGCGGGAAAACTCAGCGCGCGCTGATTGGCTAACGGACCATGACGGCGGGAAACTCTCAACCAATCAGAGATAATCAAGTTCAACTTTCATTACTGAGAGAAAGAAAAAAAGAATAAAGC
>NC_051400.1:6953541-6953728 GCF_015228065.2 Penaeus monodon
TCAAATGACAATCTCCACAAAATAGCTTGGAGTTCATCACACGCAAGATTGAATGATAAAGTAAGAAGTAATCACAAAAACCGTTTAATCAGAGAGAATCACCAACGAGGGAAGATTTTCAATTGATGGCGATAATGATAGTGATTCACGAACCGATAGATAATTTGGTTTAGTACGTGTTTTAGTG
>NC_051400.1:6954056-6954335 GCF_015228065.2 Penaeus monodon
AATAAGGAAAAACAAGTTAAAATTTTGGAATAGGTGAATAAGAAAAGGTAAAGAAAACAAGGAAAACGATTAAAGCAGAAGAAAAACAATCATCGTAATAACCCGAAAATAAAAGATAAAAAAACGAAGAGAGAGAAAAATAAATCCACGAAAAAGTAAAAAACGAAAACGAAAACGACGACGAAAGAATACAGAAACAGGAAAAATAAACACGAATAAGAAAAACGAAAAAAACGAAAAATACAACAGCAAAGAAGAAAAAAACACGCACACATACAC
>NC_051400.1:6954479-6954788 GCF_015228065.2 Penaeus monodon
ACGAACAACGCTTTCCAAAACTGCGAAACACCGACAGTAGCGAAACGGACGTTAATCGAGAATTGCAAACGGAGGCGGCAGCGGCGGCGATGACTGTGCACGAACGGAATGGCAGGCGAACAACAATGTTAGAAACGGACCATTGTCAGGGTTAATCGAGGAGTGTGTCGCCGGGTCGTCGTGTTCGTTCTCGCTGTGCTTGTGTGCGTGCGCCTTTGCCATGTCTAATCTGGCACGTCGTCTATTTACGGGCTGACTTTCTTGTCTATCGGGATCTTCTCTTCGTTTCTCGCCTGGCTGTTTGTCTGT
>NC_051400.1:6955058-6955250 GCF_015228065.2 Penaeus monodon
CTCCATTTTCCATTTTCCTTCGTTGATTTTTTTCCTATTAGTTACCCATTTTTCCAATTCCTTTCACCATGAAATGCTGTCTTCAAATACTAGGCTTTGAATTTGTCTTAGTCTCCCATAAACCACGATGAAGGTCTTATCTAGATCAGATAAGATATGTCTCAAAGAACATCCTTCAGCTCTCATATTGAC
>NC_051400.1:6955330-6955984 GCF_015228065.2 Penaeus monodon
CTGGTCAGGATTTACATAATGATTTATGCATAAGAAGTCGACAATATAACGAGTATTTTTATATCTCTCTCTCCTTTTTTTTCTGAATGATCTAATCAAAATATCAATAATATATTTTTATCCATTTAATTGCATTCATTTTACCTCATTTTCATTTTTTTTTTTTTTTTATTTCTGAGCGAGATATAGTGTTTTCTTTTTCATTTACTATTTTTCATTGACTATTTCTTTTCTCTTGTTCTTCATTCGTCTCTTTCTCATTTCGTTCTCATATTTTCTGTTCTTAGTATTCTCTGTTTCCGTTTTGTTGTTATTATACATTTTTTTTTAAAATCTCTGCTTTCTATATTTCTTTCTATTTTTCTCTCTTTTCTGCTTATTTTATGTTTGTTTTCTCTCTTTTCTGTTCACTTTATTTCTATATTTTCCTCAATTTTCTTTATTCCTATTCTGACTTTCTCTTATTTTCTTAATGTCTGTTTGTATCTCTGTCTTGTTTTCTTTATTTACGTTTCTACATTGTTTGTCCTCTTATCACCTTTTCCCCTTGTCACTGTTCCCTTGTTTTATTCCCTTTTCTTCATTTCTCTCTTTTTTTGTTCTCTATGTCTCTCTTTATAATTTTTTCATCTTTCTCTATAACCGTGACCTTTG
>NC_051400.1:6956024-6956200 GCF_015228065.2 Penaeus monodon
TATTTTTTTATGAAACAATAAATGATTTTCACTGACATTTCACGCACATGCAAAACTGACCTGACATTCACATGATGTCATTTCAAATTCGAAATCTTGAGAACGTGATGTGAGAAATGTGTTGATCTGCATACTGAATGTAGAAAATATACTGTGATGATTTGGAAAGTAGTGAT
>NC_051400.1:6956896-6956989 GCF_015228065.2 Penaeus monodon
TATACGATTTTCAACTGAAGGTTCATGTTGACTTGAGTTAAATGTTGTTACCAGAACCCTGAGTCTCCCAATATGGGATCGGAATGCAATGTT
>NC_051400.1:6957126-6957224 GCF_015228065.2 Penaeus monodon
TCCAATTTTCCCTCGGTGAAATTTCCCCGCAACTGCAACTATCAATCGATTTCGATAACATCAGACCTCAAAGCGTCTGTTTTCTAATGCTCCCTGGG
>NC_051400.1:6957316-6957652 GCF_015228065.2 Penaeus monodon
TCATCACAATGCCAGCAAAGCAATCATAAAAATTGGTGAAACTCGCCCGTTCGGTGTTGGCAACACTGTGTCACGTAATATCTTGCTTACTTACCGACTTTCACTCATGGTTCGTCCGAGGGCTTACACTTGACCTAGGCTTCGACTCCGTTTCTATTCTGGTGGCTTGTGGTTCAGGTGACCTTTGAGATACATCGTAATAGGATGAAGTTTGCTTTTATTACGAATGCCTAATTGCGTTTGTAGGGACGGTGATAATGAAGATCTTTATATTGAATTCCAGTGCAGATATTTGATGATTTTCATAGCATGGTTAATGAGGCCTCTTTCAAAATA
>NC_051400.1:6957814-6957950 GCF_015228065.2 Penaeus monodon
ACCTATTTATCTACCATCGTCCTTCTATCTGTATTTACCTATGCATCTCACGCCACGCAACATTTGTGAAACACACACACGCATGTATACTTGTCTGCACTCACGCAGCGAAATCCCCTGGAAGCAAAAATTCCTT
>NC_051400.1:6958007-6958231 GCF_015228065.2 Penaeus monodon
TCATGCGAATATGCAACCCAAGATGCAGTAACTCGTGCAAGATCTCCAACGGGCCACCTTGACTTACATTCTGACACATTCGGACGAGTCCAGGGTCGAGGCACGCATTCGAACGGGCTGGTTGATCATGACCCAGTAACTGCAGCAGGTAAAGGTTGCAAAGGGGCGGTGTTGCCAAAGTGATGTAATGACACCTATGGACACAATACAGGTGCATAGGGGAT
>NC_051400.1:6958293-6958724 GCF_015228065.2 Penaeus monodon
AGAGATAGGTGTACTGGGGAGGGAAAAGGGTATGGAAGGAAGAGGAATGGAAAGGAGGAAGGGGAAGAGGGGGGGGAAAGGGGATAAGAGGAAGTGAGATGGGTAAGAAAAGGAGGAAGGGGAAGGAAGGGAAGAGGAAACGAAGGGGGGGAAACGTAGGGGAAGAGGAGAAGGGGGAAGAAGGGAGAGAAGGAGGGAGGAGAGAAGAAAAGAGGGAGAAGGGAAGGAATAGGAAAGGAAATTGAAGGGAGGAAACGTAGGGGAAGACCGGAAGAGGGAAAAAGGGAGAGCAGGAAGGAGGGAAGAAAAGGAAGAAGGGGAAGGAAGGGGAGAGAAATAAAAAAAGGGAAGAAGAGAAAACGAAGAGAGGAGCGAAGGAGAAGAGAAAGGGGAAAAAATATATATATTCAGTAAAGAAAACAAACCTAACA
>NC_051400.1:6958829-6958899 GCF_015228065.2 Penaeus monodon
CACGATCTTTTTCTCCCTCTCCCCATTCTCTTTACTGACTTTTCTTACAAAGATTTTATGTATAAATTAC
>NC_051400.1:6959808-6960058 GCF_015228065.2 Penaeus monodon
AGTAAAGAGAGAGGGAAAAAAAAAGAAAAAAAGCAAAAATAAATAAAGCAAAGCAAAAGGAAAAGAAAAGAAGAAAAAAAATGCAAAGCAAAGGGAAAAGCAAAGCAAAATATAACAAGTGCCAAGCAAGACCAAAAGCAAGCAAAGAACAACCCAAAGCAAGCAGTAAGAACAAAAAAAAATCAAATTAAATGCAAAAATGCAAAGCAAAACAAAAGTAAATACAAAAGAATAAACAAAAACAAAAGAA
>NC_051400.1:6960109-6960184 GCF_015228065.2 Penaeus monodon
ACTAAAATCAGTTAAAAAACAAACAAACAAACAAGGAAACGAAATAAAAACAAACACAACAACGGCACGCAATCC
>NC_051400.1:6960345-6960486 GCF_015228065.2 Penaeus monodon
ACTCGCACAAGTATGGCAAGAATGACTCCAACTTGCTGACCTTATCTTGCAAGACTGGGCGAGCGAATGTCAGGTCACTATTCGTTTCATTGACCTTGATGCCGGCCAAGGGTCACTGATAGGCCATGTGGATGGGAAAGG
>NC_051400.1:6964367-6965857 GCF_015228065.2 Penaeus monodon
CGAAAGTATAGACGCAGACACATCATTATGGGCCAGTGTCACATCATCATTGAAATTCTCTAGAGTTCAGTTAAGACGTAAGCAATTAAGAACATAGTGTCAATCTCAATGACAATCAGTTGCCAAGTACTGAAGATGTTGTTCGTGAAGAACGAGGCTAATGCACCAGGTGCCAATAGACTATTCACAAAGACGAAAAAGAAACCTAAGTATGTTACCGACGCGAAATTTGACTTAGTAATGCAGATCCCAATAAACGGGCAGTGTCCAAGCCCGTTAGTGATGCAACCATGACAGGGGTCACAGTGAACAGAATTATGGAGTCGCATTTCTTCACAAGTCTCACAGTATTTCAGATGGTCAGCCCTCATAGAGATGAAAGCGAAAGTTTTGTCCATATTGAGATACTCTGGGATTCTGTTCCTAGAATCAAGAATAATTCCGTCCAGTAATGCAGTGAAACAGATCGTGAAAAATGACATAAACATACAGAAAACTATTGCATAGACTGTAGACTCCATAGGCAACATATAGATGAAGTTATTTAGCGTTGTTCTCAAACAAGCTGTGAGTACGATGACTGATCTTATAGGGTTACCATTGCCGACCCCCCCGATGCAAATTGGGCACGCTTTCCACGGGGTGTTCTGTTGCCTTATGGAAACATATTAGGATGTTATAATATAGAAAAGTAAAGATATTTGGAGCAACTGATATCTTGTAACCAGCATAAAATAGGATGATAAGCAGGAGAGCTAAAAAGACACAATAACAATGCACCCGTAATCCCTCTCCAGATGCTGCTTCGCCATCCTGTTCTGCTGTTTCCTCTTGAAGGTCAAGGGGAATAGCAGCACTCACCTATTTCACATTAGTCTGCGGATTTTGAAGACGACGTATTTCCTCCTCCAAAAACATTTCCTTACGTTTTAGTTACCCCCAACGCCACTGATGCTCTAAGATCTCCCTCTGCGTTCTCCGTCGAAGAACATTCCTTACCCTTTGAGGAAAGCCTGGTTGCTGCAGCTTCCTGATCGCACTTTCGAGATCCTTAAGGTCTTTGCAAACAGCTTCGTAATTATCTAAGTTGTCCTGCAGGAGCTTTTTCGCTTCTGTTTCATGTTGGGTTGCCGTTTTGGTCTCGGGCTCTCCGTCCGTGGAGGCAGGATGGGCGTAAACAAGGGCAGATAGTGATTTGCGATCCTTTTCAGCTCCTTCCCCTTCTTTTTGTTCTTGAAGGTCAAGTGGATTCTCACCACTCTTCGGATTTTGAAGTCGAGTTATTTCCTCCTCCAAAAACTTCTCCTCGTCTCTTAGTTTCGTCCAACGCCTCTGTTACTCTTACATCTCTTCCTGTGTTTCCCTTAGAAGGACATTCTTTATCTTTTGAGCAAAGATTGGTTGCTGTCTCTCCCTCTACTTAGCGTCGAGATCCGCAAGCTCGCCGCAAACAACTACGTATTAATCTAAGTAGTCTTGCAGGAGCTTAT
>NC_051400.1:6969361-6969499 GCF_015228065.2 Penaeus monodon
CGCAGAAAAAAGATCTCATTGTTCTAAATTAATTGTCTGGACTAATAATGCTAGCCACACTCCAGCACCTGTAAGTGATGAATTGTGTTTTCGTCACGTTATTCTTCGCCTGAGCATCTGTGTTTGTAAAGCGAGAAC
>NC_051400.1:6969649-6969824 GCF_015228065.2 Penaeus monodon
AAAATACCCAAAATAACTTTGGAAATTCGTCCGTTTCTGTTTTAGGAAAAAAAAAAAATTATCAGACATGAACTGTGTTTGTGTTCGTGTACGTAAAGTGAATGTTTTATGTGTGTATTCATGTGTGTTCGACATTATATAACATTCTTTTATGGGTGCGATAAAGGATTTCCTC
>NC_051400.1:6970280-6970570 GCF_015228065.2 Penaeus monodon
GTTGAATAATCGAAGGAAGGAGTTGGACCCTTTCTGTGAACTCACGAATACATCGTCAGTTTTGAGGCCAGTGTTACATGCGATGCTGTTTTGTCTCTGCTCGAAACTTTCCATGGCTAAACCTTGAAAAGATTTCTCTCAGATTTTCCCTTTTTTTATTCTTCTGCTTTTTGTTCTAAAAAAAAAAACTTCTCAGGTCTCAACAACTCGTTTTGTTGCAGAGAAAGTACCTACGAAGTTAAAGAAAACACATGAAGAGGGAAAAATGACGGAAAAAATGTAGTAAAAAT
>NC_051400.1:6970592-6970682 GCF_015228065.2 Penaeus monodon
AAACAGAACGCAAAAACAGGTTGACAAATGCGGTTCTTGATCTCTTTATGAACAGAATTTCACGTGTTACTGGTAAATCTTCTTCTTTGT
>NC_051400.1:6974804-6975002 GCF_015228065.2 Penaeus monodon
TGGTAACGCCATCTCGGCAAAAAAAGCGTCTAGGAAATGGGGAGAAACGAGAATGGGAAATAACATAAAGAGAAAGAAGGCTAATAAAGACAGAGAGAAGGGAGAGAAATACAACGTCAAGAGAAGAAAAAGAGTGAAATTTAAAATAGAAAAAATATAATTGTAATGATAACATTGAGTTAAAACCAAAATCGTGGT
>NC_051400.1:6975493-6975660 GCF_015228065.2 Penaeus monodon
TTTTTAAAAAATGGGGAAAGAAAAGTGGACTGGGAGAATAAGAAGTAAAAGATAGGGAATGTAAAAGAGAGAAAAGGATAAAAGAAGGAGAGGAGAATATTACGGAGAATCAGAAAAAAGAGAAGAGAAACAGAACAAAGTATGGTCTTGACTAGAACGCGCATTAT
>NC_051400.1:6975792-6975909 GCF_015228065.2 Penaeus monodon
CGTAAACTCCACCCCGGCAAAAAGGAAGGACAGGGAACAAGGTAGATTAATGAGCGTCTGCGTGACCCACTTCGGATGACGTCATCCAGCCTGGCGCCAGAGGGGAGGGGGGAGGAG
>NC_051400.1:6978241-6978590 GCF_015228065.2 Penaeus monodon
TTCAGTGTTGCAACGGGAAACATTGAAAAATAAAAATATAAAATCCAAGCGTTTTGGCACCCCCCAAAAAACCAATGCTACACTATGCAACATCAGGTTTGCACAGCATCGCGTTCTTCAATGTATGTGAAAACTTGTTTTTAAAAAGGGGGATTAAAGTTAAGGATTTTTTAAAGGGCTTGGAAAAGTCTGATTGGGTTTTAGAATGAGGAAGTAAAGAAAAAAGGCGAGGGGGGGGAGGGTCAGGTGAATGGTGGGAACAAGAAAAAGGAAAAATGTAGGAGGAAAAATTTGGGAGGGGACGTAATGGGAATTTTTTTTTTTATCTTATATATACACACACAAACGC
>NC_051400.1:6978758-6980071 GCF_015228065.2 Penaeus monodon
AAGGGGGAGATGGGATAAAAAGATAAAAAAAATGATAATGATGATCACCCCTTTCCCTAATCCCGCTCCCCCTTGATCCCCCACCCCCCCCCCCTGCCCCCTCTAACCCCTATCCTACCCAAAATCCCCCCCTCTATGCCCACCCACTTGCCCCCCCCTACCTCTATCCCCACCCACGTGCCCCCTCCCAAACCTCTATGCCCACCCTCCCCCCCCCCCCTTTTACCCCCCCTTCATGCCTCCCCCCCAACCTCTATGCCCACCATTCCCCCCTCACCCCCTCTTACCCCCCCTCGTGTTCTTCCGGGGGCAACGCATCCAAGTGGGTACGCCCCCGGGCAGTGCAAGCTTAACGAAAAACTACCCTGGTGCCAAAATGTACCAGAGGTCATGGCTCGGTTATGGGGAAAATGGGGAGGGGAGGGGAGGGAGGGGGGAGGGAGGGGAGGGAGGGGGGGAGGGGGGGGGAGGGGGGAGGGAGGGAGGGAAGGAGGGAGAGGAAAGGGGGAAGGTAGGGGGGGGAAAGAGGGGGGGGAGGGAGGAAGGGGAGGAGAGAGGGAGAGGAAGGGGGGGAGGGGGAGGGAGGGAGGAAGGGGGGAAGTGAGGGGGAGGAGAGAAGGAGGGGGAAGGAGTGGGGGAGGGGAAAAAAAGGGTGAGGGGGGGGGAGGAAAGGGGGGGGATGGCGGGTTGGGGAGAGGAGAGAGAGGGGGAAATATAGGAGGAAGGGGTAGGGAGAGGGGGGAAAGGGAGGGGGGGAAGGGAGGGAGGGAGGAAAGGAGTAAGGAAAGGGAGGAGAGGGGAAGGGGGAGAAGGGGGGGGGAGGGAGGGGAGGAGGGAAGGAAAAAGGACTTGAGAAGGGGAGATGGAAGAAGGAGGGAAAAAGGGGGCCCGGAAGGGAGGTTGGTGAAGGGGGGAAGTAGAGAGGGGAAAAGAGGAGGGAAAGAAAGAAAAACGAAAAAAAGGGGGAAAAAAATTGGGTTTTTAATAAGGATGAAAAAAAGAAGGTTTTTTTGAGGGAAGTAAAGGGGATGGAGTATAAAAAAAATGGTGAAGAAGGGAGGAGAGAGAAGGAGAGAATTTTTTAAGAGGGGGAAAAGGGAAGGGGGGGAGGGGAGGGAAAAAAAGAGAGACAAAAGAAACACGGGGGAAAAAGGGCTTTTTTTCATCTTCTTTTTCATTTTTTTTTCTTTTTCTTTATCTTTTATTTACATTTTTTTCTTTTTTCTTTCTTCTTTTCTTTTTTTTGGGGTTTTGATATTTTCTTTTTTGGTTGTTGTGTTGCTTTTATTTGTTATTTTTTTTATATTCTCCAC
>NC_051400.1:6980379-6980566 GCF_015228065.2 Penaeus monodon
CTTCCCTTATTTTTTTTCTTTCTTTCTTCCCTTTTTCCCAAAAAAGCACCTCTCCCCCTCAGATTTCCCCTTCCGCGCTTTTTTTAATGCTTTTCTCGTAAAAAACCCCCTTGCTTTATTTGTCTTTCCCGCCTTGGAGGAGTTTATTGCTCGGGGGCGTTTTTCGATTTCCCGGCTTTCAAATCTA
>NC_051400.1:6980814-6980927 GCF_015228065.2 Penaeus monodon
AAAACCTACATCACACAGAGTACGCACACACAAATTGCAACACTGCTCCGCGCGAGCAAATGTGCCCAAAAAACCCCGGTTTGCAAAAATTTGGGTTTTCATACTTTGAACGA
>NC_051400.1:6982015-6982276 GCF_015228065.2 Penaeus monodon
TAACCAGCCAGAATAGACAAAAAAGTAACCCACACCCTGGAATTACACAACAGCAAAGTTTTATAAGCAAGAACAAAGGTAAATATTGAATGCAAGTGCAATATATAACATTCTTGTTGATTGCCAAAATTTATATTTTTTTTTCCCATTTGGCTATTGCCTATATTCGTAATATATTGATAAGATGGTCAGAAAATTTAGAAAAAAAATCATTACGTTTGATATATCATTTGAAACGATAGAGACACAGACCCCATGGAT
>NC_051400.1:6982321-6982489 GCF_015228065.2 Penaeus monodon
GGAATATAGGCATAAACAGAAAATAGAAGAAAGGGGTAATTACAAAAGGCAAGAAGAAAATTGATGCAGAGAGCTTCATAAAGTGGGGTCATTCTGATCTTATAAGCCAGCCAAGGATTCAAGGAATACAAAGCTAGGCAACTTACGTAATCTCGCTTTTTTTTGGGG
>NC_051400.1:6982589-6982825 GCF_015228065.2 Penaeus monodon
TTTTCATTTATTTATCATCATTATTAATTATTATCACATTATTCAATTATTCTTTTTTGCAATTATTATTAATATTAATTAATTTAAAAAATAATTTACATTAAAAATAATCAAATAATAATAAACAATAATAATATAAAAATTATAAATTTATAATATATAAATTATATTATTATAATTATCTTATTATTATAATTTTTATTATTACTTATAATATTTTTTAAAATTTTAAAATA
>NC_051400.1:6982874-6983037 GCF_015228065.2 Penaeus monodon
TAAAAATTTAAATATTATAAATAATTAAATTTAATATTTTAAAAATTCAATTTAATTCTCCTTTTTCCCCAACCCTTAATCCCCCCCATTATTGAATTAATTTTAAATTTTATTACCCTAATTTGGCAATTCGAAGGAAAAATTTTTGAAGTCTTCTCAAAGG
>NC_051400.1:6983182-6983488 GCF_015228065.2 Penaeus monodon
CATTTAATTATTATATAATTATTTTTATTACAAAATTTGAATTATTATTTAAATAATTTTTATAATACAATACAATAAAAAATAATAAAATAATAAAAAATATAATTTTTTATAATAATTATTTATTCATTTTTCATAGTATTATTTTAATTATTTTAAAATTTTTTTCAATTATAAAAAAATAATAATAATATAAATCAATATTTTTAAATTTAAATCTAAATTAGTATTTTATAATTATTTATTATTTATTATTTTATTATTATTTATAATTATTTTTTGGATAATATAAAATAAAGAAATTAA
>NC_051400.1:6983582-6983679 GCF_015228065.2 Penaeus monodon
TTAAAATAATTTTAATTTTCTCACTTTTACTCATTATTGTGATTAAAAAATTTTGGGTAATTATTTATTTATTAAAATTAATTGAATAATAAAAGTA
>NC_051400.1:6993323-6993636 GCF_015228065.2 Penaeus monodon
TGCAGTTAATAATATATATTTTTACATCTATACTAAATAACAACCCCAATAATAATTTTTAAATAAATTAATAACTTTTTAAATCAAAATTTTATATTTTTTTATTTAATATTTATTTACAATTATTAACGTATAAAGTTTAAATTATTACAATTATATTAATTAAAAATATTAAAATTTTTTTTTAATAAATATATTATTATATTAAAATTTTATTAAAAATTTAAAATTTATTTTTAAATAATTTTTAATAATTAGTATAATATACATTATATAATAATATATTTTTAATAAAAATAAATAATTAAAATTT
>NC_051400.1:6993671-6994859 GCF_015228065.2 Penaeus monodon
ATTAAAATTTAAAATTTAATGTAATAAAATGAATAGTAATAATTAAATAATAAATTACCCAATTCCTAAATTCCCAAATCATTCAAAAAATGGAAAATATTTTGGAATTCCTTAAAATTATTTTTTCCCAATTTGCCTTTCATCAATTTGGAAAAGTCTTTTGTTCTTACTTAAGGCTAATTCGCTAATTTGGTTTTTCATTTTTTTGATTTTTTTCTTTTAACTTTTTTATATATATACACAATTACCTTTATTATCTTTCATATTATCATATTATCATCATTTTTTCTTAATCATCATTTTTTATATTATAATTACTCATCATTAATCAATTCAATATAAAGTATCTTTAAATCAATTAATTAATTTATTTTTCATTTTTTCATTTAAAAATATTTTTATTACTTATTTTACCATTAAATATTTTTTTAAAAACAATTATAAATTAAAAAATAATAAGTTATAAAATAATAATTTATTATAATATTTAAAATTCTTTATTATTAATATATTATTTTTTAATTATTTTTTTACATTAAATTACCCGAAAAAAATAATTTAAGATAATAATAAACAAATAATAATTTTATTAAAAATATATAATAAAATTTTTATTATTAAAAATTTAAATACTTATTATTAATTATAATTGTATTATTAATTATAATAATATTTGAAATAAAAATAAAAAGTAATAATAAAATAATAATAATAAATAAAAATATAATTATAAATTATAATTATATTATAATAATAAATTATAATTATAATATATTATAATAATCAAAAAATAAAAAAAGGGAAAAAAAAGATTTAAATTTAAATTAAAACATATTGTTTCCAATTCTTTTTATTTTCATTTTTTCTCCTTTTTTAATTTAAATAAATTGGGAACAATATCTTATTCCCCTAATATTCCCCCAGAAATATAAAATTTAATGAAAAACTCATTTGATCATCCAAATAGCATATTTCTAATTTTCCCCTTTTTCTTTTGAATTTTTTCTTTTACTTTTTTTAAATAATTTTTTAAAAATCCTGTTTATACCCCCCAAAATATTATTAACATGTTTAAACATCTTTATTAATCTTATATATATTATCATATTTAATTATATCATATTATATATTATTGAATTATTATCTCATTATCAATAATAATTATATTAATTATTGAAAAAAAAATTT
>NC_051400.1:6996906-6997022 GCF_015228065.2 Penaeus monodon
CACACAGTCACACGCACATGCATTCTGATTTCAGCTGATCTCCATCTTCACAGGTGGAGACGATATCGCAAGACCAACCGCAAAATCTTTACATCTCACAATGCGTTATTCCTTAC
>NC_051400.1:6997518-6997740 GCF_015228065.2 Penaeus monodon
AGGCAACGTACAAGCACACGTGTTTTTTATTCATGTTTACCACTCTTGTGAAACTACTGTAACTTTTTTTTTTCTTTTCGTTCACACTCTCTTTGAATAAAAACAATGGAAACGTGTAACTGGTATTTATCCAGGTGTGTCTGACGTTCAGTTAAAAATGGAATGAAGGAAAAGTGAATAACTATATGTTATTTTATGATTCTTGATGTGTACACGTACAGT
>NC_051400.1:6998371-6998584 GCF_015228065.2 Penaeus monodon
CGTACCTCTAATAGGAAGTGGATAAACAGTATGGAAACTGCACAGCACACGCAATTCTAGTAAAGTGGTAGGATTCCCAGTCACCAGTGCTTCAGAATTCCAAAGCAGATACCAAATATCAAACTAAACATGTGCTTTGGAAATTACACAGAACGGTTGTCTCGTAGGTACAGAAAGGAACCATTAGGTATATGCTGAATGGATGAGGTCGTG
>NC_051400.1:6999432-6999638 GCF_015228065.2 Penaeus monodon
GACAGAATGAGACCAGAATCTACACCATAATATCAGGAAGTCAAGCCAGAATCATGATACTGTAGCTTAAATTAGACTTCCAGGTATCCACGTAACCTTAGCAATTTATAACATGCTATATGACGCAAGATGGGACCTTCATGCATTCTTTTGTGAGCTGTAAGTTTGAGTAATAAGTGTAAGATACTGTTTTCGTAACTGAATGC
>NC_051400.1:7001404-7002009 GCF_015228065.2 Penaeus monodon
TTGCATTACTCTGAGAAATGCTTCACTTCACATTAATTTTACTCTTTGATATATGCACAGCGATGACAGCATATCATATTTTGAGTTCTATAAAGTTTTACCTAATCATTATATAAAGGTTAATCTTATTTCCCGATCATGATCATCGTGCTATGCAACCAGTGCTTTAATAAATAGGTAATCAATGCAGCATGCATAATCAAGTGGCAATATTGATTACATGAACTTGAATGCTTGTTGCAAATTACATAAGACCGTTATGGTATAATCAGATATTGCACAACCTCCCTGCAGCTGAATATCTGACAAAAGTCTGCTATAATGTATATTTTCTTTTCATATTTTATCGAGTTATTGTGAAATGATAAATGAGAAATTGTTTGGAAACAACAGATAATTTTTTTTCGCTTGTCATATTCTATCATTATTAAAAAAAAAAAAAAAATTATGAGTATTTTTTTTTAAGGAAAATTTAATCTGTTTCTAGAACTGTCTCATTTCATAAGCTGAACAAAATGATTGGTACAGTATGTATTTAAATATTATCTACTCAAATGAACACGCACGGCATGAACAACAGGCTCAAAGAAACAAATAAATGCATG
>NC_051400.1:7002114-7002253 GCF_015228065.2 Penaeus monodon
GCGCGCGCGCGCGCGTATGTGCACCTTCCCACCCACACACATATTGTTCATGCATTCTTTTACACCCACACATCTACAAAATCATATACCATGTAGCTCCAAACACCTGTGCCTCCAATACACGAACAACACACATATA
>NC_051400.1:7002707-7002976 GCF_015228065.2 Penaeus monodon
CCCCTCCCCTATACAGACATAGCCTCCCACCCCCCTCCCCCACCCAAACCCTAAGACATGCATGAACCAGGTCACTAACCGACATGACAAATGACTTGCAAGTTCAGGTTATTGACCCTCAGAAATGGAGGTCACGAAGAGGTCACCCGTGCGCCTCAGTGACCAAAAACAAAGCAGTTCTAAATGCGGAGTGGATACGCTTGCTGGCGTGAACGAGTGAGTCAAAGGCTTTGAAGCCGCGCGATGGGGTGGACCAAGACCGAACGGAG
>NC_051400.1:7003502-7003639 GCF_015228065.2 Penaeus monodon
CCGCTACCCCGTTCCCCCCTCCCCCTCCCCCCCATTCCTCCGCCTGTGCGAGAGGAAAAGAGGATTGTGAAAAAGACGATTGTCTGCAGAACCTCTGTCTTTCGTCCAACAAAGGCGAGTTCTGGAGACAAGCCGGC
>NC_051400.1:7003883-7004166 GCF_015228065.2 Penaeus monodon
TCTTTTCTCTATTTCTATTTCCTTTTCTTCCGGGTCACGTGATTTCACGGCTAAGAAACCTTATTGTATTTTCCTTGTTTCCTTGTTTTCATTCCTGATTTTCCTCTGCTATGTCCGTTTCATCTTCTTTTTTTATCTTTTTTTCTTGTCCCTCTTCTATAATCTGGCTTTTATTTCAATTTTGTCTATTCTGCTTTTTATCTTCTTCTCTGTCTAATTCTCCTTTTTTCTTCTTTTTCTCTATATTTTTTCCATATTCTTGTTCTTTTTTCATCGTCTTTTC
>NC_051400.1:7004951-7005158 GCF_015228065.2 Penaeus monodon
TTTTTTCTTTTTCACCTCCATGCCTTTCGTTCCCTTTTATTTCTGCTGCTTTTCATTCTTCTATTCTTCCAAATTCTTCCACTCCCTCTTTTCTATTTTCTCTATTTCTCTTCCTTCTTCTAATTACTCGTTTATTTCTCTTCTCCATTGTCCTCTTCTTTCCCCTTATCTGCTTCACCTCCTCATCTACCTACTTTTATTCATTTT
>NC_051400.1:7005188-7005750 GCF_015228065.2 Penaeus monodon
ATGTAAATAAATAAAATGAAATAGAACTAATTAAAAAGAGAAGGTAAAGATGAGGGAAAATGAAGAATGAGAAGAAGAAATAGAGATAAAGAAAACTGGATAAACAATGAAAATAAAAAATAATAAAATAAAAATAAATATTTCTTTTTTATAAATAAAGAAAGGTTGAAAGTGTAAATAGAATAAAAAAAGAAATAAATACTGAATGAAGGAAAAAATATTAAACATAGAAAAAAGGTAAATTAGAAATAAAGGAAGCGGACAGACAACAGATAACGAAAATATAAGAAGAGAAACTGAGCAAAACATAATAACGAAAAAAAATGAAGATAATAACTATTACATTTGAAATACGTAAAGAGAAAACGACAAAAGAAACAAACAACAAAAACTTGTCAGAAAGAGAAAACATTAACAAAAAAAGGAAAAGAAATTTTGGAAAAAAAGGAGAGAAAGAAGACGAAAGACAAGTTACGATAACGAAAAAAAATAAGAGAAAACACGAAGAGCAAAAACAAGAAATAATGTAAAATCACAATGTGACGAAAGAGAAAAATCGATT
>NC_051400.1:7013350-7013555 GCF_015228065.2 Penaeus monodon
TATTGCACTCTACAGACTTCATTTGTATTCATCAAAAATATAAAGCTGGAGCTTTTTTTCAAAACTCAAAGAAGATTAACGCCAATCTTCCAATTACATTCTGCTAAAGGTAGTGCCACAAATCTTCTGTAAAACACGAAAAGGAAAGTGTGAGAAAAATACGAGTAAAATGCAAGAGGACTTTAGAAAGAATATTTATTGCAAC
>NC_051400.1:7013587-7013735 GCF_015228065.2 Penaeus monodon
CTCCTACTTCCCGTCCCTGCCTCTCCATCTATTTATCTGTCTTTCTATCTGTTCTTTTTGTTTATCATTATTATTTTTTGTCTGTCATTCGGATCTCTATATACATGCGTGCTTGTGTATATACGGCTGTACAGTTCACAGAAAAATG
>NC_051400.1:7015802-7015952 GCF_015228065.2 Penaeus monodon
CCCATGCGTTTTAGATGGTCATATATGTAATGGATTAATAATTATAGAAGCGACATCCTGTGACCTGCTTTCGTTTCTTTGCCAATGGCTATGACATCTGTGCGTGACACTATCATGGGAACGAAGTCATAGTCGTGACATTTCCATAGC
>NC_051400.1:7015982-7016274 GCF_015228065.2 Penaeus monodon
AACAGTGGCACTTAAATGATACATGGCAGGATAGATAACTTTTTTCGTTGCTTTGTTTGTTATTTCTTTGTTATTTTTTCGCTGTTGTTTTCTGTTTTTTTTTCTTGTTTTTGTCTTTTTTTTTGTTATTCTTTCTGGGAAATGTTAAAAGAACATGTCAACAAGGCATGAAGTCTAGGAAATGTCGAGGATTAAAACCAAAATATTGTTTGTAAAAACGTTCGTATTTATTTTAGAGGAAAATCGAGTGAAAAAGTAAATGTTGGAATGGTAAAGAGAAGTTGACTGAAAA
>NC_051400.1:7016608-7016897 GCF_015228065.2 Penaeus monodon
CGCATCTCCACATTTGCTTGACTTCTTTCCTTTGGTGTAATCGTTATTCAAACTACTGACAAGGGTTAAACCGGGATTATCACAACTCTCAGTAGGTGCAACATCATGCACTGCTTAGCAATGGTCACGCGCCCTGTTGCATATTCAAGAATCATTGCACTCTCAGATGTACGTAACTGTATTTGCATTTCTATTCGTGTTATAGGAGTGTTTAAACGAAATCTATTCATGTGACTCTCGTGTATACGTAATACTAAAAGATATATACAAGTCCATACGTATGCCCTGC
>NC_051400.1:7016985-7017372 GCF_015228065.2 Penaeus monodon
AATAAACAGTGTTGCGACCATACAGGCAAACGTTCGCGAGTCTCAGGGTAACTCCCAAACGATCGCGAGTCCCAGGGCAACTACAGACAAACGTTCGCGAGTCTCAGAGTAACTTCCAAATGATCGCGAGTCCCAGGGTAACTACAGCACACGTAAAATTCGTATATATAGTATGTTACATTTACATACTCATCAGATAAACACTTATCTAAGAGTGAAAACCATCTCCAAGAGATTTTCGCGGAACAATAGGAAGGCGTGAGAGGGGGTTGCCCGTGCTAACTTACATAAAAGAGATTACCAGACAGATGTTTTTTTTCTCTCTCGTTCTGTATCTACTTTTATCTTGGGGATGTGGCTCTTCCCTTCTTATCGGCCTTGTTCTAC
>NC_051400.1:7017742-7018037 GCF_015228065.2 Penaeus monodon
CAATACACAACAGAGGCGACACTCCAAATAGACGTAAAACTATACCTCTGGTCCGCTTTCTCTCTCACTCCCAGAGGCAGTTAATGCAGGAAATCTTTTCATGAGACGTCGCTGCATGACGGAGATTAGGATTAGTCTCATCGGATTTGCAAGATTTTGGGCCAGAGTCGATTACTGTCATTTCTCATTTTGGATTTGCTTGGTTTATATGGTCTATGCAAATACATGTATATAGGTAAATAGATAAATTATTAGTTAGATAATGGAATGAGTAAGTGATTAAATAAGTAGATAA
>NC_051400.1:7018177-7018855 GCF_015228065.2 Penaeus monodon
ATTCAGTCTTGTCACTTACCATTATAATGCCCTTCTTTTGTTTTCTCATACTGTTTCCTGTTTGTACTTTATATTTCCTGTCCTCAATTTTGAAATATTAATGAAAATGATAACGCTCATCATTATTCCGTGTTCCTCAGTGATTATTTTTATATATAATTCGTTATAAATAATATTTCTCTATCTATCGTCTTTATTATTTAATTAATAATCCTTCTAAATAACCATAATACCATAGAAATCATTCCAGATTTACATCATGTCATCATTAACAAATTCAGTCTATCTATCATTTATTATGTACTTACTTAAGTCCGTCTGTCAAATCAATCCTATCTACTATCAATCATTCCTAAGAAGCTAATAAAAATGTGACGAGTCCGCTCTGAAAACGTCCCAGCTAGAGTGTTAATCACCCAGACCTTATGCTTTGCTGTTCCCAGTTTGGTTGGTGGTGATAGGGTTATGTCAGCTGTTTAGGGTTAAAAGAAGACCGCCCATATAGGGAAACGGTGAAGGGATATGGAGGAGAGGAGAGTAGCCAGGGTGGGGGTGAAGGGGAGGTATGGGAGAGGGAGGGAAGGGAGGAAGATGATTTGGGAAGTGGGGAGGATAGGGGGATGTGGGGAGAGCCATGGAGGGAAGGGAAGGGAATGTGTGTGTGCGTGTGTAGAGGAA
>NC_051400.1:7018910-7019338 GCF_015228065.2 Penaeus monodon
CCCTATAAACAGAGAGAAAAAAGAGAATAGAGATGAAACAAATGTAAACAACACAGACGGCGAAAGTGTAAGCGCCAGACACACATATAAACGGAGACACAGACAAAACCAGATTTAAAATTAAACACATCCTCCACCCTCCTCTTTCCCCTCTAAAACAAGAAAAAAACAAACACGAAAAAAAGGAAAAGGCTGAGTCCCTTCCCCTCCCGCGAGCAGTCACCCCTTGTACTCTCCGCGACCAGTCTGTTGGACCAAAAATGGAGATTTGGAGTTGGATATGGAAGAAGCCCCGGGTATGGGAAATGCCCGCTTTGTTTTATAGCCGTTGTCACTGCAGACACCGTGACACCATTATGACGTCGGGACAGGTAAGAGGAAGGGTGAGGATCATGATGTAACCAGAGTGAAAACTGTAATGCCAGCGG
>NC_051400.1:7019366-7019746 GCF_015228065.2 Penaeus monodon
GACACTCTTGATAACGGCATTGTAAATGTTTCTGATTGTTTCTGATTGTGTTGACAACAAAATTACTAGTACTAATGAAAATTATGCCAAATGATATTCGTTATACTATAAGGATGATGGCAACATTGGTCACAATGTTGAAACATAAAAAAACGTACTAATCAAAAAACAGGGATAAGACAAACTGCAATACATTAACAGAGGGTAAAAAAGGTAATGAGGAGGAAGAACCGGAGAAAAAGATCAAACTAAGCCAGATAAAATAAAATATGAAATGCAAAAGGATATCCCGTATAGAAAACGGGATGAAACAGAAAACGGAATGCAGCAACACAAGGGATTGTTACTACCCTGAATTTTCTCAAAATACAACATGCGAG
>NC_051400.1:7019775-7019904 GCF_015228065.2 Penaeus monodon
GTATGTGCACGATAACCATACGATAATATATACTGTGATGTCCCTACAATAATATCTTCACTGAACATCCTGTCTACGTATCTAGTCCATCGGCACTGGGTTGAAGTTTTCAACACGGGTTGACCCTCC
>NC_051400.1:7020288-7020405 GCF_015228065.2 Penaeus monodon
TTTGCCAGACACAAATAGCGGGACACGATGATTAGCCTTATTATTTTAATGTACATAGATAAAGAATGATAACACTGATAAGAAATTGATTAATATTGGCTATGGAGAAGTACTACC
>NC_051400.1:7021114-7021399 GCF_015228065.2 Penaeus monodon
GGTACGATATCTATGAAAAGAAAGGATTAACAATTGAGAAATAATTACAAAACCGAACAGTAAGACAAAAAATGGTATATATTATATCTATAAGATTCGTGATTATATCAGCTTTACTCCCAAACTGGCAACTGTTATTCCATCGTTGCCTAAATATCTGTTTGTTTATTTTTTTGTGTTTCATGGCAGTTCTTATATAATTATGAAGAGTTAAATTACATTTCCAAAAGGATCGATAAAATTGGTGTATGTTGACCGCATTTCATTTCAGTATTTTCGATTATG
>NC_051400.1:7022021-7022352 GCF_015228065.2 Penaeus monodon
TTTCCTTTTCCTGTCTCTCTAAACGATTAAAATGATACACTAAACAGAACACCACCCTTAGAACCATCAACCACGCAAATAAGATCGATCACCAGCCCATTGTAAATACGATATCCCCCCTTACGGTACCCAAAACGGCAAATGCGAGCAAGATAGTCGACGTTCCCATATACTTCCTATACGATTTCCGGCGCTGTGGCCTCGACCCTTCTGAATTCCTGAGCGAGGTCGGTTGAAGATAATGTTGCGTGTTACGTAATCGAGCAGCGGTTTGTGTCGTAATTTTTCGTTACGTAAGGATGGTTCATGGCGGAAGGGCGAAAGGGTTATG
>NC_051400.1:7022666-7022915 GCF_015228065.2 Penaeus monodon
TGCTTTAATTCTGCTTTATCATACATTATCTTATTATTTGTATTTGTTTTTATATATTTTAATTTCCGATATGATTTCATCTACGTTTTTCTTTGTTTCTCGTTCTGTTTCATCTGTTACCGTTTGTTTCTCATATTCGTTTTCTGTTTCTTATGGCATCCTTTTATTTGTTTGTTTGTATGTATATATTTTTTTCTTTTTCCTTTTTATCTGTACTTGCTTCTGAATCTATTTTATTTTAATTTATTG
>NC_051400.1:7023039-7023161 GCF_015228065.2 Penaeus monodon
TTTATGTATCGCTTTTTCTTTTTTTTTCATGTCTTATTTTTTTCTAACGTTTTCTTGCATTATTTGTGTTTGTGTTATTTCACTCTCTAGTGTTTGGTTTTTATTTCTTGCTTTGTTTCTGG
>NC_051400.1:7023626-7023906 GCF_015228065.2 Penaeus monodon
CATATATGATGTTTAATACTATTTAAGCAAATCAAAACACACATAGATGTCTTTTATACTAAATGTAATTATATGTCATTCAGAAAAAAGGTCATATTAATCATATGACTTAATCTCATTAAGATTAAACCTTGTAAAACAACAAAATAAAAATCTAATTCCCAATACTGTTTATAATGATGGTTTCTTGTACCTGACATCACCCATCTTGACAGTGACATGTTACCCTTTGCAACACTTACATCATAGAGACTCATCGCACTTCCGTTATCGTCAAGTC
>NC_051400.1:7023951-7024050 GCF_015228065.2 Penaeus monodon
CGTGGCTTCACAACCGGACGTTGATAGGTCTTCTCTCTACACGAAGTCAGGAAATTCACCTTTGCTCTAAGCCTAATGTGGACATAGGGAGTCTTGCAC
>NC_051400.1:7024786-7024911 GCF_015228065.2 Penaeus monodon
CACTAAATGAAGTGCTATTGTTTCCTTGTTTTATGTATGTTTTTCTTAATGCAGCTGCGTATCTTAAGATTTATTTCTTTTGCTATTTCTTTTTTTTCTTTATTGTTAATTCGTTTTCTTACTTT
>NC_051400.1:7025639-7025864 GCF_015228065.2 Penaeus monodon
GAGTTAGTAAAGGATTCCCATTGATTTGTAATATGATGCATATGACACGTGTATGTGTCATATTCCATTTTCCTTTTGTCAACCATATTCCCATTTTACTCTAAAATAAAATATCTTCAAGTCTACAGTCATCTGGAATATAGTTTCAGGCACAGAAAATTACAGTAAGTACAAAATCAAATTACAAAATTTTGTCAGCTAAAGGGTGTTGCATTCATATAAATG
>NC_051400.1:7026183-7026329 GCF_015228065.2 Penaeus monodon
AAAGGAACTTTTAAAAGACCCTTTATCGTTCTCTCCCGATCTTATTCGGGGTTAAAGTTCGATGAGACATTTTCTCGCCTGTCTAGCGCTTTTCGCTCGATCAGCCGCGACCTCCAGAGACAAAAACCGCTACGATTCGCTCACGA
>NC_051400.1:7026390-7026514 GCF_015228065.2 Penaeus monodon
CGAGTTGGGGAGGAATTTGTGTGTGAAGTGGATATTCAGATGGTAGGGGTAGATGATGTGTAAGTTTGTGTGTACTCGTATGCTAACACTCCTTAACTGTCCACTCTAATGCTGCGTCACCTAA
>NC_051400.1:7026735-7027133 GCF_015228065.2 Penaeus monodon
TAATCGCAAGTAACGCTGGGTAACATAGTTGCATGCAATGGCGGTGAAATCACGGCCAAGTGCAATAACATGACGTCATCAGAGATGGAGGAGAAGGAAAGGAAGAAGAAGGAAGAATAGAGAGAGGGGAAGTTGGAGGAGAAGGGAAGGAGAGGAGGAGTGAGGAGAAATAGAGAGGTGATAGGAGAGAAGGACGGATAAGGAAGAGGAGAGTGACGGAAAGAAGACAAGATGAGACTACAGAAGGGTGAGAGGGAAAATGAAAAGGAGAAGAAAGGAGGAAGTGGAGAAATGAAAGAAGGAAGGAAAGAGGGCGGCAGCAGAAGGGAAAACTCCGACGTGGCGAAAGCGTCCTGCCTTCTGGTGCTTCTGCAGCTTTCTTACCGGTGGCTCTTGCT
>NC_051400.1:7027524-7027630 GCF_015228065.2 Penaeus monodon
TTCATAGAACCAAGTTGTAGGACAAGTGTAGAGACCTTAAGCAACAAGTTGGAAGCATGCTGTTACAATCTAATACTCTCTCTTTATAAAACTATTTCTCCTAACT
>NC_051400.1:7027707-7028611 GCF_015228065.2 Penaeus monodon
GTTTCTAAGTTTTATTGTATATTTGATATTTGCACGTTCCACTTTCAGTAAAGAGTATCAACATCCTGTTACGAGCCATGTGGTGACGAGTTTAAGCCTTATGACAAGCACATAAATGTTTACGTCAGTGGCCACCTGCTGACATACTGTTCTTGAACATTCCGTGAGAAACCATAAATCAACGTAGCATCTTTCATGCTTTGTCATTTTGCAATGTATTTAACGCCTGATATTCCTCCTGATCAGACTTTCGTAATAATGGTCGTTGGATAATTATTCCGTTCTAAGCAGCATGTTTGGGACCAGACAAGCGTTCAAGTTTCTAAAGAATCTCAGGGAAAAATGCACTATACTGTATTACTGATGTCGATACAACTCACACACAAACCTAAATCAGGTTTACAGGACTGTTTAAATAACATGATGCTAGTCTTGTCGCACAAGTCTAGTGTACTGTGATGCAATTGGTCAGGCTGTGCAAGCTAGTGACCAACTTATTCGAATCCATGTCCAGAACGATTAAGGCTATTATACCCCTAAATGCCTCTCCCTAAAATTGCACTGGTGGCAGCAGTGCCATCACCATTCGGCCTGCCTTTAAAATTCCTTATATGGTAATGACACCACTTTCTACTGCATTCTTGATGAAATTAGTCCCTACTATGGCCCTTCGTAAATCTCAGTCTCTCATACAGTCATCTCCTTTCATTTCTTCAAATCTGCTCTTTATCTGGTACTTTCTGGATCATTCCGAATACAGAAGGCAAGGTTATTGCATCCTGCTTAGCTAGTTCGCGTCAACTTTCTTCTACCAGTCTTCTACGTCCATTTAGACATTCTACATTTGCCTATTCCTCTTTCCTTCCTGTACTCACACCCTTTTGTTAACATGCATTTGTGTGTG
>NC_051400.1:7028905-7029092 GCF_015228065.2 Penaeus monodon
TTTTTTTCCTCTCTTTTTCCTGTGGTAAATGCAGCATCCGATCTTTCCGATTCCTCAGAAAGGATTCGACAATCTGTTCAGAAGCTTAGAGTAATAAAAGGTGTTTCTGCTTTCTCTCGCCCACTTCCAAGCCAGTCTCCCATATCTCTGCTCTGGTATTATAAGCGTTTGACCCCTCAGCCGGTCT
>NC_051400.1:7029183-7029451 GCF_015228065.2 Penaeus monodon
GTATATCTCCTTTTACTTTCATTCTGTCTCTCTCTCATCTACCGATGCACACTCGAAAACAAAACAAAAAACAGACAACCCCCTGACGAAAAAAAATCAAGGGGAAGCTTTTTTAACGAATCACTCACTGAAAAAAACGGAGTGAAATCCTATTAATTAAGTGAGAATCATTAGACACCATTTAACACATAAGGCCATTACAGTTAAACTCGGGAGACATGTGCTTCTTGTGTTGGGAAGTTCATGCTCTGGTTCATGAGCGGAGAGA
>NC_051400.1:7030132-7031233 GCF_015228065.2 Penaeus monodon
ATTACTACCTCATTATCATACCATAACATAACCGCTGTTACATCTCTCCTTCCACCATCCCCCTCCTCCTCCTCCTTCCCTCCTTCCCTCCCCTTCCTCCACCCTCTTTCCTTCCTCCTTCTCCCCCCTCCTCCTCCCGCTCCTTCCCTCCTCGTCCTCCTCCTCCTTCCTCCTTCTTAACGTTCTTCTTCCTTTTCCTATCCTCTTCCCATCTTCATTCTCATCCTCCTTCTTTCTTCCTTTCTTCCTTCCCACTCTTCCTTCTCCCCATCCTCTTTTCTCTCTTCCCTTCGTCTTCCTCCTCTCTTCCTCCTGCCTCTCCATCCCCCTTCCTCTCGTTTCTTCCCTTCCTCCTCCTCCTCTCTCTTTCCCACTCTTCATCTTCTTTTTCTTTCCCTCTCCCTTTCTTCCTTACCGTCATCTTCCTTTCCCCTCTTTCCTTCCTTGCCGTCTCCCTTTCCTCCTATTCCCTCTCCTTCTCCCCTCTTTACTCATCTCTCCGTCATGTCCCTCCATCCCCCCACACTTGCCCTCCTCCCCACCCATCCTACTTCCCCTCCTTACCCTTCCTTCGCTTCCCCCTCCCATCCCCACTCCCCCTTTCTATCTCTCCCCTCTTCCAATCCTTTTTCTGCCTCCCCCATTCACCTTCCCTCTCCCTCGCTACCCCTCCTTCTCTCTCCATCTCCCCACTCCTTTCCTCTCCCTTCTCCTCTACTTTTCCTCCCTCCCTCCCCCACTCCCTTCTCTATCTCCCAACTCCCTCCCACCCTCCTCCCCTCCCTCCCTCCCCACCCCTCCCCCTCTCCTTCCCCCTCCCCCACTCTCCCTACCTCCCTCCCCCACTCACCCTCCCCCCCTCCCCCACTCTCCCTCCCCCCCTCCCACCCTCTCCCTCCCACCCTCCCTCTCCCCTCCTCCTCCCCTCCCCCACTCTCCCTCACACCCACCCCCACTCCCTCCCACCCTCCCCCACTCCGGAGAATACGTAACACGGAGCCAGTCCTCTCCGCCCGCGACCGCAGATTACGGTCTCTGGCGCCTCGTACGTTTTCCGCCGCTGCTCGAAGGGAAGGCTGTTGCTCCTGATGTTGAGGTTCA
>NC_051400.1:7031984-7032067 GCF_015228065.2 Penaeus monodon
TAACTCATCATGGGGGGGGGGGGTAGAATTGTGCACGATACAATTTTCAGATCATATTTCGCATTTCATTTTATGGTGTAAAA
>NC_051400.1:7033708-7033866 GCF_015228065.2 Penaeus monodon
TGAGTCGGCGCACACTGCAACAGGTGGAAGTGGACCAAGTGGATCCGAAAACACTGTAATGGTGAGAGAGAAAGCATCGGCGCGCTACGCCCCGCCTGGACACCCACCACACACCTCACAATCGCACACAGAATAATCATATAACTATCTTTCTATTT
>NC_051400.1:7034236-7034355 GCF_015228065.2 Penaeus monodon
TTAACTTGTTATTTAACATAATTTATGTATAAGAATTTCTAGTTCAAATAAAGTCTTGTAGGATGAAATTCTTCTAACGCATCATGAAATAGCTATGTGAAGGAATCATATTTTCAAAG
>NC_051400.1:7034959-7035218 GCF_015228065.2 Penaeus monodon
AGCCTATTCTAAGAAAAGAGCGAGAGAAAAAAATACAAAGATAAAACAGAGAAGAAAGAGGAATGAAGAATGAAGATCATAAAGAATATTAAAAAAAAGAATGGAGAGAAATCCAAAAATATAAAACAGAATGAATAACGGAATTAAATAAATGAATAAATGACTAACAAGAAAACCTTTGTAAATAGAAAAGGTAATTTAACACTGATAACAACAATAGATGACCTTAGGAGTGTCATTACCACTTCCTTTGACCTTG
>NC_051400.1:7035931-7036101 GCF_015228065.2 Penaeus monodon
CCCGTATAGTTCGCCCTCTGACATCTCAAACCGACATTCTTAGCATACACGAGCCCGTAGCTGAAGACTTACATTACAGAACACATACCATTTGATACTGCTTCTAGAATAATAATACTTTTTGCTCCGTCTATTTTTAGCTGTCTCCTTGCTTTTTGGTCTTAACTCTC
>NC_051400.1:7036647-7037049 GCF_015228065.2 Penaeus monodon
TTAATTTTTTATGTCATATATAAAGTTACATACATCAATATATAACAACCATTATCTACCTTGATAACGAGGAACGCAATGAAAAAAATACCGATAATTATAAGAAAAGAGATTAATGGAAATGATTGCGAAAGGAAGTAGATGGTTCTAACGATGATAATAGCAAATATAAATCATAGCAATAAGGAACAGAGAAAGAGAGATTAACGAGGAATAGAAAGGTTGATTAATCTACGCTGCTGTAATTGGCTCTGTGATAAGGTTTGGATCGTCCCAGTCACCTAATATCTCCCACACCTGTTTCCTTAACAAAGCCAAATATAGCGAAAAGTGCGCGTGTGCGAGTGTGTGTGTTCTCGTTAGCGAATAAGGAAACAGCGAGAGAAGAAAAAAGAAATTGGG
>NC_051400.1:7037973-7038114 GCF_015228065.2 Penaeus monodon
TGGTGTTTGTTTCTTTAAGTGCACGTGTTAAAACGTGTCGAGAAAATCTAAATATGTTTTATAATGTTTCTTCGCTTTTCTGTAATTTTCCTTCTTGTTGTATTTATTATATCAGTGCTGACTTTTTTTTTGCTTGGCATT
>NC_051400.1:7038502-7039169 GCF_015228065.2 Penaeus monodon
TTTCTTGCTTCTTCCCCTTTTTGGAAATGATTCTTCGCCTGTCTTTCCATATACCTTCTCGTTCTTTCTATTTTTTCTTCGTTTCCCACTTCATTTTATTGGCCCTTCTCTGTTCCCTCTTTCCCTTTGTGCTGAATTCTTTCTTTCTTCTCTTTCTCTCTCTCTCCGTCACCTTACATCATCACCTTCTTCTTCTCTCTCTCCTTGCATCACATTTTATCCATCTCCCTATTTACTTCTTATTTGCCTTTTTTCTCTTTCCCTCTCACTCTCTATCCTCTCGTCCCCCTCTCTCTGTTTACTTTTCTCTTCTATTTTGTGATTCCCTTTTTTTTTCTTCCCCTACTTCACCCCCCCTCTCTCTCTCTATTTTTCCTTCTCTCTATCCTCTCCTCCCCGTCTCTCTGTTTACTTTTCTTATGTATCTCGTGTTTTTCCCTTTTTTTCCCTACTTCATCCCCCCTCTGTCTCTTTCTCTTTCTCTCTCATTCTTTATCCTCTCATATCCCTTTCCATTTGTTTCACTTCCTTCTTCACATTACCTTTCTTATCCTCTCCTTCCTCTTCCTACTCTCTCAGCCTTTTTCCTCGTCTTGTTTCATCTACCTTCCCTCTTCCTCCCCTAACATCCCTCCTCCAACTTTTCTCTTTCTCTTATCCTTTCCAA
>NC_051400.1:7040057-7040183 GCF_015228065.2 Penaeus monodon
GCGCGTGTGTGTTCTTTCCATCCGCCTGCCTTCCTGCGGGCGTCTGATGTAAAACGCTGTAATACTTAAGGTGTGTGCTATTTGGTAACATGAACTCATTTTCTACTTTTTTCTCGTCTGATGTGG
>NC_051400.1:7040417-7040892 GCF_015228065.2 Penaeus monodon
AGAAAGATGGGGAAACGTGTGTGAGAATTGGCCTCACCTCACGCGATCTGTCACCTACTTCCTTAACTCTCATTCATTCATTCATCCGCCCTTTCTCTCTCTCTCATCGGGAAATAAACGGCTCCAAATGAAAACGCACACTGCCAAGAGCACACTCGCGCGCGCGTGCGCCTAGACTTTCTAATGATCATGACGCAATAAAAGTTCGGCCACTTTCTATGAATTGCATGACCGAGACTTCCTGGTTTCTTTTTGTTCATGATTTAACAGCTTCATCTGTCATTTCTACACATAAATAAGCACATATATATGCGCATAGATTCATGATTTTGAATAAGCACAAGCAAGTACCGAGAGGAACTAACAATATCATAAGCTCATGCACACGTATTTTCATCCTTAATACAACCATAATTTTTCACAACCATAATACAAAATACAAAACGCGCCTACAAATTCAAAAGAACAGGATATC
>NC_051400.1:7041004-7041520 GCF_015228065.2 Penaeus monodon
AAGAACCGGAAGAAGGAATATATAACGATTATGGTTATCCACAAAGATAATACTCCTTGTACAATGAAGTCGAAACTAATTCTGAACAATCTTAAGAACAATGAACACTTTATGAAAAACAGCAGTCATGTAATTCTATGTTTGTTTATTATGTGCTGAAATATGTATTCCGAATTGTACCCTGCGACCCGAATATGAATTACTGTATAACTGTATTAATTACTGTACCGTGAGTTATGTATATATATTATTATTTTTTCATGTCGTGGTGTGATGCATATAGAACAAAGTAAGTTCTTCTGTATTTTTTCGTTAGGTATTTGTTATTTTTTAAGAGTTCTTTTGTTATTTTTCGTGGTGTTATCGAAAATATGATTTTATTCCATTCACAACATCCAAAATCGTTGTCAAAAATACATGCCAAAATAAGAATCAAAACCGAAACTTCAGTCAATTCGGGAGACAAATTTCCTAGAGAGACACGTACCCATACCCCCCCCCCAAAGAAAAAAAAAA
>NC_051400.1:7041589-7041896 GCF_015228065.2 Penaeus monodon
ATAAATAAAAATTAATCTCACCGTGATTGATTTAACTGGCGACACCTGGCAAGTTCTTCACGAAAAAAAAGTCAGCGGTGACGTCACGTCTGTGTGCTCATTCCTAGCGGGAGTAGCTCCACTTTCTCTATTGTCTAGCGGAAAGTTGCTATTGTCGACGACGCCGCAACAATGCGCTAAGAAATCCCATTCCCATTTAGCGGCGATACGTGGATGTGCAGTTTTCGTTGAAGCAATGCGGCGAAGTGTATCATTTTCCCGCGCTTCCTCCTCTTCCTTTGTTTTTGTTTTTTTCCGGCCTGTATGA
>NC_051400.1:7042171-7042255 GCF_015228065.2 Penaeus monodon
GTCCGACGTGGAAATTTTCTCTCCCACTTGCCGCGAGTTCCGGCAACATTAACATAACCTCTTTAAGACGTTCAGCTTCCGATG
>NC_051400.1:7042281-7042415 GCF_015228065.2 Penaeus monodon
GCCATGTTTGGTAAAGTGAACTGAATACAATAGGTACAGTTTTGTTTATAACAGATAACGAAGCGAATAGAGTAGAGATAAAAAGTTAGATATATAAAATTGGAGATAAAACGATAAATTGTTACACAGGTATT
>NC_051400.1:7042621-7043030 GCF_015228065.2 Penaeus monodon
GAAAGGAGCGGCAATCCGTAATTTTATATAATTCCTAGTAGACAACAATAACAACGAATCCCACTAACTTAAACCCTCTTAAAAGAAAACACTAGATATTCTACCAAGAATTCGTTAATATCCAGAATTCGACAGACCTCTAACGACCCAGTATTTGTGTAGCATTATGCTTCGGCGTTCCGCAAGGTATTTATTTGGGGTCCTCCTTGGTTTCATAAGAAACGAGTAATTTGGTCAGCCATTGAATAAATCAGTCATTCGAAGCGAAATTATATTAATGCTCTCTTTTAAGTATGTCAGAGGAAATAGAATGACTATAGCCTGATTCAGCAAGATATCGAAGACGCTGGCAAGGATTGGTCAGCAGAGAACAAATATCGAAATTGATCTTTGTTCGTGTGAATCTGAT
>NC_051400.1:7043380-7043643 GCF_015228065.2 Penaeus monodon
CCTGATAACAGAATTATAATTCTGTTATCAGGTAGATAAATCTATATTTTTTATAAACAAATATCGACACCACTATAAAAAAAATAAAGAGATATAGATATATACCGAAAACCTAGTCTAGTGAATGATTTTACCCAAATAAACTAGCTAATTATGCACAAACTTAGTTATTGTTAAGAAACATCAAGAATATGTAAACAGCATAACACTCTTACGCAAGGCAGATCTCGTAACGGAGCTAATAATTGATCATCGTCAAAACG
>NC_051400.1:7043727-7043826 GCF_015228065.2 Penaeus monodon
AAGAGTATTAGATATTTGCGAATGTCATTATATACGTTGACTTGCCAGATTTTTCCAAGGTGCAGTTACCTGGACCTGCATATTATATAACTTCTGAGG
>NC_051400.1:7044271-7044435 GCF_015228065.2 Penaeus monodon
CCACTTGGGGTCGCTGAACCTGTTGTTTAGCAGGCCGTGACCATGAGGGCGAGGGGGGTGGGGATGGGTGGGGCTGCGTGGGTGAAAAAGCTGGAATGGAGGAGAAACAAAGAGGAGAGACAAGAAGCCGATAAAGATTGGGGTGTGTGGATTGCCGGGGAGAA
>NC_051400.1:7044810-7045041 GCF_015228065.2 Penaeus monodon
GAATTACTAATCAGTAATCAGAGAATAATTACAGAGATATGATAAGCGCGAGAAAAATAAATCCAAACACATAACCACACAGACAAATACCTTCACCACGAACAGAATGACAGCCAATAAGGGTCTGTTTCCGGAAGTATTGCCTTGTGCCTTCGCCCTTGACGTCACCGCAAGGTCGTGACACAGGGCGATGTTCGAAAATAGTGTAGATTATCACACTTACAACGTAAT
>NC_051400.1:7045860-7047123 GCF_015228065.2 Penaeus monodon
CACACACACTTTTTTTCAACACAAAACCTTTTTAACGAACTCAGTTTCACTAAATTTTTGTCACTTTTTCTTCATAACACCTTTGTACCAGATGTTTTTTCCGGTATTTTTTTAACAAAATTTTTCCAAAGCATTTTTTTTTTTTACTAAAATCTTTGATACTCGACACTTTCGTACCTAACGTTTTAGTACCCAAATTTTTGACAAATTCTTTGACGCTCTTTTAGCATCATATCTTTCGGCACCGTAATCCTCGGCATCATATCTTTTGACACCATAATCCTCGGCGGTATATCTTTTGGCACCATAACTTTTGGGGTTATATATTATGGCACCATAACATTTGGTGGCATATCTTTTGGCACCTTAACTTTTGGCGGCAAATATTTTGGCACCATAATCCCCGGCGGCATAAGTTTTGGAACCATAACCCCTGACGGCATAACTTTTTGGCACCATAGTACTTGACAGCACATCTTTTGGCACCATAACCCCTGACGGCATAACTTTTTGGCACCATAGTACTTGACAGCACATCTTTTGGCACCATAACCCATGACGACATATCTTTTTGGCACCATAACCCCTGACGGCATATATTTTTGGCCCCATAGTACTTGACAGCACATCTTTTGGCACCATAACCCCTGACGGCATATCTTTTTGGCACCATAACCCCTGATGGCTTATCTTTTGGCACCATATGCTACTTATGCTACCAAACATTTCAGCATCGTATCTTTAGTTAACATACATTTTGGCACCACATCTTCTAGAGAAGAAGATACAGAAGGGAAAAGAAGAAGAAGAAGAAGAAGAAGAAGGAGAAAAGAAGGAGGAGACGGAGAAAGAAGAGGAAAAGGAGGAAGAGGATTAGAAAGAGCAAGAGAAAGAAGAGGCGCATCAGGAAGACAGAGGAACAGGAAGAGAAAAAAAAGGAGACTAAGAAGAAGAGGAGAAATAAAAAAAAGAAGACGAAAGGGAAGAGGAGAAATAAGAAAGGAAGAAGGAAAAAAGGGAAGACGGAAAGGAAGAAGGAGAAAAAACTAAGGAAGAGGAGAGAGAGAAAGTGAGAAAAATCAGAAAGATGAAAAGGAAGACGAGAGAGAGAAAAAACACAATAAGGAAGATGAAAAAGAAGAGGAGAGAAAAACAAATAAGGAAGACGGAAAGGAAGAGGAGAGAGAGAAAAAAAATAAGGAAAATAAAAGGGAAAAGAAGGAAAAAAGGAAGAAGAGAGAAAAAAAGAAGGTAAAATGGACC
>NC_051400.1:7047578-7047688 GCF_015228065.2 Penaeus monodon
TCACAGAGAGCGATTTACAACGTATACACTGCGAAATGACAATTGGTCGCTGGTCATATCCAAATCCATTACATCATCGCGCGTAGAGTATGTTGGGTGAATATTAATAA
>NC_051400.1:7048058-7048124 GCF_015228065.2 Penaeus monodon
TATGTAGACGGATATCTATTATATACGTATTTCTCCATCATTCTACTTCACCGTTATTATGGGTCT
>NC_051400.1:7048184-7048296 GCF_015228065.2 Penaeus monodon
TATATTTGTTATTTGTTTTTATTTCTACTTGAACAGGAAATAAAAAAAGATTCGGGATATTGTTCATACGTACACACCTTCATTTGTTTGTTTGTTTGCAGAAGAGAAAAAT
>NC_051400.1:7048332-7048464 GCF_015228065.2 Penaeus monodon
CAATAAAAAGAAATCTGAATAGAATATACATACTGTATATCCCCTTTATTTCTCCCTCTGTTTCCTCTGTTGTTGTTTACCTAACAGGAGAGAGCAAGCATAGAATCAAGAGATACAATGCATCTACCAATC
>NC_051400.1:7048499-7048642 GCF_015228065.2 Penaeus monodon
TTACATGATGGGTGGAGGGGGGGGGTGCGAAAACGAGATCATTTTATCGGTGAAAGTCGGACCAACTGTTGCCATTTCTTCCTACGTCTTTTATTCTCGTGCGCTGTTACATAAACCTTATTTTCTCTCCTGTGTTTCCGGGA
>NC_051400.1:7049610-7049767 GCF_015228065.2 Penaeus monodon
TGTGGGTTAGCTGCTCGTCTAAACATCACGTGTTTAATTTTTCTTATCCCAAAGGCATATGTTATTCATTTATTAGATGAAATGATTAGGTAAGTAGCTCGATGATTTCATCCAATTTACAATAATGTAAAATTATTTACATGTACACACAAACCCC
>NC_051400.1:7049877-7050021 GCF_015228065.2 Penaeus monodon
CATATATACGTAATTGTTAAACCTAGCTATTATTTGCCAGCCGCCATAAGACGGTCACTTTTCCCTTGTGTTTCACTCCACACGGGTTCAGCAGCCGTGTGGTTATATCATCTGTGCTAAATGAATAATCATTTCGGTGTTGCG
>NC_051400.1:7050039-7050628 GCF_015228065.2 Penaeus monodon
AATTTAGCCTTTTCCCATAATCCTCATTCGGTGGTGAAGGATTTCCTGTGTTTTGATTTGTGTCTTAGCGTTTTATTGGTTCCTCTGATTTGAGAAATGAGTGTAATTTGTATATAAGGTCATTCTGGATCGCAGCTCAGTTTAAATGATTCGTAAATACATTCGATTCCCGTCTTCGTACATGTGTTTGTTGCATAGCTCGGAGGACGCTGTTCAGACCTCTTCTTGATGTTTCTCTCTGTTTTACATACTTTCCTTTTACTGCTCAGTGCCGCTTTTCGCCTCCCCACCTGGCTTTTCTTCGTCTGCTTGTCTGCATATCGATCTTTCTTTATCTCACTCTTATACCGCACATGATGCTCCTTCTTGCAACACTTATCGCCTCCTTTCAACCTGACAAAGACCGTGTTCCAGCCTACCCACAAAAGACACAGGAAAATTACGTCATATATACATCACTTCATTAACCACCAAAGGTCATCGTACCTGCGTTCAAGGCAACACCGGGTTCATGTGTAACGGTTGATGTACCTAATTCAGCCAAACGTGTAAAAAGATCGCAGTGTAAACAACTTTGCCGTGATTCCCT
>NC_051400.1:7050663-7051412 GCF_015228065.2 Penaeus monodon
CTAGACCAATAGCTCTTATCTGGGGGTATATGATAACCAGACATCCCTAGGATAAGTGAGGGGAATTCCCTTAGGGTTAAGACCCGGATGAGATATCCCTGCTAGAGGTTACATACCCATTTCCAGGTGTCTATTCTTCCACATCGGTACACATTAATTTATTGTACTGGCTGTGGTTGAATTCGATTATTTTTTTTTAATGATAGGGACTTGGTTCTTAGCCCGGGGGAGATAAAGAGAGGGGGTGATTATAAAAAAAATGCAGTTCGTGATATTGAATGTGGGAATTTCTCTAATATTATCTGGAATTCTCTCAAATGATGCTGCATATATGGGCAACTTATTGAGGCTAAACATGAATTTTAATTTTTTCATTTAAAATTCACACGGGATTTTAAATCATTTGTTAAAAACGTGAGGAGGGGAGTGAGGACAATGGCCAGAGGGCAAGATGGCAAAATGCAATTTTTTTCGTGCGCGCTTGGTATTGGCCGACTAAGAATGCTACAATTTTTTTTTCCTTGTTTCCTTCTAAGTTATGTTTGAAAACATCCCATGACGAAAATACTCGCACTTTTTCTTTTGATCTATAGGGGGGGATGTGTCCTGTGCTGCTAACTTCAGTTGTTCATTGATCCTATATAATACACACAAAAAACAACAACAACATTATTAATCTATGACAATATAAGGTTAAAAATATATATTCTGAAAATTCTTTGAGATACTGGCATGTTCAGCGTGATGGG
>NC_051400.1:7051635-7051796 GCF_015228065.2 Penaeus monodon
GGAAACGTGATTCAACGGGACGAAAAATACACCGTAATTTCTTTTATTACCGTTTTTCTTCTGTATTATCTTTGGCCTACATCGCTACACGTGCATTCAGATTACGGTTTTCATTCTCGTGTGATATCACTTTTATAGCGAAATGAGAACGAAGAAAGGAA
>NC_051400.1:7052400-7052542 GCF_015228065.2 Penaeus monodon
ACACCATGAGTGAGTTAACAATCTAATTGGAGCAGAACTTACGCGCCTATTGGAGGAAAATCTACGAAATCGCTTTATCACTAGAGCTTCCGTGACGGAAAAAGGGGGTCGGTTACGTTCCGGATACAGGCTGCAAAAAGAC
>NC_051400.1:7053468-7053582 GCF_015228065.2 Penaeus monodon
GTATTCTGCGGCGAATAATGGTCTTCGTGACACAGTTCGTGAGTTCGAGCGTCACTTCGGAACTGCTTCGGGAATTTGCTCGTGAGTTTGAACCGGTTCGAGAGCGAGTCGATT
>NC_051400.1:7053827-7054042 GCF_015228065.2 Penaeus monodon
CAAACTAAAAGAATTTGATAAGGGTTTGGATTTTTTTTTCTATTCCTTTTTGTGTGTTATGTTCTTGTTGTGTTTTGTTGCATAATATTCTTATTTCTATTTACCTTTTATCGTTTTCTGTTGCATGCTTGTTTTGCAAGTTTGTTTATGTTCTGTTTAGCTTTAATTAACACACCACTAGGTCTTTCAATATTTTGCTTATTTTGCTTGTTTTA
>NC_051400.1:7054231-7054356 GCF_015228065.2 Penaeus monodon
CCTTTTTCCTTCCATTCATGCATCCATAATCTCACCATCCTTGACACTCTTCTTTAAATCATTTCATTAACTCTTGCCTCTTCTTCTCTTCCTGTCCTGTGTCTTTTCTTTCTTCTTTGATTAAG
>NC_051400.1:7054460-7054699 GCF_015228065.2 Penaeus monodon
TTCCTTGGTTTCCGGAAGGTCCTCAAGGTTCCGGAAGAGGGGGAGGGGGAGGGGGTGGGGGAACAGGGGGTCCTACAGGGTCCGGATAAGGGGTGGTGGTCCTGCAGGATTCCTAGTGCGAGGGATGGGGTCTCGCAGGGGTCCTTAGACGATGGTCGGGGGTCCCACAAGAGTGCGAGGGTGAGGGAAGGGGGGTTCCTAAGGGGGTCCAGCATTAGAAAGGGGAGTCCCACGGTCCT
>NC_051400.1:7054727-7055303 GCF_015228065.2 Penaeus monodon
TGGGTCCTACGTCATCGCGCTTCTCCTCGACGCCAAGTAAACGGGGTCGAACGCTGTACCCGGAACTGCCTTACGTCAGACGCCGGTGGCCATGGCATAGAAAACGGGGTGCAGGTGCTGCTGTCTCTGCTTGACCTCGATAGAACGAATCCTATCGGTAACTTCTTACTGTGATTTTAAAGATAAAAAGAAAACATAGCTTATTTTTTTATTATTTTTTATTTGCACTATTACTCTATTATCTATTTCTTAATCTAGGACTAGTGTGGGATACAATACTTTTAAAATCGAGTCCGAAGAATGTTGAATCGCTGCAAGCATCAAAAGTGTATCTATAATCTAGTTGCTAACTTCGTCAAGTTGGAAAATCCTTTCTAATATTTAGTTGCAAAGCGTTACTTTTAGTTTCTTATCGTTTTTTTGCTTAAGAAGAACAAGGTCGAATAAACGGATCATATATGCCTAGTTCTTATTACAGCTTCAGGAGGATAAAGAATTATCATGTTGTTCACCTATTAGGAAATACACGGACCGTTAACGAAGATCTCGGAATGGCTGGACTTCCTTTGGTTCGAA
>NC_051400.1:7056061-7056250 GCF_015228065.2 Penaeus monodon
AATTATAGTTATATTACACTGTTTCCTGTTGTCTTTGCATTAAACTACTTTAAACACAAAGTGACATCATCTGCGAATTAGTTGGTAATAATCAGGCTTTGTAAATTATTCATATTAGTACTCATTTTAGGAAAATAAAGAGTGCATTTTATAACATCATGCATTTCCTGCTTTTGGCCGCAAAAAATG
>NC_051400.1:7056627-7056746 GCF_015228065.2 Penaeus monodon
TCTATTAACTAACCAACCGAACCCAAGGAAAACAAACAAAGCAACGTATAAAAAAATGATAATAAATAACAGTAGATAAGATAACACAAAGACCCTCTCATGTAGATGTGAGGAAATGA
>NC_051400.1:7056766-7056866 GCF_015228065.2 Penaeus monodon
GTGGCATCTCAGACAGGTTCTCCTGGAGTGCTAAAGGAAATGCTCTCTGGTTTGAGACGATTTCTGGAGAGACAGACAGGAAGAGGGAGTTACACGGAGA
>NC_051400.1:7057026-7057216 GCF_015228065.2 Penaeus monodon
GAAAAAGAATGAGGACAAACTAGAAGGAATGAAAGGATGCTAGAGACATAGAGAAAAAGAATAACAGAGAAAGAAAGCAGAGAAAGAAAAAATCTTTCAAGAGAAATCCAGACGATTACCCTCTGACATTCAAGCAATAGGTAACGTACATTCTACCCTGAGTGACCTTTTCACACTCGTGACCCCGCCG
>NC_051400.1:7057351-7057447 GCF_015228065.2 Penaeus monodon
CAATTAGTAACACATCATAACGTTGTGGGGCATGGTAGAGAGAGTTAAAGCTTGGCCCTGTAATGCATCGAGTCCGTTCAGAAAAGGGCAAGAGAG
>NC_051400.1:7061667-7061844 GCF_015228065.2 Penaeus monodon
CGGTGTAGAGCAACCCTTACATATAAGACATTCTCTCTCTTGTTCACCTCATCCCAAATATGTCTGATTTTCGATTTTTTTTTCTCTTTTTTTTTGCTCGACCTTTCACGTTTCTTAGAAAGAGTGAGTTAATCTCTCTTGCTTCACGACGGATGTCTTCGAGACAAGCTAGTGTGA
>NC_051400.1:7062861-7063144 GCF_015228065.2 Penaeus monodon
ACGAAAAACTATTTCTCTCCCTTCATTTCATCTAGTCCCCCCTCCCCCCTTTTTCTCTCTTTCTCTCCATTCATGCTCTCATCCATTATCTTATCTCCAAACTTTATGCCCACCTCTCCGTCTACAGTACACAGCCCTTGACATGACAACAGTGCAGCGGAAATTCCAACGTTTCCTCTCCGCTGAAAAAAACGTCTAAGACACGTGTTTCGAACGTTTTATCACCTCCCGAGTGTAATTTTTTCCCCGTTTTATCGAAGGGGGTCTCCTGCTTTTGATTTTG
>NC_051400.1:7063348-7063412 GCF_015228065.2 Penaeus monodon
ATGATTTTACTCTCGCTTTATCTTGTGTGAGGTTATGTGTATAAATAAAAAGACGAATATGCAA
>NC_051400.1:7063991-7064236 GCF_015228065.2 Penaeus monodon
CATAAAGAAAGTGAGCTTTTTTTTGAGCTTCCATCTCAAAAGGACGAAGCAACTTTTATCCTCACCCCTACCTTAACAAGTCCCTGTAGAGGCTCACATTTCACGTGAAAAACTAAGGTATATTAGCAAATAAGAATATGTACAATACTTACAAAAATATACATCGGTAGTGATAGAATAATTAATGATATAAGAAAATGTCCGCCCTCATCTTGATCAGTTCCAGCTTGGGTTCACATAATCAC
>NC_051400.1:7064329-7064446 GCF_015228065.2 Penaeus monodon
TCAACATAATCACATACTGCGCACATAATATATAATATGCTCGCAATATATAATTGTGATCCTGGAGAAGAAATTGATAGATTGTTGAGTGAAATATTTATGTCTCAGAAGAATGAT
>NC_051400.1:7065094-7065421 GCF_015228065.2 Penaeus monodon
CAAAAAATTCAATATTCCAAAATAAGACACGTGTAGTGCTCGCATTATTATTCAAATGTTATGTTCTTTTATTGTTTTTTACGTTTTTTTTAATCGGTTAACCTAACAATTTTAGATGAAAAAAGTTACAGATAAGATTACGTAATATGGGATCGATTCATCATCAGCTGTAAGGAACAAAGCGAACAGACAGGCAATGTAAAAAAATACAACAGCCAAGGTTTTATGACAAGTCGTTTATCATTCTATGGAGAAACTATTTCTATTGGACGGTATATGTGGAGGGAGAAAATATTTAATCTTCTTCTATTCATCTGCCGTTCATGA
>NC_051400.1:7068787-7068969 GCF_015228065.2 Penaeus monodon
TGGCTATGGCTGAACTATAGAATAACAGGTGTGTGTGTAGATACATGTGTGTTCTTGTGTGTGTTACGCGTATGGGTGTTTATATGCACACCATTCTCTGTGACAGATTCGAAGATTAATTATGCATGAAATACATAAATCATTAACATTCGCCAGTAATTTTGCTTCATAACGTACCAAAT
>NC_051400.1:7069732-7070107 GCF_015228065.2 Penaeus monodon
GTCCCTTTGCTCATTACGTCACAAGGAACATACTTAAATGATTTGACATAAACGATCGGAAATCATTGTGTATGATTAATCTAATGTAAATTTCGTATCAATCATATCAGTCTTCAAGTCACTGTTTAGTTCCAAAAATGCGTTCGAGTAATCTTTGGATTTACCCGTTTCAAATCTCTATTTTTTCATTCTGTTTAGTGATACAAGGCCATGAAAAAGGGTTGAGAAGCAGCTAAACAGAAAGAAAATCACAGCATTATAAACTTATGAAAAGTCGTTAATGACCAATAAAAGATTCGATAAGTTACATTATTCATATCAACTAGTTATGCAGTTCTTAAAGAATTCCTTTTCTTCTTTCATATAACCTCTTAA
>NC_051400.1:7070866-7070978 GCF_015228065.2 Penaeus monodon
TACTTTTAGTGCATTTATCTAATCAGGAATTACGTAATTATTGTTATGTCCTTATAAGTTGATAAAGTGCAAGACAGATAAGATAGTTGGCCAGATAGTAAGTGCATTGAGA
>NC_051400.1:7071060-7071441 GCF_015228065.2 Penaeus monodon
TATTATCCTTCAATTAATGAAAAAAAAAATGGATAAAGAAATGAAAAGCTGTTTTGAATATACTGATTAGTGCAAATTTTACAACTCTGTTTTTTTTCTTCTTGTTTTTCTTCTTTGAAAAATTCCTTTAGGAGAACCGTGAGTTACTTTGAGTGATCTTGCTGTTTTATTAACTTAAGCTTGTAAATACTAGGCTTAAAATGTTATATAAGGTCAATGGCACATGTTTTAAGTTTTGATATATCTTAGCAAAGTTATAAGTGACTTATTTTTCTCTCCTAAGTGTTTGAAAAGTTACATTTATAGATGAAATCGTGCTGATGTTGTAAGTGTAAACATAAATTTATATGTTAACTTGTCCTCTAAATTCTCCATATCACG
>NC_051400.1:7071553-7072098 GCF_015228065.2 Penaeus monodon
TTTGCCTCCTCCAATGCAGTCCCTCAATTTGAATTTCTTTCAATATTATACTTATACAAACATATATTTTTATTTCATCTACATACAGTACAATGCATTTCATCCACTATAAGTTTCCACAATACACATAATAAATCACACATTATGCAATATGTATCACAAATCCTAAATATATTATACTCAAGAAATCTTTAATTTATTCATGCTCAGAGTAGCCATGTCGTTGTCAGCATGTGTAGCATTACTCATAAGAAAACACATATCTGTATTTCCTCAAAGGTCGTAAATATTTAGGACATTATGACACCTTGTCTTACGCAACGGGTGGCAGCACCATAAACTACATAATCATAATCATTACGTAATTAATTGGACTGATTGGTGACGAAAAAGGTAACTGGTAAGATACACACAGAGGGAGAATGAAGACTTTATGGATAGAAATCTGAACGTGTAAATGCATAAACAAACACATGGGTGAATGTAGATTCATTGCAACACTCTGTTATTTATTTATGCATTCATTCTGGTGATGTCTCAATTTG
>NC_051400.1:7073771-7074081 GCF_015228065.2 Penaeus monodon
ATGAATAGATAGGTACACATACCGGTTTCCATTATATACATTTTAGAGGTATATAATGTTTTCTCCTGGCTCACTTGAGGAGCAGTCTTATGGTTTTAGCTGTTTAATTACAAAATAATGATAAAAAACTACGTAAAATATTTTGAGCTAAATATACTTAAACTTATATTTTCCGTTTGTTAAGGAAGGCTATTGGTGACTGAATTATCTATGGTATTCATCATCTCTATAAACGAAAGTGTGTGTCCTACATATATGGAGAACAAAATAGATATGTTCGTAATCCTGTCGTAACGCTATTTATAATAGT
>NC_051400.1:7074310-7074789 GCF_015228065.2 Penaeus monodon
ATCCATTACATTACCTGAATCTCAATTTCTCTCTTACTATTTACACGTACGTAAAGTACACTTCTAAACGTTATGTATATTTATACATTTCATACCACGTGCTATATATATGCCATACATCGCAGGTCCTATGTACACTACACTCATTATATTTTTCATGTATACAATTACAATAATCTAGTCCTCGGTAACGTGATTTTACTCATTAGCAAACATATACGTATTTCTACAAGGTTTCTCAATATTTAGGACATTACGAAACATATTCTTGGGCAATTGGTGGCAGCAGCATAACGCATAGTCATATTAATTACTTAATTACCTAGACGGATGGACTGTCAGGGAGATAGAGAGATAAACAGGTTGATATTTGATTAATATCAAGGTTTTAAGCTATGTGACTGCTAGAGAGTAAATTGAAGGGGGGGGGGGGTGGAGCTGTGTAAAGAAATATAACTCCAAATAGATTCTTTTCTTCA
>NC_051400.1:7075329-7076937 GCF_015228065.2 Penaeus monodon
ATTCACGTCAGCAGTTTTTTTTTTTCTTTCCCCAATTTACTACCTTCCCCAGTTTTGCCTATTCCCTTCCTTCTATTCTTTTTTTTTTTTGCCTCAGCTTCTTCATCATCCTTTTGAGTTCTCTCTTTCCTCCCCCAAAGATATCTCGTTTCTCCTATTCTTTCCTCTTCTCCCTCTCTTCCTTCTATTCTCCTTTCCACTCTTCTCCCCCAACCCGCCCCAACACACAGCCTATCTCCCCACCCCTCTCCTAACTATCCCCACTTGCCCCCTCTACCTCCCTCTCTCACTCCCCTTGCCCCGGTCTCTCTCTCTCTCACATTCTCCTCCCTCCCCTACTCTTCTCTCTCCATCTTCTGTTCTCTTTTGATTCTCTCACCCCCTCCCCCTTCGCAGTACCTCCTCTCCTACTCACCCCCCACCTCCCTTTCCTAAACCCCCTCCCATTACCTCACTTACACCACTGCCTCTATCCCTTACATCCCCTCTCCCCTACCCCCTCTCTCTCTCCTCTCCCCCTTCCCCTCACTTCCTGCCCCTTCCCCTCTTCCCTCTCCTCTCCGCCCTCCCCTCTCTCTCCTGTCCTCCTTACCCTTCCCCACTCTTCTTTCCATCTATCTCCCTTCCCTTCCCTCTCCACCCTCTCCTCCCCCTTTTCCCTCCCCCTCCCTGTCCGTCTTTCCTATCCTCCTTCCCCCCTCTCTCCCCCATTCCCTTCCTTCTCTCTTCTCTCCCTTCCCCTCCCTCTCTCCTCCTCCACATTCCCCTCCCTCTCTCCTCCTCCACCTTCCTCTCCCTCCCTCCTCCTCCCCCTCCCCTCCCCCCTTTCCTCTCCCTCTTGGCCAACCTTCCTCGGCCGCCCACTCGCCCACCCAGCTTCCGGCGTCGGTGGCTTTGCGCGAGGCCTCGAGGGACGGCGAAGGCATTTCCCGACCGCCTCGGTGGGGATCGAACGTGGGTGTTGAGTGTTAGGGGGGCGCGCCGGGTATCTTGGGCATCGATCGAGCGTGGGCGGGGCGATGGGCATGGGTCTGCATGGGTGCCCTAAGGAGTGGATGGGTTTGGGAGTTCGAGGGATTGTATGTGTGTGTAGATGTATGTAATGGAGTCGAGATCGAGTATGGGCGTGGGTAGGTTTGAGTTTTTTGGACATCGCGGGTGTCGAGATCGAGCGTGGGCGGTAATGGACATCAGAGCTTTGGACTTCGTGGGCGTCGAGATCGAGCGTGGGCGGCAATGGACATCAGAGCTTTGGACTTCGTGGGCGTCGAGATCGAGCGTGGGCGGTAATGGGCATCAGAGCTTTGGACTTCGTGGGCGTCGAGATTGAGGGCGGGAGTGGGGTCGGGCATACACATGGACTTACCATATGTCTGGGATTCCTGGTGAATGGATGCTGCTTTCATTTAATTATCACTTTGGCAATTCAATCAGCTGTTGTTGTGTCTATGTACGTGCCACTATTTAGTTACTCATCTATTCAGTTGTCTATCCGTTTACGTTCCTATCATTCGTGTTTTGTTATTTTATTTAGCTTTAGTCATTTTTCTCAGTTCTTAAATTCGTTTCATTTTTTCCCCTACAATAAGCACGTTGTTTGTGTGCATT
>NC_051400.1:7077449-7077572 GCF_015228065.2 Penaeus monodon
TTGAGAAGTAGAGGTGGGGTGTATTGAGATGGGGGGGGGACGGGCGGCGCTTGCACGTAGCAACGCGGTTGAGAGGAAATGCCACGAATCTTAGTAACGTCTATTATTCTTTAATATTATCTG
>NC_051400.1:7077853-7078273 GCF_015228065.2 Penaeus monodon
GCCACCCTTCAAAAATGTTAGTAAAATGCTGATGATAATCTTGATAAAATTATACAATTTTAGACACTTTAGTTTTTTTTGTTCCTATGACGTCATGAGGTTTCAGTGCAAAGGATGTGCTTTTTACCACGTTGTTGTTGTTGTTTGTGTTGTTGTTTGTGTTGTTGTTGTTTGTGTTGTTGTTGTTTGTGTTTTTGTTGCTTGTGTTTTTGTTGTTTGTGTTTTTTTTGTTTGTGCTGCTGTTATTGTTTGTGTTGCTGTTGTTGTTTGTGTTGCCGTCGGTCGTTTGTTTATTTGTTCATTTTACAAATTCGGTTATTATGTTCATTCATCTATTCTTCGTTTCTGATCCCTTTTCTTCATATTTCTTCCTTTCCTTCCTTTTTTCTTAGATTTAATCTTCCTTTGTTTTCTTATGTT
>NC_051400.1:7078336-7078407 GCF_015228065.2 Penaeus monodon
TTGTCCTTTTATTTTTTTCTTATCATCATTATCATTCACTACTTTTTATCTCGTCTTCTCCTTTGACATGG
>NC_051400.1:7078499-7078984 GCF_015228065.2 Penaeus monodon
CTTCTGTTATTTCTTTGTTCCTCTCTATCCTTCCTAATTTCTGTCAGACCCACACCCTTTTCCGGCACACGTCCGGGACTCCTTCAAGACGTGGAGGTTCCGGCAGATCCTACGTGGTCAGACAGCCTTGAGGGAATCGCGTCCGGTCTCAGGATGCGTCCCTGCCCCGTGCCGTGACGTCATACCCGCCTTATGACGTCACGGGGCCGGTCTCCGTGACGTCATGAGTAAGATCACGTGGTTTCGAGTGGCGTGAACGGAGGGGTTGATTTTTTTTTGGTTTTATTTTTGGTGCGGCAAGTTAGATAATTTCGTGGATTTATTTACAGCTGGTGTTTATAGATGGGTATGGATGTCTATAGCGCTTCTAAAGGTAGAAATGAAGAAAAATGAAAACTAATGTATGATTTTTAATAATTAAAAAAATGTAAACTGTCAGACAAGATGTTCTCAGTGAATATTCAAGCGTCTGGAAAATACAAGAA
>NC_051400.1:7079515-7079623 GCF_015228065.2 Penaeus monodon
CTATCTCTCACCGATTCTCTACTTTCCTCTTCTTTTGCCGATTTAGGTTTGGTTAGAATTCTCTCTGCTTCCGATTATTGTTCTTCATCATTTCTTTCACTTCTTAAA
>NC_051400.1:7080793-7080860 GCF_015228065.2 Penaeus monodon
ACTTTAAGGCTATTATTAATAACACTGTTTAAGCCCTATTTAAAATCTTAACCTTGTGACTACACCA
>NC_051400.1:7080938-7081087 GCF_015228065.2 Penaeus monodon
GATCCCCTTGGTAACAGGAGACAGTAGGAAAGGTTTTACACAGAAGCTTGGGGATTCCCCGTTGAGGAAGGGGGCTGGCCAGTGCAAAGTGTCGACGACGTTTCTGGGGGTTGCAGGAGGGCAAGGGAAACGTTCTGTACGGTAGTTAG
>NC_051400.1:7083785-7084033 GCF_015228065.2 Penaeus monodon
ACACTCTTCATTACCAAATCCCACAAAGCGGAATTGTTCTCGACACCAGGAATGGTTGAATTTCAGCTCTGCCGGTCAAATTTCCACGTCTATAAAATGTAATAAACCATTTTATCTGACAACCATTGTGGGTTATTAGCCGATGAATCCAAAACATATAATTAAAAATTCTTCATGTTTTACAGCACATCTAATCGCTTTATTTAGTATTCCTTACGATACTTCAGCGTAGAGGGGATAAAGGTCGC
>NC_051400.1:7084062-7084280 GCF_015228065.2 Penaeus monodon
AGATAACAAACAAAAACCTAAATCCAAAATGTAAAACCGTTAGCAAGCAACTCATATTAACGGTAATAACAAACAAACCTTTTTTTCCTTTAATGCTAATACTTTCCTACCTTTCTATGTGGTTTCCCCTTTATATGCAGCTTTCTTCGAACACACTGACGAATGTCCGGGAAGCGACCGCGTAAACCTGTTCTTTCCAGTTCAGTTACTGATCATGG
>NC_051400.1:7084383-7085619 GCF_015228065.2 Penaeus monodon
TTAGAACTGTCCTGATTGTTGTCTATACCTGTCACTAGAAAAAGGTATCATGGGTTTTCCAACCAGTACAATGACACGGTAGAGTATTTTGCAGTTCTGTGACCTACATGATCGAAGATCCTTTGGTCATGGCTCTTCTACTTGCGAGGTGTGACCAGGTTCACTCTCTCTTGACATTCAAGGGTGTCTAGCAGAGCTGGTCCCATCACTGGGTAATTCCCAGGTAAGAGTTGAATTGTTCAAATTACGGGGTCTTTTCAGTACAACGATAATTTTCCCAGGTGCTCGTACAGGGCCTCCTCTTGCCCTTCTGTTCTGCACTTCCTTCTGTTAATACTAACGTCATCTGCAGAGGGTCCTAGCCTGCCTGATGAAGCGATGATACCCTCCTTTTCCTCATCAAACCATCGGCTTTTCGTCTTACAACCCTTTTGCCCAGTTATCCCATACAGTCACATCATCCTGTCATGTCGAAGATGTCTTATCATGTCACACTTCATTTCAGGTTTAGTGTAACTTTCATCTCCAGAATTTTACTCCAAAGCATTTGTATATATTATACTCTCTGTTCAAAACTGGTTCCGTCTTCTCAAACGCGTCACAGTAAAAGTAAGTCATGTATATAAGTAGCGTATTATTCATACTTACAGAATAACCATCCTGATGTCTTAAAAATAATCTGAGGCCATTCATTATATGAGAAATGTAGACAGTGGATTCAAAATATCCAAGGTAAACTTTCTTAGCCTTGATTCAAAAGAATATGATGCTGGTTTGGGTATACAGTCTCTTACACGTTCTTAGCTTACATTAAAACCTAGATTTTACTTTAGTGTGTGTCTACTTAGAGCATCGTGGCATACGATGATCTCTATGTATTCACCTAACTAACTATATAATATTTATCATTGCTAGAAAAAAAAAAAATAATAATTACAAGTGAATAAGGTATTTCGAAATCTTTCTGCATTACGAATCTATTGACTCATATGCTAAAATGGCGTTTTACATGTATTGTATACATACCAGCCATTTAATGAACACGACAGTATGTAATGATATTCATATTTGCCATTACTCTAAAATAAGGAAATATGCGATGTTCTCTGTCCATCAAACTTACTTGAACAAAAAAAGAAAAAATAAGCCTATCCGTTTTCTAAATTTTTAAAAACCTATTGTGATATCTATTCGCGATTCCGTGATTGCTGTGATTCTGACCTAACTGTCACCGTG
>NC_051400.1:7086469-7086687 GCF_015228065.2 Penaeus monodon
ACGTATTTCAGAAATCATTACACAAGCAAAAATAAACGCAGATACAACACGAGCAGCAACTTCAAGTGTGCCTGAAAGCAAGACCCTGAATTTCAAGAACTCAGGCTATCTTTAAACGTACTTGAAAACCAGGAAGAAAAGCGTATTCATTGCTCAACAAGGGAATTATTTGTGTCTTTTGTCAGGGTGTTATTTCAAGGGACAGATCTCTAGCCGGT
>NC_051400.1:7086733-7087195 GCF_015228065.2 Penaeus monodon
TACGCTGAGGAGAACAGTTTCTAAGAATAGTGCTCCACTTGGAGAAAACGCTTAGAACAGAACAGGAAAAGTACAACTTTAGTACAGTGACACTGTCTCAAGAACTGAAGCACTTAAAACGGGAACAGCATATGTTTTGAATACTGACAGTGTCCGAAGAACAATAACAAATTTAGGCGAAGAACAGAACACATATAGAACAGTTGACAGTATTCCAAGAACAGTAACACCCTGTTCCATTGCTAAAGTCTACCCATTTTGTTCTAAAATATGTGTTATGTGGTTTCTTGGAAGAAAAAAAATATTTTGTATTTAGGACACCGCAACCTTTTTCCTCGTGTTTCTCTACGTTTCGTTCCTTAAAAGTATTTTGAAATGTTAAGACGTAACATAATTCTCCTTTTTCGGTTTTTAAGTCTACTTTGAATTTGAGTCTATATCTTTCCGTCAGTCAGTCTGTTT
>NC_051400.1:7088672-7088871 GCF_015228065.2 Penaeus monodon
ACCACGACTAACACTGTTAAACAACCGTAAACAAACGACCGTCATATCTTCAGTGTTAGGCCAATCACTTGGGAATTGGTGACCGTGTTCTTTGTATCCCCAGCTGTGATTGCAATGATGTCAAAAGTGATGATTATAAGAATGATGTCAAGGAACTACAAGCCAGAGCTGTAATGACTTCGTGACTCTATAATTATCC
>NC_051400.1:7090202-7090334 GCF_015228065.2 Penaeus monodon
CCCAAAGAAACGGCAACGGGTGACTACCCTGGCCATAGCGACCATCCTGAGTGTGACGGAGAAAGTTTATCAGCGTTAGTCTTGAGCAAAAGTCCGGTGTGATTATATTTATCTTGGGCAGCACTTAGGGTT
>NC_051400.1:7094375-7094442 GCF_015228065.2 Penaeus monodon
ATAGTTTTTGTTTGCTGTTTATTCGTATAGTTGCCGATAAAAGATAATGTTGGCATTTCAGTTCCAT
>NC_051400.1:7094547-7094873 GCF_015228065.2 Penaeus monodon
TCGTTTCCTTTTGTGTATTTATTTTTGAGATCAGGGTAAGAAAACAAAAATAGTAAGAGGAAAAATATATGAACTGAAATCCTGTGTTTGCTTAACCATGATGGTGGAACAAGGGACGCACTCGATAACAAGAAATATTCTTTTTAATAGTTATCTGAAATCCTGTGATCTACGTCTAAATAAATTCATGGCACAAATGTAGCTATCTGTTGTGGCCTCTAATGAAATTGCAATTGCGCGTTTGTATATTTGGGTTTAGTTTCATTACTTTTAATTGTGAGTTAGTTTATCGGCGTCTCAATCAGTATCTCCAGCAATATGTACTA
>NC_051400.1:7094962-7095328 GCF_015228065.2 Penaeus monodon
ACAGGTATGTCTGTATGCATATGGATAACCATCAGGGAGAAAAAATAAGGATATTACCCACTCACACACTTGTTATTGCATTCCCTAAGTTACGGAAAACCAATCTATGAACCAACCGATGAAGCTATTGCAATGATCCAACCTTATGGTTTATATTGAAAATCTCTTTCACAAACGACTGTGTTGTGACATGCATCCTGGTGAACACGGCTGCGAATTGCTATCAACAGAAGGGAGTATACGAATCAAAACACATATCTCACAGGGTTGCATGAATAACTTATAAGGTGTTCGGTCAAGGGAAGAATTTCCACACTGGAACATCTGCTTCTACTGATTAAGATAAAACGCCCTTTGTTAAAGGTC
>NC_051400.1:7098780-7099842 GCF_015228065.2 Penaeus monodon
CGGTCTGCCTACCCGCTCCATGTCCACATATCCACTGCTTTGCACCAAATTTCGAAGCGGCGTCTTAGCAGAAGAGTCATGTCTATGAACCAAGGCTGTTGATAAGGTTACAGTGATCTCAAAGTGTAGTGAAGTGTCGGATCCTGTGTCGGAACATTGACCTACATATGAGGCATTCTCGCTTCAATTAAAAATGCCCCTTCTGTGTATGTAGGTCAAGTGATTACCTTTTGAAAGCGAAAAAAAGAATGAATATCCCTCGTTTCACCTTGAATTGATACCCTTAGAAAATGCACACTCCGATAAGATAAGCTTCGAAATGTTACGTCAGTGGGGAAGCAGGAAGACGCAAAGTGAAGGAACGTAAATGCGCGTCAGTATACATTTTCAGCCATCCCGTTCGAACCAGAATTTGAGGCAAAAATAACACGCACCCACATCATAACACAGGACTGAGCTCGTAATGTTAAAACCCGATTTAGGGTACGTAAGACCTGCTTGGTTTTGCATGGGGATGTTGCAGTTGCTATGCTTTCAACATTCCGTGAGGCCTTTGAGTTGCATCTGGTAAATCACCCGTTTCTTGAGGCGTCTTGATGATCTGTTTTCAGTAACTGAACTTTTTCATTTGTCGAGATGGTCGTGTTTTGTTTATTTGCTTGATTAGTAGTGTTTTTGTGATGTTATTGTTGTCTTCCCTTCATATTGGAACCGTTTGCAACTCGAGAGGCCAAACTTGGCCTCAACTCAGACGTGACTGTTGATCCACCCACAAACTCGCTGTCCAGACTCCCCTTTATATCCTCTGTCTAAGTATCTTAACAAATTTCAAGTAAAGCGAGAAGTGTCAGAGACTAAATGCAAAGTTAAAATTGCTAAATCATACCTTCAAAAGCCAGAGATTTGACCGAAATTACATTAGTATTAGGTCTGTTCGCTAGAACGGGCTCTAGTTTTTTGGGGACAGTGACGTCATCGGCTTTGGCCCCGCCCCCTTCTCCTGGGCGGAGCCACGTGTCCCGACACACGACTTCCACGCTATTGATAACCCCGAAATCGACA
>NC_051400.1:7099883-7100280 GCF_015228065.2 Penaeus monodon
GTCTCCTCATGTTGCGTCATCAACATTGCGTAATCTCTGAACAGTGTAACAGTCTATTGCAACCTCGCCCTTCTATAAATAATAGTGGTAATGAAGCAAATGCATAGTTGCATGGTGGACGTGACATGCAACATACCCTCATTGTTGCTGTGTTACATACGCAATATATCTCCTTTCTTTCATTCCTCACTCGTCCCTGGACAGGAGAAAGGACACATAAGACGTAATAGAGTTGCAAAAAAATATTGCATGCAACTCACAACCCCAGATTAGATAAACAAGAAAAACCACAAACATTTATCAACATTAGTTTTTGATGAAATAATGCGATACATTTGTTGAAATTACAAGGGCAGAGGAACCGTATGGAAATTTGAGTCACGTGTTACGTTGCGTC
>NC_051400.1:7100950-7101116 GCF_015228065.2 Penaeus monodon
ACAGCCTTGAGGAGTGTAAGGATATATATATATATGTCACATCAAAAATCACCTTGGGACCAGATCTTTGCTTTCATGCTCGGCTGACGGAAGGAGATATAATCAGCTGCTTGCATGAAGGAACACGTGTTGGGAAATTCTTGTGTGTAACCGGTAATGCTTTAGT
>NC_051400.1:7101486-7101607 GCF_015228065.2 Penaeus monodon
GTTTTTGTCCTTTGAAGATGGTAGTGTACAAACACTATCTAAGAGATAAATCAATGAATAAAAAACGCAACACTACAATAAAGGAATATACAGTTACATGAAAGAACAGCAGTAACAACGT
>NC_051400.1:7101961-7102202 GCF_015228065.2 Penaeus monodon
ATACAAAGTGACTCATCAGTACCTTATTATTACGTATGCCATTCCTCCCATTAACAACTCACTATGAATTTCTGACTGACTCAACAGCACATAGCATAACGCCTCCAGTGGCACCCAACACCTTGTCACACATACCCATGAGTCACTGATGGACTCACTCACCTACCCCCCACCCCCCTCCTCCTCTTTCCTTCAGCCCTGAGTCAGCTCAAGGAAGAAAATAAGATCAAGGACTTCCACG
>NC_051400.1:7102840-7103155 GCF_015228065.2 Penaeus monodon
AAATAAACAGCCGCGGAGGTCATACTTTGGGTGCCTGGCAGTATGTGCGTGTGTGCGTAAAATATGCACGTGTGTATATGTGTACATATTATTAGTTATGTGCGTAAAATGTCTGCAATCTGTCTATATTCGTACTGATAATAATAACAGTGGTATGAGAGCCATATATGTTTATATTAAAACAGCGTTGGTAAACACGTGACCAAGTACATATGGTTGAACAAATATGTTAATACAATCATGGTGAAATAAAAGCTATATTTAGTAATGTGGTTAATATATGCAAATGAAGACAAACATAGGAACACACGTACT
>NC_051400.1:7103877-7104131 GCF_015228065.2 Penaeus monodon
ATCCACCCATCCACCCACACGAACAAGGCAACGACGCACCATCGCGGGCTCTAAAGTGTAGCTCAGTGTATGAGTGTGGGAAGGAGTCGGGTTGTGTGCAAGTACGCATGTGAGCGGATTGTGCTATTTTTAGCGCCCTCTGCTCGGCGGCCTCGTGACCCAAGTGGAGCAGTTGCACGACACAAACATTACAGTAATAAGTCGCGGCGGTTTAGGTTATAATCGGATGTGAGAATTGTCTGTGTGTGTGTGTG
>NC_051400.1:7104302-7104436 GCF_015228065.2 Penaeus monodon
TTTGCATAAGCACAAAACACACGTATAGGTATATGCTCCTAAATAAAACATACCCAGTTCTGTATAATCCATCTGCGAACTTACGATTAAAATATGCTCGTATTCCTTCCCTGAACCGATTCTATCCCTACGCG
>NC_051400.1:7104481-7104798 GCF_015228065.2 Penaeus monodon
GTCTTCAGAAGGATAGGAACGAAGACCTGTCCTCCAGTCGGCTTCGCAATTAATCTCATCCTCTTCACCTCATTTCGAATTCTTATACCCGCCCACAGGAACAGGTAAATCCCCCCAAAACGCCCACGTCTCTCGCTTACGCCCGCGCATTGCTGGGAAGGTCGGGCGGGGTCGCAAAGGATTGTGGGAGCAGCTGACTGGACGAGCGTTCTTGGAATCTCGACTGAGTTGCAATCCGGGGAATCCACATGAATCCGCGCAACAGTTTATGATGAGTTCCTGTCTATTTAAATACGGGATTGGTGTTGCGAACGAAG
>NC_051400.1:7104831-7105271 GCF_015228065.2 Penaeus monodon
TTGAAAATAGGAAATGTCTTCCATAAAATCGTGTTTATGTTTAGTTTATATTCATTTTTTTAAAGATTTCCTTGTAGCCAGACAGCAAGGTTAAAGAACATCGTCCTCTCAGTGGAGTAATTCTTATCACATTTTACCGCCTTGGCAACCTTGGGCAATCCCGGTAATTTTGTACTTTCCTTGTAATAAATTAGATCCGAAACTCTACTATTTTTTCGTTTCCTTTGGGATCTTGTTTCTGATCAAGAAAGGCAGAAGAAAGGCAAAGAACAGACTCGACAGAATCCCCAGAACGAAACGGTATCCAAAAATAATAATTATCTTGCCTTTGAGACACGCATCTGCTGGGGTTCAGTGTTACCAGCTCACCCCCTCCCCTTCCCTCCCCCCACCCCAAGGTCCTCCCAGTGGTACCCCGCCACCCCACCCCGTATGGTCGT
>NC_051400.1:7105631-7105943 GCF_015228065.2 Penaeus monodon
GGCTCAACAGGCACTGCTTTCGGCCATGCATTCCTCGAACCTCATGGATTTCGGGGGAACTTTTCGATGTTGCAAGAGAGAGAGAGAGAAGGTTATTGCAAAGTCTGTTGAACAGGTCATTCATCCAGGATATGGTCGAGAACGTTTGCATGGGATAGGTGTGTTGGTGCTTGCGGATAGGTGTGGCTGAAAGTTGCAAGCGAGGGATGCTTGTGCAATATGCACGCAAAAATTCAAGTAAATATATTTACATGAAGACGATCATATGTACGCATATTCAAGTAAGTACAGATAGAAAGTAAAAAGCAGAGA
>NC_051400.1:7106748-7106814 GCF_015228065.2 Penaeus monodon
GGTAAACAAAAGCCGAAACTGATAAACTTAATGTAACCGCTTTAGTTTTTTTTCTCTCTCTCTCTC
>NC_051400.1:7106871-7107036 GCF_015228065.2 Penaeus monodon
CCAAAGTCTCTTCCTAGGCATGACAATATCATACAGTTATCACACATATTTCTAAACCTATTTTATATTTAACGAGAATTCAGGAAGAGTGCTATAAAGAATGATTACCAAATTAAAAAAGACATGTGATGCATATCATCGTACATGATAGGCAGTGAATAGAAC
>NC_051400.1:7107069-7107203 GCF_015228065.2 Penaeus monodon
GCCAAAATAAAGCCATAATATAATAGATGAAGCAACACTAAAATCTTTACCCAGATCAAGGGAAATTTTCATGGTAAGATACGGCAGTAAGATAATCCAACAAAACCCCCTTTGTCGCAAGACCAATCATTTCC
>NC_051400.1:7107259-7107382 GCF_015228065.2 Penaeus monodon
ATACGCAATCAGGACAAGAGGAAAACTCGAGGAAAGTTTATGTTCGAAATTACGATACAGTTTCGCGGATTTTTCCTGGAATTTCTGCCGGATTGAGAGATGTCATTCATTGTTGCGCAAAAC
>NC_051400.1:7112749-7113018 GCF_015228065.2 Penaeus monodon
CTTTACCCAAGCAAGCAGAAACCGCACCCACACGAAAGCACTGGATTTTTCACCCGCCTCCTTGGGTTTCCTGCAACATCCTGCAAGGAGACCAATCCTCTGAAGAAATTCCAGACTTATATAATCCTAGGAAATCCTGGAGCTCTTCCCACCCGGACTTGAGCGAGAAGGGAAACCTGAAGAAAAAAAATGTCTTTGTCTAGTATTCATGTAACTGTATCTGTCAGACTGTCTATATATTTGTTGGTTAGTGTATTTAAAGACCTCTC
>NC_051400.1:7113947-7114059 GCF_015228065.2 Penaeus monodon
GACGCTTTAAGGGGAAATACACGAAAACACGAAAAACACTTCCGTAAAAACCCCAGTTACTTAAACAGTAGCAGTTTTGGAAAAGTCGAAAATAGTTACGAAAAAAGTGAGT
>NC_051400.1:7114338-7114408 GCF_015228065.2 Penaeus monodon
GAAAGTGGCGGAAGCAATAAGGTTAGCGCATCTATTGCTGTCTTCAGGCAGGTTGTACCCGTACCCAGTC
>NC_051400.1:7114460-7114611 GCF_015228065.2 Penaeus monodon
GAAGCAGGAGGTTGATAGAAAGGGGAAGTTTAGTGGGGAGGTGTAGGTAAAAGGGTAGGGGGACGGGGAGAGGCAGGGAGCAGAAAAGAGGGGATGGGGGGGGGGAGTAGGGTGTAAAATACTGGGAAAGACTTTGTGGTGGTGAAAGAAC
>NC_051400.1:7114665-7114878 GCF_015228065.2 Penaeus monodon
AAGCAGTGAGCAGGGAAGTGGTTTGGGAGTAGCCACGCCATCCCCCCTCCCCCTCCCCACCTCTTGGCCCGATCTGAGAGCGAGAGTGAGCGGGATCCTACGCTCTCGGGGATCCTGCAGGATGCCCTCCCCCCCCGCGCCTTGCGTGAGTACGGGGAATCCACTGACTCATGACTCATCGGAAGTGCCGGTGTGAGTAATTTTCTGATTTTC
>NC_051400.1:7114899-7115436 GCF_015228065.2 Penaeus monodon
CAACGAATCTTCTCGTTTACTTCTTGCAACGTGTTCTTCCCTCCTACACTTCTGGGCACCGGTGTGACGCCACTCGCCCGGCATTACTTGGTCGCGGGAGAGGAAGTCAGCGCGGCTTCAGGAGCTGTGTCTTGCCCAGTGTGGTCTTGCGTTGACCTAGTGTCGGCAGTGTTGTTTCGTGTGAGAATCAGTGTCGTTATTATTACGTCGATCGTGAGCGTTTTTTATTTGTGTGTGTGTTTTTTTTTAATCTGTTCCATCTTGAGGAATGTGTGTTACTCATCCTCCTCCCATCTCCCCCTGTCCCTCCCATCCCTTCACCCCCCCCCTTTAACTAGGTCATCATCGCTCCCCTTCCCCCCTGCCTCTCCCACAATAAGGTGAGACAATTACCCATCGCCCCCCCCCCTAATCCCTTCCTCATCTGTCTCGTCTGCATCCATCGGCAAAGCAATGTTATCGAGGCTGTTACTCATTCCATTTGTGTTTTGTTTGGTGGCATCTACTTTCCATTTCCCCCCACCCCCCACATCCGAA
>NC_051400.1:7115707-7115899 GCF_015228065.2 Penaeus monodon
TTATTGAAGCTTCGATCGTCTTTTGTTTCGAAGAGCTCTTGCCCGAGACCAGTGCGTCTTGGCCACGTGGCTGTTTTCGGCTGTCTAGAGCCTGTTGGAGATTCTCAGCCTCCTCCCCAACCCCTTTTTTCTCCCTTTTCTCTCTCCCTTTTATTTTTTTGGAATTCCACCAGTCTTTTTCTTATAGCAAAT
>NC_051400.1:7115979-7117332 GCF_015228065.2 Penaeus monodon
TCTCTCGCTATTTTTGGGTATTAATAGATAGTCTTACAAGACATGGTGGAAGAAGAAAGGAAAAGATGATTTGAAAAATAAAAGAAAAAACAGTGGACTTTATACTAACTGGAAAAGTGTCAATTTCTATTCTCTGTGACATATTTGGAAATGATTTTTGTGTCACAGTTATAATAATGAAATAATATTTTCTAAATATTTTTTTTCTATTTCTTTAGATAAAAAAAGTGATCAATTAGAGTGTGAAAAAAAAACTCATATGAAATCTTGTGTTGATAGTGATTGATAGAAGACTGTAAGTGAAGTGTCAACATTGGCCATCAGCAAAAACTGATAAGTGGCCAAAGTGACTGGAAAGTGTCACAAGTGGAAAACAAAAACGAAATAGTAAAAATCGAGTGCCAAGTTTCACCTATTTTCAGAAGGCTGGAAATTAAGGTTAGTACATTAAGTAGGCCTTTATCGAATTTCATCTTGGACTATTTACTGGTAAATTCATAGGAAATAACCATTAATATCATTGCTACTGTTATGTGCAATTGGATCATTTTAGTCTAATCAAGTAACCTTTGTTTTTCTTATTTCAATCGAATATTCTTCACAGAGAAATTGCGTCACAATTTTCCTCTTTCTATTCATGAAATTACATGATGAAATGACATGCCTTGTTATCTGAGAATTACTTGGATGTCTCATGTTATGCTGGTAAAAAATGGTGTGTAGTGACGTGTACTTATATAAGGAGATTGCCACAGGTGATTCCGTACTCCCTCCCCTCCCCCGATGCTATAACCCCCCCCCCCAACTTAGTATAGGGAATATCCCCGATATATTTTCCTGAAAAAGATCATTACTTATTAACACTGGTAACTTAATAACACTAATAATTCAAGTGAATTTCGTGTAAAGTAACTTCCTTAATTTACATTTCATCTTCTCGGGCAGGATATTTTATATTTTGATCATTATTATTCGAAAATCAAAATAATGGACCAAGAGACCACGTCATCAAACATTCATAGAAAACGGGATACCACAAATCTTATCAGAAGGTGTCATTCGTTATTCACCAATTTTATATCCATTCAAATCTCGACCATCCTTTCACTTCCGGCGATGATATTTCCTTATGCGTTAGACCAATAACTAGGGATTATAACGAACAGGTTACAAAAGCAATGGAATAGCGAAGACGGGCGATATTTGTCCGTGAGTATGGTTTCAACATTCCCATGTGCCGTGTTTTCAGTCTGATGAAATCTTTCTGGGAAATTCTCGTCTACGATATCAGGAAAGACTTTTCGTCGTTAATGTGTGGTGAATATTGTGCAAACCAACACAGACAGGGAATCT
>NC_051400.1:7118511-7118724 GCF_015228065.2 Penaeus monodon
CCGCCGATGACGCCACACTTCCGGCGGGTATCTGAACGGCGCGACATCCCCGACCGGTTTCGACGGGAAGCGAGGGATGCCGACGGAGGGTCTCGCGTGGCCAGATCCGGTCGCTGTGACGTCATCGCTTACGTCGCGAGATCGGGAGGTGTTGCTGTTCCCGGTGCAAGATCCGCTTCGGTTGAGTGCTTGCCTTTATTTGCTTGTGTGATC
>NC_051400.1:7118943-7119094 GCF_015228065.2 Penaeus monodon
GTCGAGCTATGCTATATAGTCTGCATGATTTTAGCATTTCTTACTGTATTCACGAATATCTGTCCACATCCTACCAGTACGTATGCATTCGGCTGTAATCTGACAGAGAACGGATGCAGTATGAATTATTAGAAAATTCGAGAGGTCATGC
>NC_051400.1:7119126-7119353 GCF_015228065.2 Penaeus monodon
CGCCATGACGAACATCCGCAGTCATTCCGTACTATTTGAGTTGGATAAACGTATTAGTTGAAAAAAGGGAAACTTCATAATGACGTGAGCAGTTCCAGTTTCAGCTGTCCGCCGTACCTGTGCTCGCGTTTAACTCTTCAGCTTATGGCTCTCTGTTCGGCATGTGGATATATATAGGCGTCTGTTGATGAATATATGGAAGATCAATTTTACCGTAGCGTGTGAAC
>NC_051400.1:7120142-7120273 GCF_015228065.2 Penaeus monodon
CTCTCGAAACACGAGAGCTTATTGAGAAATATCTTAACCAAGACAAGCAAATGTTGATACACATATAACATCTAATTTAAGGTACACTCCCTTAATCTTGCCACTAATTATAGCCATTACATTGGATTGAT
>NC_051400.1:7120305-7120480 GCF_015228065.2 Penaeus monodon
CTGATGATGTTTTTCACTTTGTAAGGTTTCTTTTCTTTTCTTTACTTTTTACGACATTCTTATTGTGTAAGATTTTGGGAATACTTGTACGTGTGTGTGATGTGTGTGTTTATGAACGCGTCCCCTCCCATCACGCACACAGGCACAAACAATACAGACACACGCTCTCGTACAA
>NC_051400.1:7120566-7120859 GCF_015228065.2 Penaeus monodon
CTTTTCCCGTGTCATCTCTGGGAAAGAAACGCACAACGTAGGATCATCACCATCAAACAGTCAGGAAGTTGTCCAAATTAAGTGCTTGTTGACATTTTTCCTAGAGTGACCTCGTTTCATGACGTCAAAGGACAGTTCAACCGGATAAAAGACTACGATAAGAGTGATAATGATAATAATAGTGAGGGGGGGGGGCGGAGGTGTAGTATGGATGTGGTGTTTTCTTGTTGATGAGGGTTAGCATGGCAATAATGATGATTATAATAATAGTACAGATAATGACGACGAAAAAG
>NC_051400.1:7122011-7122272 GCF_015228065.2 Penaeus monodon
TTCTAATGTAATCAAAAATGCTAATTAACTACTAATCAGAAACGAAAAGACGTTACCACATTTGCTCGTCATGTCCTTAAGTGGGGATGTTCATTAGCATATCATCAATATTGATGAAACAATTTTAGTAGATTTCACGGCTCGTTATAATTGTATTTATTAGATAATTATTAAGGAGAAACAACTCATTTCTCTATCTACCTGATTTTTTTCTATATATATTACTATATCGGTCATTTTTTTCACATACATTAATTTACC
>NC_051400.1:7122902-7123642 GCF_015228065.2 Penaeus monodon
ATTTTATTGTTTTACTTGGTACTGGTGAAATTTACATATTGGCTTCTTTCTCTCCGCAGATTCAAGAGGAAACTTCCTGAGAGTCCCAGTATATGCACCCCGAACACCTGAAGTTCCACAAACTCAGCAATTCCTTCTACATCCGGGACCTGTCCTTAGTCTCTTGTTTTAAGTACAGATATAAGAGTTCTACTGAGGACATGGAGCCGTGATTGGTTAGCTAGAGATTTCGGGCTTTTTAAGATTTTCTTTCATTAAGGTTAAGAAAGCTTTGGATTCGTCCTTTTCTGAGGCTGACCTTGGAAATCTTTTGGCAGATCCCTCTCTCTAGATCAAGTCTCGAGAAGCAGAGGCAGATACTAGAGGTAGGAAGCAAGAAAATTACGCCTCACTGTGACTCAAGGCGATCTGAAGAAAAAGTTTGATTTCAAGAAGCCCTTTTATCTAGTTTCCAAAAGTCGAATGGCCAAAGGACAGAAGGAGGCCAGCGTGATCACCCGGAGCATGGCCCAAGTGTGCATTTCACCCAAGCCCGATCTTTGTGAGCAAGAGGCCATGGACGTCTCAAGGCCCACCGAAGGAGAGAATCCCGTGGGTGTTAAGGTGGAAGAGGCTGTTGAACAGAAGCAAGAGGAAAAGGAGGCGGTAGAAGAACATGGGCCTTCTCCTTCCCTTTCGTCTCCTCCTCGAGGTAAGAGGAAGAGCTGCAGGTCCCCCGCTGGAAGTCCCTCCAAGAGTGT
>NC_051400.1:7123807-7123917 GCF_015228065.2 Penaeus monodon
TGGGCTGAAGCGAAGTCTCAGCGAAAGCCACTCCGAGAGCGCTTCGTCAAGGAGGATGTCTCTCCCCGCTTCCTCCCCCCCGAAGAAGAGTTCGATGACGCCTCCGGTCG
>NC_051400.1:7123982-7124359 GCF_015228065.2 Penaeus monodon
TTCAAGGACTCTCCCAGGCGCCAGGCCTTCCGAACACCTCCTCGAGACGCTCATTCCACGTTCGTCACGCCCTCCGCGACAGACGAGCAGCCGCAGGACCTGTCTCGTCCTCGGAAGCTCTCCGAACGATCCCTCGCCTCGCCCGAGTATCCTCCAGAGCTCCAGTTGGACCTCATGAGCAGGAGGAGAACAGGTCCATCCGAGGCTGCGAGGGGAGTCAAGAGGGAGGCCGACGACAGCGCCGCCTTCAGGAGTCTCCCGGCCTTCAACAGCGGCAGAATTGCAGGTGCGTTGCAGGGCTCGCTTTATGTAATGATCTGCTTTTTCATATCTTGCTCTTTCTTCTGTGTTCCTCTCGATCTCCTCCTCGTTTACGT
>NC_051400.1:7124452-7125125 GCF_015228065.2 Penaeus monodon
TTCCTTTTCTGTTTTAGTCTCATTCTTTCCTTCCCTCCTTCATTCTCCCAGTTTCTTCCTCGCTCCTTCTTCGCTCCACACCTTCTCTCCACCTCCCCTCTATTTTCTCCCTCTCATTCTCTCCCACAGGCCCACCCTCTTTTCTTTATCCTCCCTCACTTTCTCTCTCCTCCCTTTCACGCCCTCCTTTTCCCTTCCTCCCTGCCCCCCCCCCCCCCGTAGTTCCTATTACCCTCCTTCCTCTCACGCCCTCGCCTCTCCTCCTCTTTCTCTCTCTCTGCCTATCTCCCCCCCAACTCCCTCCCTTTTCCTCCTCTTTTTCCCTCCCTTCCAATCTCGCCCTAACTTCCCCCCCTCCCAGTCTCGCCCTCCCTCCCTCCCTCCCTCTTCTCCCTTCAACGCCATTCCCTCCTCGTCTTCTCTCGCAGCCAATCTCCACTAATTCCCTCCTATTCTCCCCCTCCCTCCCACGTCCTCCCTTTCCCTCCTCCCTTTCTCTCCCTACCAATCGCGAACTTAACTCCCTCCTTTTCTGCCCCCTCCCCCACTCCCACTCCCCCTCCTCCCTCCCTCCCACGCTCTCCTTCCCTCTCCTTTTCGGCACTGCAAGGAAGGCGTATCGGCGGCCGGGTCGATACGGAACCGGACCAAGCGTGCCATGACTCAGCCGAAG
>NC_051400.1:7125241-7125430 GCF_015228065.2 Penaeus monodon
GCGGTAAAGTCACGTGTCTTGGTATTTATGTCACCTGGGTTGCCGTGGGCGGCGTGGAAGAGTGTTATTATGGCAAGAGTGCCACGCGAAAGGGTCTTATAGAATTAAACTTTCGGTTATGTATGGCGGGGTTTTTGAGTTTTTTCGAGTGGATGATGCTATTTTTGAATGTCTGTTTGTGTGTCTGAT
>NC_051400.1:7125655-7125795 GCF_015228065.2 Penaeus monodon
TTTCATATGCTCATGTGTGTGTGCTCTATAATTACGTGAAGAAGTTCTTGTATGTGTGTATGATTTTAGTCACATGTGAGCGTGGGTGTATTTTTCTCTCTACATCAAATTATGTTGCGAAGGGGATGTATATAAGATAG
>NC_051400.1:7125818-7126183 GCF_015228065.2 Penaeus monodon
GTACACCCACATATTACAGGAAATTCTATGGACGGATGGAGAGTACGGGGGGGAGGGCGAAGGAGGGGGAAGAGAGAGGCTGTTGCCATGGCAACGCAGGCAGCAGGTTTACGCAACGGAACATTAGGAAACCAAAATGCAGATAAAAAAAATCAGCTGGGACGACACACTAACGGAATGATGATAAGAAATTTTAGATAAGGGCTTCTTTAGTTGAAATTCTCCGGTTTTGATAACGTCATTCATTAGCAGAGATTAATCTAAAGTATATAGGTTCATTAATACCTTGTGGGTAAGTAATAGTATACATATATGATGGAAAAATATGAAATTATTTTCACCGACTATCATAAAAAAGACTTTTG
>NC_051400.1:7126349-7126529 GCF_015228065.2 Penaeus monodon
TTGATATTCGAATGGTGGCAGCTAATGCAGACAATCGAAAAGATTTGGGATTTACATAGAAGCTGCATAAATATAGAATGAAGAATATGAAGCAACATTAATATCATAAATGGTTAACAGTTATTCGGGGTAATTTAGCTATATATCCGTCAGTCAGTAGAAATACTTATCATCAGTCGA
>NC_051400.1:7126947-7127041 GCF_015228065.2 Penaeus monodon
AATACTAGAGAGACAGCAAGACAGCGTAATTACATGGTCGATAAAAGCTTCATATAACGACAGGTGCGTTTGATGTCGAATCTAAACCGTGATC
>NC_051400.1:7127270-7127347 GCF_015228065.2 Penaeus monodon
GAAGTCACTCAGTCCCTGTCTGCTTGTCTTGCCTCTTGAGGTATGTCCCTTGTTGTCTTGACTATGAATCTGTGTGG
>NC_051400.1:7127493-7127644 GCF_015228065.2 Penaeus monodon
TCCTAAATCCGAATAAAGAGGAGTGCCAAGAATGACATGTAAAGCATTTGTCTTGAGATGTTTATTACATCACGCACACTCAATCCCCGGAACTGACGAGAGCGTTGTGTGTATTTTCGCTTGTTTGTCCCGATGGATGGATGGCTGTTCT
>NC_051400.1:7128440-7128550 GCF_015228065.2 Penaeus monodon
ACATCTCCAGATTTTCCAGTTACAAAGACTATAACAAAATGTATTTCTTATCTTGGTATGATTTTGTTTCCTCTTTACTAATTTCTCTACGTCTCATTATGCTTTTCTTT
>NC_051400.1:7128879-7129660 GCF_015228065.2 Penaeus monodon
CGTCTTCCATTCTCTACCCTCCCTTCCTCTCTCCTTCCCTTGAACCCTGTCGCCATTTCTCCTTCCTCCTATCCCCTTTTCTCTTCCCTCTCCTATTCGCCTCGTTCCTCTCTTCCATTTCCTTTCCTCCTCCGTCCCCTCGCTTTTCCCTCTTCATCCCCTCCTTCCTGTCACGCCTCCGTCCTCCCTCTTCATCCCCATTTTTCATTCACTCCTCCATTCTCCCTCTCTCATCCCCCCTCCCTTCCCCCCTCACTATCTCCCTTCCCTCTTCCCTCACCCATTTCCTCCCCTCCTTCTCCCTCTCCCCTCCCTCTTCCCTCTTTCCCCACGTATTTCCCCCTCTCCCTCTCTCCTCCTTCCTCTCTTTCCCTCTCCCCTCCCTCTTCCCTCTCCCTCCCCTCTCCCCTCCCTCTTCCCTCTCCCTCTTCTCTCTTCCCCCATCAATTTCCCCCTCTCCCTCTCCCTCCCCTCTCCCTCTCCCTCTTCCCTCTTCCCCCACCAATTTCCCCCTCTCCCTCCTTCCTCTCCCTCTCCCTCCCCTCTCCCTCTCCCTCTTCCCTCTTCCCCCCCCCCATCCCCCCCCCCCTTACATCGCATTCCTTCACTTCCGGTCCTCAAGTGACTCAGGAATTTAGGAGAACTCGTGCTTGCGCATCTCTTCTGCTTTCCTCCCATTCCTTTTCTTCCTCCTTCTCTAATTCCTTCTTTCTTCCTTCTCATTCTGGTCTTTCGTTTTCATTATTCAGCTCGTGTTTTATACTTTACTTTCGTTGATCTG
>NC_051400.1:7129680-7129785 GCF_015228065.2 Penaeus monodon
ATCCATGCTTGCGTTCTTTTTGTTCTTGTTTTAAACTGTGTATCTGCTTCCTTTCGTGTCTCTTAATTCTTCCATTTCTCTCTCGCTATATATAAACATTTTCAA
>NC_051400.1:7130373-7130563 GCF_015228065.2 Penaeus monodon
GCTTCTTTAGTTCTTTATTTACCTATCCACTACATCTACTTCTGCGCGATCCAGTTTTCTATATATATATACATCTGCATTTTCTTTTCTTCAAATATCCTGTAGGTGTCCATCTGTCTATTGCACGTCTATTTAAACATATATGTTTCTTTTCTTTTTCTTTCTTTTTATCCCTTTTTCCCTTTTTCTT
>NC_051400.1:7130819-7130919 GCF_015228065.2 Penaeus monodon
CTTCACCCTTCCGCTCCTTCAAGTACACTGGATTAATTTGATTACGTCAACGAAGCTTCAAGGCGAGGGAAGATCAACACTGTCCCTGCACAAGGCTGAA
>NC_051400.1:7131154-7131233 GCF_015228065.2 Penaeus monodon
ATCTCTGTCTTATCTAATCTGTATCTCTTGTCGTTAGTTTAGATTTTTTGACATTTATTCTTCAATTAGGAAGCACAGT
>NC_051400.1:7131679-7131765 GCF_015228065.2 Penaeus monodon
AAACCTACTCATGGCTTTCGGCGAATTTGCTTATTGTTACCTCAGTCATTTGAGAGGATTGGGGGGGGGGGGTGAAGACAGGACGT
>NC_051400.1:7131992-7132112 GCF_015228065.2 Penaeus monodon
TGGGTGTAAATGGGGGTGGGTTGTGTGGGGGTGGGGGTGGAATGCCGCAACTTCCTCCACAATTTAACATTATATGTATCTTGAGGAACTCGGTAAGAACAGCTATGTTGATCGGAATGT
>NC_051400.1:7133561-7133690 GCF_015228065.2 Penaeus monodon
CAGCATCACGAAGCAATATTACCAAACAGCACATGGAGTTGGCATCGGCGTGGCATCCTAGATGGTGCCCAGTGCCTCTTCGTTCCGCATGGCACGTGGCTTCGACACGAGACGTTGGGGTTGGACGTG
>NC_051400.1:7134186-7134319 GCF_015228065.2 Penaeus monodon
CTAAAAATAAAACTATTTAGAAAGCGTTTCTCTTCATGAATTCCGAGAATAACCGATTGCGATATCAGATGAGTTATGTAATACCCACGTGATGCTAATATAACTTTTTTGTCGTGTGGATCATCATCCTCTG
>NC_051400.1:7135351-7135998 GCF_015228065.2 Penaeus monodon
ACAAGAGAGATTGAATAAAACAGAAATGATAAAATATGTAACAAATCTTGCAGTCTTGCATATTCAACTCCTCAAATTTTCCTCATGACCTTTCAACTTGCAACAGCTCGTTCCACCCACACGCGCACGAACGCTCATACACACTTACCCGTAGAGAATAACGTACATAAACACACATACTTATATCCATGTATAATACGTACACGAAAGACGCATTATATAAAACACAGGCAAATGCAATGGACTGTGTTATAAATGACGATTAGTAATTGTAATGTTGCATATTGCTTATTCAAGATGGCAACAGTGGGTAAACATGTTGTTGCAAGGATAGAGTGACGTCACCGAGCGAGGAGTTTATGACATCATGGAGTGAGGATAGAGTGACGTCATCAAGAAAGAGTTTATGACGTCACGAGATGAGGATCGAGTGACGTCATCAAGAAAGAGTTTATGGCGTCACAAGATGAGGATTTTTTTTTTTTTTGATGCTTTAAATAAGGGGAACTTTAAATATTTCATCAAGAGAGGATGGAGTAATATCAAAGGAAGAAGCAAATCCTTTCATAAATTGAGCTGAGAATGACGTCATCAAGGGAGGATAGAGTGACGTCACTGCTATCCACAACACTGATATAAACAAAGCC
>NC_051400.1:7136152-7136305 GCF_015228065.2 Penaeus monodon
CAACCCAGCAACAAACAACAGCAACGGAAATAACTGAACAGAATAACGCCTTTCAACATCAATACATAGCTAGCGTTGGCACCAGACAACACCAAGGGAACAGTGACACAGCAGTCGTTGTTTCTGACCCCATCACAGTACCCAAAGAACCCC
>NC_051400.1:7136620-7137821 GCF_015228065.2 Penaeus monodon
CAACGTTTTATTCATACTTCATACTTAGCTTTCTCTTTTTACGAAGAACCTTGTGCGTTATGCATGTGCCTGCATACGTATGTAAGGATCTTTATATGAACACACACACATAAACTATTTATGTCGGTAACATAATCAGATCAACTTTGCGCAATACAGACCAATATCTTTGTGTGTATGTTGCAAGTCATCTTCGCCTTTAAAAATGCAATTCGTTTACAAATATTATGCAAGTTGCAACAATCTTCCTAGTGCATGTTGCAGATATCCCGAGGTAACTGCAAGGTTGCATGGTTGTTGCATGTGATTTGCAAGGTGCCTGAGGACGTACAAGAAGAGGAGAATGTTGAATTAAGGATTCGGGTAGGGGGGGGGAGTGGGAGGGGTATGAATGGTAGAGGTAATGGGAAGAAAGGAGGGGGTGAAGTAGAAAAGTAGGCGATGAAAGACAGGAGAAGAGGGTCGCAAGGAGAAAAACAGGGGGTTGCAAGGTGAAAAAGAGGGGGTTGCAAGATGAAAAAGATGGGATTGCAAGGTGATAAAAAAAAGGTTGCTGGGTGAAAAAGATAGGGTTGTCAGGTGAAGAGGGAGGTTTGCAAGGTGAACAAGAGAGTATGCAAGATGTAAAATAGGGGGTTGCGAAGACAATAAGAGAGGGTTGTAAGATGAAAAAGTGGAGGTTGCAAGATGATAAAAAAAGGTTGCAAGTTGAAAACGATAGCAGTTGCAAGGTGAAAAAAGAGTTGGTTGCCGGGTGAAAAGAGAAGTTTGCAGGGTGAAAACGATAAAGTTGCAAGGTAAAATAGGACCTGAAAAGTAGGGAAATATGAGAGATAGGGCCATGTAGGAAAGGAGAGAAATAAAAGGGAGAATAAGACGATAATAAAAGATGGAATGAAAAAGAGAAACATAATGATGAATAATCATGAAGAAAAGGCAAAGGAGGGAGACAGAAATACTGTAAATAAACAGGGGTAAAAAAAGATAGGGCAAGGGATAGGGGAAAGAGGGATATAGAAATAAATAAAGAAATACAATAGTTAAACCTCGAATAAACGGAGGGAGATGAAAAAGAAAAGGGGAAAAGAGGAAGATAAAAACAGAATGAATAAATAAACTTAGATAAAGATTGCAAATGGAAAGAAGACGCACGAAACCAGCCACTAAATAAGGAAGATGAGTCAGAGGAAGTGAAAGGGGG
>NC_051400.1:7138331-7138558 GCF_015228065.2 Penaeus monodon
TGGGCAGATAGATAGAGAGATGAAAGAACAACGTGTGTGTTTTGTGTTTACAATCATTTATCACAAGAACGAAAATAGAAATTGCCTTGAGTCCTTTTGTTTTCGAATGAACTAATGTGTTTCAAGTACGTGTGTTCGTGTTTTCTGAAAATGAAAGTGCGTTTTCCGGTGCGTACGTGTTTTTGGCAAGTGTAGCAATACGATCTTTTTGCTTATTTGAGTTTCGA
>NC_051400.1:7138875-7139257 GCF_015228065.2 Penaeus monodon
GCTAGTGAATGTTGGTTAATATGGACTAAATTAGGCCAAGTGAAACTAAGCATCTAAACAAACAATTGCATAAAATACACGCATTGAGACAGGCCCTCAAAACATCTTCATTAAAAATAAAACATCAACATCGACGCAACATCACGCGAAACACAAGCACGCAAAGCATAATCATCAACATTCACATGCAAAGCACATGCAGATGAACACAGAAAACACAAGCATCTGCAATATTCACATACGGGTTTCACATGACGTAAGATACAAGTTGCGTCTTTTTTTTACGGACAGACTGCATGACGCAACACCATTCACCCTGACCTCCTTGTCACAGACACATACTGGCCTCTTGACCCTGATATGGCAACACTGGTCTCACAAC
>NC_051400.1:7139830-7140181 GCF_015228065.2 Penaeus monodon
TGATGTATACACACATCTCATATTCTAGATTAAATGTCTAAATTAAGAACCTCAGTGCAACTGCGTCCTCACTCATCAATGCGTGTTGCAAAAGATCACTATTAACAAATATGTCTAGAAAGAAACAGGCAAATAGATAGATACAGAATTGGATAAGAAATTATCTCTCTGTCTCCCTACATATGTGTGTCCATCAAGTAATCTATTAATGTTTATATCTATATATTCACCTATATATCTATTAGTCTGTTTGTACATATGTGAACACGTGCGTGTATTAGAAGTGCGTTTGTATAGTATATGTACTGTACAGCACATAATAGACAAGAACATGATTTTCTTCTTCTCTCG
>NC_051400.1:7140298-7140769 GCF_015228065.2 Penaeus monodon
GTCTGCATAACGGTCTATGTACCGTGCATGTTTGGATCCTTCCTTACCAGTTTTATCATTTCGATTTAAGGAGAATCATTAAAAAGTAAAAAAAAAGGAGTCAGTAAATGTAAAAATACCACATTACCAGAGAAATTAAAGTTCGTAAATTATCTCCAAAGAGCCATAACTTGTCATTCATCTTAAAGTTTAAACTTCACGTCTTCAATTACTTTTAAAAGATCGACAGAAAAGCGTGATATGAAAACACTCCTCGCTAATTTAAATATAGCTGTGCTTTACTTAATGTTAACCTTTTTTTTCTTATTAAAAATAAAATTGTCATAAGTGATCGGATAATATTCCCTTTCCTGTAATTATCTTGCTCAGATTTGTGGTATTGGTATCTAAATGCTTGTTGAGTGAGTGTCAGCATAGTTATTGGGGGTTGTGTCTCATGCATTTTAATTTACCTGTTACAGTTCTTAGGTT
>NC_051400.1:7140965-7141089 GCF_015228065.2 Penaeus monodon
GCAGAAACTGAAATTAAATGCATGGCATATCTTAAAAAAAAGAAAAAAGAAAAATTAAATACAGTTCATGTAAATGAACACTTAACGAAAGGGAGAGAAAAAAATCGATTACCCCACACACACG
>NC_051400.1:7141123-7141392 GCF_015228065.2 Penaeus monodon
ATACTTAGAAGATTTCAAATGATAATGGACTTTACAAATACCAAACATCTATTACGAAAGATTTATCGTGAAAAAAAGTATTAACCCTTTATTTTTTTCTTGTTTACAGGTAAGCCACAGTGATGAGACGAACAAGTTTGGCCAGATTGGAGTTAGCATACGTAAGAGGGAACAAAAAAGACATAATAATGGAGGGGGGAAGAAAAGCGATTGGAGGAATGAAGTGAAGTAAGAGTAGAAATTGTTTGTGTGGAAATATGAAAATTGAT
>NC_051400.1:7141955-7142193 GCF_015228065.2 Penaeus monodon
AGATCAAGGTTGTCGTTCCAAGGGAGCCTACCTTGACATTTTTAAAGGGAGCAGGGAAGAAAGGGGTGGTGGGGAGGGATGGGGGGAGGGGTTAGGGAGGAAGGGAGGTAAGGGAAGGGGAGGGAGGGAGGAAAGGGGGGGGGAGTGGGAAAAGATGTGGGGAGGAGGGAGGGGAAGGGTTAGGGAGGAAAGGGATTGGGGAGGAGGGAGGGGAAGGGTTAGGGTGGAAGGGAGGAAG
>NC_051400.1:7142862-7143007 GCF_015228065.2 Penaeus monodon
GTAGTGGCAGGAGAGGTAATAAAAGAATAGGAAATATTTAGGGCCAGAAAAGTGACTCCAGGCAAGTGAGAGCTGACCATATGAAGGGGGGGAGGGGGAGGGGATAGGAAAATATTCTTTATATCATAGTCTGAAAACGGCGATG
>NC_051400.1:7143114-7143637 GCF_015228065.2 Penaeus monodon
GCATCGTGTGGCCTTGATTTAAAAGCCTAATCATCAGCGCGAATGACGTTATAGTGTCAACTGCATATTCACAAAAATAATCAAAATTATCTAATTCAAAATGGACAAAAGAAAATGGGATCTGGTCGATAAACAGCTGAGTCGTGGAATGCGCATTGCCCGGTGTATTTCTTTTGACTGTTTCATCCGCCGAATTTCGCTCTTCTGATATTACGAAAACATATGATAAATGATTTAATTTATGTTGACTGTTTAGTGATTATATATAAAGAGTAAAAAGTAGAAGACAGATGGTTTTGCTTGAAAACGAGTTGCTTACGTAATTACCACCTCGATGACGTAACGATGAGGAGGGGAACGTTGCCAGATAGTCATTATTTTACGTTACGAAACCTGAATGATCATGTGTGAAGAACTCTGGAAAAAAATCGGTGGATTTTTATGCAAATTGAAGCCAAAGATATATGATGGTTGCATAATTACCAGTTCAAATTCAGCTGGAAATGAGTAAAATGAGTATCAA
>NC_051400.1:7143699-7143858 GCF_015228065.2 Penaeus monodon
TCAAAGCACGACGATAAATTTGTTCTTGTAAATAATAGGAATTTCGGAAATGTCGCTCTCACTTACCTGTTTGAAGACATATATATATATACTTTTTTATCATTATTATTATTTCTTTACATCTTTCCTCTCTTCTCCCTTTTCTTCTTTCTCATTAAA
>NC_051400.1:7144168-7144257 GCF_015228065.2 Penaeus monodon
CCCTCTTCCCTATCCAATCACCCGAATTCCCAGAGCATCCCCTGAATCACCTTCTGCCAAACCACACACACACACTTCTTAAAAGATCG
>NC_051400.1:7144298-7144653 GCF_015228065.2 Penaeus monodon
CTTCGATAACATTTCTCCAAGGCAGATAACAATCCTTGTAATGCTCAATGGATGAGCTGTGAACATCTGTGTTCTTGGAGAACACTTGTATTAAACCGACTTTATTTCATTTGCTAAGACATTTATCTTCTGAAATATAGGTGATAAATCTTGCGAAGGATTTTTATCATATGTATCAGGCTGATAAGGTCGGACGTCAACCTTTTAATCTTGAAATATTTTGAAAAAAAAAAAATATATAAATATTTTTTGCTTTTGACTATGGATAAATTTTTTTCTTTCATTTTGAAACGTTTTATTTTCGTCTCGTCTTTATCTTCGTTTGGAATTTTTTGTTTTTTTTTTATTATGATGG
>NC_051400.1:7144863-7145073 GCF_015228065.2 Penaeus monodon
AAGAGAAAGAAAAAAATATTCAGAAACCACCTTTTCTAAACCATAGAGAGAAGAAGATCAAACTTTTATCATATATTTTTTTGTCTCTAATGTGAAACGTGATACTAAGACCCTTTAAGTGAGGCCATAAAGCGAACCAGTATTATGGCGGGTGCTTAGTTGAAGATTATGTCGTTTATAGCCCATACAACAGGTATACTAGCCTTGCTC
>NC_051400.1:7145493-7146818 GCF_015228065.2 Penaeus monodon
AACACAGACATAGTGAGAGTCAGAAAGTTACACAGACAAACAAACAATCATTTTACTTCCTAAGGCACCCAAAAAATCTTCCATCTTCTGGAGGTTTCTCAAAATGGCGAAATAATACTTCCACCGCACTGTTGCTCCTTCTATTACTCAAGCGGTATTGGCTAAACCGAGGTCAGGGCTAAACTCAGGTCACGTTGAGTGATGACCTTAGTAACACTTGCGTTGCAATATTAAGGTCGGTTTTATTGCCAAGATATTAAACAAGTTTTATCTTTACGTTGGTTTTGCATGTGAGATTCGTGATAATTGTACTTGCGTGTGTGTTTCCTCTATTATCTGTCTGAAATTCTGTTGTGTGGTCTCTTTTCTTTTATTTGTTGCGTGTATGTCTGTCTATCGACTATTCACTTTCTCCTATTCTCATTTAATTATCTCCCCTCGCCCTTATTCTCTTTGCCATTCTATCTCTTACCTCGACTTCTTTTTCTTCTTATTTTCATTGGTACCTTTTTTTTCTCCCATAATAATAAACGTACCCAGTCCAGCAACTTATCTCCGGGCAAGAGAGGCAAATTTCTAATTGGGTAAATATGCTTATTTGATCTTCTTACACTCAGACACAGTAGTCATAAGGTCTTCCGACTGGGACTTACGCTTGACTTGTAAGAAGAACAAATTCTGTAAATAGATTAACATGTTCTTAATCGAACCTTGAAAGTTTCCATTGTATAATTCTCTCGTTGAAAGTTTTCCATTTGCAACGAAATGTGCCAAATGATGTCGTGATGCAAGAAATGGGCGGGGATGGGAGATGGGAAGAGAAGAGAGAAATGTATTTTGGTTGAATGAGGTATAATTGATAAGAAGGAAAATATCACGAATGCGAGTTTGGAAATAAAAAAGAAATGGAAAGAGTGAGGAATAAAGAGAAAGAGATAAAATAACAAAATAGATAATAAAAAAAGATAATAATAATAATAAAAAGATAAGTACATAAATAATAAAACGAACGAACAGATACACGTTGACAGGCATTCAAAGATAAACAGATAACCATTAAAAAAAAAAACAGAAACAAAACTATATAAAAACCGTAAAGAGGTCAAATCGATCAATTTCTCTCTTCAGAAAAAGCAAAAAACGTCTTGAGAAAAGCGGCGCCATTGAACCCCCGAGAACTGAACCTTGGCCTCATGACGACGTGGCGGAGAACCTCATGGCGTCGGGAACACAATAATCTCGTTGATTGTGGATTGTTTTTATTTGTGAATCTATTGCCTTGGCGTCTGATTTATTTATGCTATGTCTGTGCTTGCTTGTCTGTA
>NC_051400.1:7147534-7147691 GCF_015228065.2 Penaeus monodon
GAAGATAATTGATTTGAAGAAGACAATCATACTTATATTAACAACGAATATGAAAAAAAACAACGACAGAATTTTCAATGTCGTTTAGAGCTTTTGTCGTAACAAGAAATGATTTCCCAATGTAACCTGACCTCATCTGACCTCGATATTCACGGCC
>NC_051400.1:7147976-7148200 GCF_015228065.2 Penaeus monodon
TGTCACAGGATTGCGTTAATTCGACAGAAAATCGATTACGTCACATATACATTTCTAAACAAATTAATCAAAATGATATTAATTCGTATAACTGAAAAAATATGTGAATTAACTCGCAGTTTAGACAGACGGGTGGAAGAAGACATGAAATTCTTGAATAATCGTGCCATTTTTTGTTTAAAGACACGATGTTGCTGTGATAGCATTACTTCATTCAGTCGAGG
>NC_051400.1:7149310-7149825 GCF_015228065.2 Penaeus monodon
TCCAAGTGCTTACATACTCTCTGAACTCAAACTCTCCCTTTCTATTTTTGGGTCATGAGGATTATGAATGAGTGCATGATCTTGAAACTATTTCTGTATATGCTTATTTAGAGTTTTGTCTGATTTATTAACGAAGGCTCTTATCATATGCATTAAGGGGTATAAAGAATTTGTAAATGTGTAAAGAATTTAGAATTTATTTACAGATTAACAGGTTTTATCAGAATTTATTTAGTGCTTAGCAAGTTTTATTAGCATTTACAAGTTTTCTTAGAATTTATTCACAGCTTTATAGGTTTTATTAGAATTAATTCAATTTGGAGATTATCTTGGAACTAAGAAATTATAAAGCGCTCGATTGCTTATTTGGAATTCATAAAGAGCTTTACTTCATTTCGAGCTCATTTTGGTCATCCAGGATTTTTTTTTTCCATTTATTAGGATGTCCTTGGGAAACATAGAAAAGAAGTAGATTTTGAATAGTGAAGAGAGAGGCGAGGAGGGGAAGACGACTA
>NC_051400.1:7149858-7150074 GCF_015228065.2 Penaeus monodon
TTGAAGATTCCTTACACAAACAGATAATGCCAGTAAAAGGGGAAGAGGGAGACACAAAGAAACAGATAAGTAGATAGACAGAAATAAAGGCAAGGCTAAAAGAAACAAACCTTGAAGAGAAGCTATTATTTTTTCACACGATTCCCGAGGCGTGGTAGGTGTCATGATTGCGTAATCATATTGAGTGTTCAGTCTTACCCTCTCCTTTCATGCGTG
>NC_051400.1:7150413-7150634 GCF_015228065.2 Penaeus monodon
GATTGCTTTTATGCCCTTCATCTCCAGTATTCAAATCAAATAGCCTCGTTGCATTTGCAATTTGATAAGAAAGGATACGAGAACCGCGCATGTGAAGAAGAACAGGAGGAGAAGATAAATGAAGATAAGAAGGAGAGAAGTGGAAGAGAAGAATTCGAGAGAGAAATGAAAAAGAGATGTGTTGAAATGATTCCTTGACGTGCAAATATTGTGATTGTTAT
>NC_051400.1:7150762-7150842 GCF_015228065.2 Penaeus monodon
TTGTTTAGTTTTTGTTATTAAGATCGTCTTTTTGTTTCGGTTCATAATTCTGTCGTTGTTTTTGTAACTTTTATTGTCTG
>NC_051400.1:7151097-7151348 GCF_015228065.2 Penaeus monodon
TATCGTTTTTGGTGTGTCAATCATTTCCTCATTATCATCGTCATTGACAGTCTTATCTAACACTCAACAGTAAATCAAACATACCGTATGTCACTCAGAATAAGGATTACCACATACTCATAATTCACACAACATAAGTATCTATGAATAGAGATGCTCTATGTCGAAAAGTGGACCCACAGGTGTATTTGACATTTGTACAGGTAATACAAATATGTAAGAGACGAGGATTTGACACCTGTTTGTACAAC
>NC_051400.1:7152118-7152225 GCF_015228065.2 Penaeus monodon
GTAAGATAAGTCACAATGCAATCCCAACTGACCTGGACTCCGTCTGACCTTTGCATAGGGCGGCTCACGTGACCTTGGCTTGGGTGTTGCGCTACGCCCACCCTAAC
>NC_051400.1:7152262-7152411 GCF_015228065.2 Penaeus monodon
GGGTGACGTAAGTGACCCTGCTTGGTCAGATAAACGTGAGGGTAGAGGGAGGGGGAGGGTCATAGAGAGGGGGTTGGGGACGTGGGCAGGGGTGGGGAGTCAGCGCGTCAGACTTTCTGTTTTCACTTAAGGTTTACTCAAGAATTTTT
>NC_051400.1:7152791-7152877 GCF_015228065.2 Penaeus monodon
TTTTCTCTTTTCATGTCTATGTCTTTTCCCTTCCTTTCGCGAAAATAGAATACTGCAAGCGGAGAAACAGGTTACAAACAGCATTT
>NC_051400.1:7152919-7153483 GCF_015228065.2 Penaeus monodon
ATTCTTTGCGTTCTCGCCTCTTTACTTTAATTCTTTCGTTTCTCTCTTAATACTTATTCCCTCTTTCTCCATCGTTCTGTTTCCATTCCCTGTTTATTTCACCCTCTGCCTCTGCTCTCTCTTTCTTCTCTCTCTTTTGGCTTTTTTCCCTTCCACGCTCTTTACTCTCTCTTCTCTCTCACTTCCCATTTCTCCTCTTTTATTATTTTCCATTCCATGCTCTCATTTACCCTCTCCTTCCTCTCCCCTCTCTATTCGCTCTCATTTTTCCTCTCTTTATTGCACTCTCTCCTTCATCATCTACCTTCTCTTCTCTTTCCTCTTCTCTCTTCTTTACCCTCTCCTTCCCCTCTTCTTCAGTTCCACTCTCTCCTCTACCATCTGCTCTCTCTCCCCTTTCCTTTCTCTTCTCTCCATCCTCCTCTTCTTTCTTTCCCCTCTCTTTTCCCCTCTTCCTCCCTCTCTGACCTATCTCTCTTTTATTCATTCCATTCTCTCCATTCTCCTCTCTCCCATCTTTCTTCCATCCCTTCCATTCTCTCCTTTACCCTTGGTTCTTTCTTG
>NC_051400.1:7153513-7154334 GCF_015228065.2 Penaeus monodon
TACAACGATTGCATGGCGAGGACCTCTATCCCGCCTCCCCCCACCCCCCTCCCCCCAGCCTCCCCTCCCCCCACCCCCTTCCCCTAGCCTCCCTTCCCCCCACCCCCCTCCCCCCGGCAATTTACCCAAGTTCACCTCGGTGCTATTACATCACCCCTCCCCCTCCCTTTTCTCCCCCCCCCCACTCTCTCTCTCTTCCCCCCCCCCCACACTCTCTCTCCCTGGTTCTCTCCTTATTCTTCCTTCCTTATCCGTTTTTTTTTTCTCTCTTCCTTTTCTCCATCTTCTTTCCTCTTCTCTTTCATTTTCTTTCTCTCTTTCTCCTCCTTCCCTCCTCCCCGCTTCATCTTCTCCCTATCTCTCCTCTTCTTCCTCACCTCGTTCTATCTCCTTCTCTCCCCTCTCTCTCTCCTTCTCTCCCCTCTCTCTCTTTCTCTTCCCTCTCTCTCTTTCTCTTCCCTCTCTCTCTCCTTCTCTCCCCTCTCTCCTTTCTCTTCCCTCTCTCTCTCCTTCTCTTCCCTTCCTTCCCTTCTCTCCTCTTCCCTCTATGTCCTTACCTTCCTTTTACCCCTACCCATCCCCTCTTCTGTCTATCCTCCCTCCTCCTTCCCCTACCTTCCCTCCCCTCCCCCTATCCTCCCTCTCCCCTCCCCATATCTTCCCTCCACCCTCCTCTCCTCCCCCTATCTTCCCTCTACTCTCCTCTCCTCCCCCTATCCTCCCTCTCCCCTCCCCTTACCTTCCCTCCACCCTCCTCTCCTCCCCCTATCTCCCACCCTTTCCCTCTCCTCCCTCTCTCCTCCCTCTACCATCCCCCCTTT
>NC_051400.1:7154376-7154904 GCF_015228065.2 Penaeus monodon
CCTCCCCATCGCAGTAATCAACCATGACATATTTTCTGCACTTGGGATCCCAAGGTGGCGCTGACCCGAATCTAAGGCACGCTCCTCTCGCCAACTTCAGCACTCTTCCCCTCCTTCTTCTCCTCTTTCTTCCTTTCCTTTTCCTTCTTTCTCCTCTTCCTCTTCTTTGTCTTCTTTGTCTTCTCTCTCTCTTCTTTCTTTTCTCTTCTCTTTTTTCTCTTCTCTTTTTTTCTCTTCTCTTCTTTCTTTTCTTTCTCTTCCTTCTCTTCTCTCTTTTCTCTCTCTTCTTTCTCTTCTTCCATATATTCGTCTCCTTCTATTCCTTCTGAACATTTTTCTTCTTCTTCTATCCCCTTCCACTTTTTTCCTTCTTCTTCTATTCCTCTTCCACTTTGCTCTTCTTCTTTCACTCCCTCTTTTGTGCCTCCTTCTCTTCTTCCCACCATTTCTTTTCTTTTCTCTTCTTTTCCTTCTTCTTCTGCACCTCACCCTTTTCTTCTTTTCTTCTTCTCGTTCCTTCTGCTTCTC
>NC_051400.1:7155538-7155842 GCF_015228065.2 Penaeus monodon
GTATTGAAAGCAATACAGTGTTACGCCATTTTGTAACTCTTAATTTATATGCAAATGAGCTGCCAAATCTGGAATCCTTCGAGTTTCATTTGTGACTAACTTTTTTTGTGCACCTTTTGCACCTCCTCTTCGCGGCTCATTTACATAAAGTTAGCGAGAATTTAAAACGTAGTGTGGAATGTTTACTTCATATATATATGTGGTGGTTACATGTGTGACTGGATGTTTACTGGATTCTGACTGGAATCTGACAGGATGCTGACTGGATGTGACAACGAGTATACAGTTAGACTAAATAAGTGAT
>NC_051400.1:7156304-7156493 GCF_015228065.2 Penaeus monodon
CAGGCTGTCGGCATGCAAGGAATGCTGGTCGATGATAGATTTTGCGCCAACTGGAGAATAAGCAGCGATGGCAAAGGTGTTGGCGTTCTGCTTGTTCATGTCCTTTCTTCTAACCTTGCGTTTGTGTATTTATATTTTGTTCTCTTGTTGTCTTTCTACTTTTTTTGGTTCTTTCTCTCTGTTCTCTTG
>NC_051400.1:7156669-7157340 GCF_015228065.2 Penaeus monodon
AACCATCTGTCTGTCTGTCTACCTCTATCTTCGTTTCCTAAACTCTTTTAAACTACCCCTTTGTCACAATCCCCCCCCCCCCACCCCGCACACCTTACCTATCCCACCTCCAACCTCTCTTACCTCCCCCTCCTCCCCACCCCTACCCCTCTCCCCACTCTAACCCCCTCTTGCCCCCTCCCTCCCATCTCCGTCCCTTGCAACCCCTCCCTTATGTCACCCCCCTCCTGTTCCACCCCCACACCCCCCTGATCCTCACCCCCAAACCTCCCCCCCAACCCCCCACCCCACCCAAAGTCCTCTCCTGGCAAGGTTTTATGTTGCTGCATCTTAGCAATGTTGCATGTGAGGGGGAGGGAAGGGAGGGGGGGGGTCTGCTTGCAAGCCGTCCTGCAAGATGCCAAAAGCCGTTGCCTTCGGGCATGTCTGATCTTCGTAGTTGTTGTTATATTTTTTTTACTCCTTTTCTTTTAATATTTGCTTTGTATGAGGATCGATTTTCTTTCTTTCTCGTGTGGTTGTTTTCTCTTTCGCTCTCCACTTCTGATATTTATTTAACAGCGGTATTTTTTATAGCATTTTACCGCCACTGTTGCCATTTTAGGACCGTCTGAAATCTTGCAATGTGGCAACAATGTAACGCATGCAGGCAAGCGTTAGAAAGAACGTTG
>NC_051400.1:7157956-7158125 GCF_015228065.2 Penaeus monodon
TATCAGCCACTTACATAACGCAAGTTCTGTGCATGCATTTTGTTGCCGGGGGTCAGGGGTAAGGAGTGGCCGGCGCAAGCAAGCAACAAGGACTTTGCAACACACGTTTTCATTTTGCAACATTCCTCCTACGTTCTCTAAAGAGGAAGGCTAAGAGAGGGTTGTATAG
>NC_051400.1:7158445-7158749 GCF_015228065.2 Penaeus monodon
CTTGTATTTATATTTTATCATTATTTTTTAATTATATCATCGTTTTTCTTTATTTTTTTAGATTCTTTTTCAAGTTCTTATCTACTAAGTAAGATATTGCCAAAAAAAATCCTATTTGCTAATTCAGAATCTAATAAATAATGTTACGTTAAAATGAGAAATATTGAAAGTTTGTGAAAAAAATCTGTATATATATATAATGACTGTGATAATATCGAGCTTGGATGATAAGCACTTATTTGCAACAACATAAATAATGCTTATAATTGCATGCACTTTAATAAAATGATATGTATTGAAAGCG
>NC_051400.1:7159069-7159230 GCF_015228065.2 Penaeus monodon
GTGCTTCTAACACTCGCTTCCAACCCCATGGATCCCCCCCCCCCTCTTTCCCCCTCTCTCCTCACCACCTTCCTCTCCCTGTCCTGTGCCCCCTCCCCCCTCCCGCTGATTATATTCTCTATTACTTCAGTAACCGGATTATTTAGTGATCTCTCTCTCTC
>NC_051400.1:7159741-7159855 GCF_015228065.2 Penaeus monodon
GTCTTGCTTCGCGACGCGTGTCCTCGGGAATTCGCACAAGGGAAGGTCATGCGAACGCGCCCACAAGCGTCTTTGGCAGATTATCATGTGGGCCGGCATGAGCGTCAGCCAATA
>NC_051400.1:7160464-7160800 GCF_015228065.2 Penaeus monodon
AGCACTGAAATATACACACGTGCGCAAAGACCCACACCGAGATAAATAAATACAGGCTTCCTATACACACAAAGTAACACACAAATGCAAACACCACATACATACACAATAACAAATAAAACAAAACACCATATAAACGCACGTACACCAAAAACTGATCCAGAGACAAAGAAACATTGACACAAAGGTACCCATTGACAAAAACACTTAAGGACAACGCAACAAGGAAAAACAGAAACACACATGCAATAAACACAGACTCCCCCCTTATACGTACCCACAACAACCAAACAAACCGAATCATCACAAACACACAAAAACAAACACGCCAACAAC
>NC_051400.1:7161032-7161102 GCF_015228065.2 Penaeus monodon
TAATGTATTATGTTGAGTTGATGTAAGTATAAAACATACATATAGCATAATAATACATGATATATAAGTG
>NC_051400.1:7161193-7161439 GCF_015228065.2 Penaeus monodon
AAAGCGAACCCATAAACACCCTTATCCCCCCAAGCGTAGAAGGGAGGAACCCGGTTGATAAGAGACCCCTGACCCCTGATCCCGATAGGTCACCGTAGCTTTCTTCGCTTTTCGAGACACGAGGCCTGGCACGTCCCGCCGCCCTGTAAACCACTGACGATTCTTAATCACTCGGTCAAAAACCTCCGGTAATGAAATGATCTAATTTGTTAATAGGTATGTATGATGAATATAATAGCGGTTTTG
>NC_051400.1:7162260-7162392 GCF_015228065.2 Penaeus monodon
GTAATTTTGTTTTTAGAATTAACTTACATGATAAATATATATCGCCGCAGGGATTATCCATCCGCATATACCAAAACAAACAAACATCTTCAATATACTTACAGCGATTTTTATTCCGATTCCATTTTTAAT
>NC_051400.1:7162954-7163033 GCF_015228065.2 Penaeus monodon
CGTCAAAACAACTATTATATCCTTCCGAGAGTTATACATTTTTTCTTTCTTTTTTTATCTCTTTCAACTCACTCCTACA
>NC_051400.1:7163175-7163344 GCF_015228065.2 Penaeus monodon
CCTCCTCCCCAACCTTTAGCCTCCTACCCCTCCTCTACTACCCCCTACCTCCGCTTCAACCCCATCTATATCGACCGGCAAGGAGCATATACAAACCGGAGTTAAAGATGTCCGTGTACGGGTTACGTAAAGCTGTATCGTTTTGACCCTCCGTCGTCGTGGCGGGTAA
>NC_051400.1:7163446-7165054 GCF_015228065.2 Penaeus monodon
TTAATTCAATCTCCAAATTTTTTCCCGTTATCGTAATGAAGTATACATTTCATTTTTTTTTTCTTTGCGTTCTCTATCAGCTTGTCTGATTTTCCTTTTATGCAGTAGGGTTTTAAATAACTTGTCCGATTTTCCAGGTGATGGTCCCAAAACAAGAGCAAAAAATGTTTTTGTTAGTTATTCTGCTTCTTTTTTTACTACATATATTTTATATACTAAAAGTTTACACATGAAAGTTTGGGGACAACACGCGTGAGTTCAAAGAGAGGGGAAACGTATTAAAACAATTAATGAAGAAATTAGTAATTTGCATGTGTATTTTCTCTGTGTTTATCGGGCCGGCCACAACCCGACAAACATGCAACACAGAGATACAATACAACGCAGAGAATGGTCCTTGCTTACGTAACCCACGGATAAACTGCCTGAGACCACGCACGTCTCCCATCCTCTTTTTAAAACGTAATCAATGCGACACGTGACCAGCCCAACCACAACGCTAAGTGTCTGCGAATAAACTCATAGGCATAGGAGCTATTTTTCCAGCTGGTCTCTTACTGAGGGTGGATGTTTTCGAAGAGGCCTGCGGGAATGGTGGAGAAAAAGCGGTAAGCAAGGCGGCGGTAAGAGGGTGGGAAGACAGGAGTGCGTGTGTTGGCCTAAGTTGCTCACGTGTATCTGGCTGGCGCCGACACGTGAGCCTTGCCCGCTTGGGTACTCCCTCTCCCTCGCCCTCCTTCCTCCCTCCCCAACTCTCGCTCCCTCTCTCATCCTCGGTCTCTCCCCCTCCTCCTTCTCCCTTCCCCCCTCGTTCCCTCCTTCCTTCCCCTGCTCCCTCTCTCCCTTTCCTCACCCTCGGTTCTCTCCTCTCTCCCTTCCTCTCCTCGCTCCCTCCCCCCTTTTTCCCTCGGTCTCTGTCCTTCTCCCTTCCTCCTTCCCTTCCACCTCTCCTCCTCTGCTTCATGATAATCTCTTCCCGTTTTCTTCTTCGTCCTTTTATTCGCAATCTTTCCCGGACATTTCTTTCTCCTCTTTCGAAATTCTGAAATTCTGAATCATGATTTTCTCGAGGATACTTAATGGAAAGCTTGTAATTTTTGCTATATTCCACTCCTTTTTTGAAAAAAAGAATGTCGATTCGTGTCATTTCCAGATATTTCGGGTGAATTTTCATATTATTTACGTTCCCGCAATTGTCTCGCGTATCATTCCCAAAGTAAGTTTATTTCCGCAGCAACAACAGGTAACCTAAATTCTCGTCCCTGCACGAGAGAATTCCTAAGAAGGCTCGAGCGAGGCTGTTATGTAAACTCGGCGCATTTCTCCTTACCGTCTCGTAACCTTCTCCTTGTTTCCAGACTCCTACGTTCTTCCTTCTTCGACTTGCTTCATGAGCTTCTAAAAAAACGTACGGCGTATTGGTGTTTTCATATCTGGTGTTGCGCAATTTACCCTCTCGTACCCCTTACCCCTTACAAGGAGAATTGCGGGTAGTATTTTTTTTTTTTTCTTGAATTTTATCCTCTTCCTCCGGTACGACAACCTCAACCTTCCCTCCGGCAACGTCTTGTTTGGGCGATCTTTGGCTGCAACCGAGAACGTACGATT
>NC_051400.1:7165095-7165360 GCF_015228065.2 Penaeus monodon
AAAGAAGGGACGAACTAATATGAAAGAAACTATTAACTAACAATACCTTGACATGACAAGACCTTATTTAATAATATCTGCCAAGATAGTTAAAGATAGTGCATGTGCGTGGGCTTCTTAACGATAAGAAAACTGAAGAGTAACGAAAACCTCGTAATCGTCCACGTTGCATAAGACTTTAAAAAAAAGATGATCTTAAACTTTACATTCTGAGATACATCATAATTCAGGCCTTGATTTTGGGTTAAAATGCTTTCTTGTGAAT
>NC_051400.1:7165525-7165804 GCF_015228065.2 Penaeus monodon
TACCCAGAGAGAGATTTTGGACAAACAAGGAGATAAGGAGAATGAGACAAAAACGAAAAAAAGAAAGAAAATTAAAAAACACGAAGATAAAGCCAGAAGAATTAAAAAAAAATTGTGAAGTGGACAGGGATAACAAACAGGTGATTAAGAAAACATTAGCATATCGTAATCATACGTGAAAGTATCAATTAAATAGTTTAAAAGCACTGAAATATAATTAGATATCCCATATTACAAAAGAAATATTTTAAAAAAAAGGTAATTAAAACAAATAAACCA
>NC_051400.1:7165858-7165985 GCF_015228065.2 Penaeus monodon
TTAACCGTCTTTTTGCTATTCCTTTCCTTTATTGTCTCCTCCCTTACTCACGCTCCGTAAGACTGTAGCCCGTATCTGCCGCTGTCGCCCGTATACGTAAGCTCGGAGTTGCCAACGACCTTATTTT
>NC_051400.1:7166515-7166620 GCF_015228065.2 Penaeus monodon
GGCCGCTACACGTGAACTGCTTCACCTCTTAAAACCCCGGGGCCTCCAGACGCCCTCGGAAACAGGCTTCTATTTTAAGTCTCCTGTCGTAGGCGATAGGGCGAT
>NC_051400.1:7166935-7167126 GCF_015228065.2 Penaeus monodon
ATTATACAAGGCCAGAGATGAAAGAGAAAAGAGACGTAAAGGGAAGATGGTGGAATTAGCGGGATATAGGGAGGGATCGGGGGTGTAGGGGGGGGGGGGTTGCATGGGCAGGGGGAGGGAAACCATTATTGTATAGGCCGGCTTGTCGTATCGCCGTTTGTTGCTGTTTTCCTGTTGTTTAATCGACTGAG
>NC_051400.1:7167646-7167871 GCF_015228065.2 Penaeus monodon
CACCTTCATTCCCTCCTCCCTCTAATCGCCTCTCTTTATGGAACAGAATGGGAACAAAGGACAACGAGAAGAGAATGGGAGATAGAAGGAAGGAGTGCCACGAAGGAACGTGTGGCACTTCGGACGAGGGGAGGGAATCGTGCCAAAAAACCGCGGGTTACATTGCACCAGTTAGACCACGTGACCCCAGCGTCGGCGGCCACGAACTCTGCTATCTTTATCTAA
>NC_051400.1:7167951-7168066 GCF_015228065.2 Penaeus monodon
ATTGTCCTCTCTTTCTTTTGTTTTTATCCTTTTTTTTGTCTTTTGTCTTGATTTCGTGTTGTTTTGGTTTGTGTCTGTTTTTTTTTCTGGGTGTGTGATATTATGCTTGGCTTTA
>NC_051400.1:7168227-7168738 GCF_015228065.2 Penaeus monodon
ACAACGCAAAACACAATAATCTCCAAACACCTTTTTCTCATCCTCCTCCTGATTCCGTTTGATCAGCAGTTAACCTTCCCTTTATCACCAAACGCTATCTGGAGACAACGTATTAGCTCATCCACAAGTACGTCTGACGTCATAGCTTTGACAGACGTGGAGTTATGGTCATGAGCACTGCAGGGTGGCCAACCCCGATAGAGCAAACACCTGAAAAAAGCAGCTTGTAAAATCAATTAAATGAATGATAGAGATAGATGGTTATGATTAAATTGATGTATATTCGAGAAAGTTTTTTTTGAGGATATGAGGATGATTAGTCACCTTAATACTGAAGAAGTGAGAGTATTTTTTTTTCGCTGCTTATCCTGGCAAGAAGTTCTAACGCGGGGGTGTTGGCAGGCGTGGGCGACATACCTAGTAACTGAGAGTATTTTGTGAAGATCCAAGCAACGGAGGGCGATGACTGCTGCATATTTTCGAACACTTTATTTTGCTTGTCTATGCTGCG
>NC_051400.1:7168945-7169180 GCF_015228065.2 Penaeus monodon
CACCACCTCCTCATCTTCCCCTTACCCCTTCCTCTTTTCTCCCCCGCTTTTCACACCCCTCCTTCCCTATAACACAACCTTGAAATCATATCAAAATAGTATACCATACACCATGGCTGATATACCTCACAAATCCCAAAACAAATGCATTTCCGCAAATAGGCCTCTCTCTTTAGGCCTATAACAGCGCCTGAACTTCTAGGCCACAACTGGTCCTATAGGATCTATCTCCATA
>NC_051400.1:7169915-7170837 GCF_015228065.2 Penaeus monodon
AAAAAAAAAAGGCAACAGGTCTTTCTCGCCATAGGTCTGCCTCATCTCCCCTTGTGAGAATGTGTTCACAAGTCCACATATATAACCTTGGCAAGGGAGGTAGATGTGGTTTCCAAGGTCGCCTGGGAGATCGTTGGTCCCTTTTAACATAAGGAATTAGAACAGGGATTGTGTTTATGGTTGAGTGGTGATGGTAATGATAGGCATAAGGTGGTGGTTGTATTATGCTTGTGATTTGGGTGTAGTTTTGTTTAAGGTTGTATTAATCAGATCTTTTTTATTCTTTAACTGTCATTGGATATAGAAATATCAATTTTTGGCATTCACACCTTTTGACAGATATTATTAGTAGTGACAAGATTAGAACGCAAACAGATATGAGTATTGGGTGAAGGAAATGTGTATAAGCTATGTATTGCACTGTCTCATGTAAATATCTGTGAAATTAAGTACCTTATTCCGTGTTTCAGTTGGTTTCGTGTGGATTTAAATGTAAAGTCTAAATATATATTAGAAGCGAATACGATATTCTTTCATTTTATTCACTCCTATTCACAGGAAGAAAAATATATTATGTATGTTCTATTGATTAGGGAGATTAAGTTAAAGGGAAAAGTAATACCAGAAAATAATAGTTTATAAAAAATCTGACGATAACAGTCATAGTAATGCTAGTAACGTTCGTAAAAGCAACAGTGATAGAAAAAAAGAATAATAATAAATAGATACACCAATAGTAAAATAAGTAACAAAAGTCCCAGCAAGAACAAAAACAAAACCTGAAATAAAATGCACTAATAGCTTTCGTAGGTAAGTTGTTGGTTATATAAACATCCATTGCAAGTAGCCGGTTGTGACCAAGCGCTTAAAAAGGGCAATCACCGGGTCATGAGGACTAGACACGTGACCACATTCGGCTAGT
>NC_051400.1:7171034-7171218 GCF_015228065.2 Penaeus monodon
TGACCATAACATACTTTTTTTTGAGGGGTTAGGCGTCTGTGCGTTTTCGACTTCGGGTTATTGTGTCCACTCATATGTGCCTGTGTGGTGTGTGTCTTTCTCTCGTCTGTCTGTTTGTATTTGCTTCTCTTTTTTCTCTCCTTCTGTTTACGTCTGCGTATCTGTTAATTTGTCAAGCGGTCTG
>NC_051400.1:7171549-7171644 GCF_015228065.2 Penaeus monodon
CCGCACCTACGCACAAACACGTGAGCATAGATAAAAAAAAGGGACGTTTGTACACAAAGGTTCATTTCAGACCATATTGTCCATACAGAGAGACA
>NC_051400.1:7172056-7172381 GCF_015228065.2 Penaeus monodon
CTCCGGTATTCAACCGCTTGTGTGTAAAGACCTTGTGGTAACGGCGTAGAGGAAGGGGGGGGGGAATGCACGAAGGTCTATCATGTTGCTATGGTGCGAGTTTATTGAGTGGTGTGGATTCATTTGCATTTATCTATGCAGGGCAAAAAAAAAACATTATGTTTACTTTTACTTTATCATCAATTATCAGTCTCATTATCTTTTAATGTTATTATCATTTGCAATTACAGTCCCTTAACATCATTTATCAGTCTCATTAACTTTTGTGTTATTATCAACATAATTCCAATGCTTCTTTATTATTGTTTTGTTGATCATATTATCA
>NC_051400.1:7172637-7172825 GCF_015228065.2 Penaeus monodon
GGACAGGATTTGAAGTTTAGAGTGTGACCGTTGCTAGGTACCTGGAGAAGGAAGGGGGTGGGGGGTAGGAGGAAGAGGGGGGGAAGGAAGGGGAGAAGGGAGGGGGGAGGGAAGGGGAGAAGGGAGGGGAGAAGGGAGGGGGTAGAGGGCGGGGGAGTGGGGAAGGAGGAGGGAAAGGAATGGGGAAA
>NC_051400.1:7172968-7173429 GCF_015228065.2 Penaeus monodon
AGGAAGGAAGGAAAGAAGGTGGAAAGACCAAGAAATGTAGAAGGAGAGGTAAGGATGAGGGAAGGACAAGAGTATTAGGGAAGGAGTGTCAGGATGAGGTCACTGAGGAGAAATCAACACGTGACCCAAAATACTCATAAGCATTTAAGCATGTAACGTATAATTTCGTGATTATATATATATTTTTATTCAAATGGGGTTGTAATTTCATCTCTACATTTATACACACGGAACATATGACGTGGCCATATACATACTTAACACATAACGTACATATTCAAACATCCTGTATACACTAATACATTTATAACATAACATAAGCTGAAACATGGGCCATTAAACCCTCCATAACTCGCATTCACACCCTAGCGCACAGAAACGAAGACACGACATATATACCAACAGACATTGCCACATACTGATACAAAAAATAAATAAAATGAAATAACAGCACCAGGGCT
>NC_051400.1:7173590-7173667 GCF_015228065.2 Penaeus monodon
GTTATAGGATAGGAGAGAATATATTATAAGACGCTGGGCAATATATGATCTAACATGAGGTAAAGTATGATGCAGGA
>NC_051400.1:7173705-7174271 GCF_015228065.2 Penaeus monodon
TGGGCACAGTTTAAGAAACCTATATTTAATGATAAAGCACATATTATAGTATAAAAAAGTAGGACAAGGCCTAAAGAAAATATTTAGAAAAAACATACCGAAAGACTGTTAGTTACGGAATGGTATGGGATAAATGTGACACACGGTAGGATATGGTTTAGGCTGGTTAGGGTGTATTTCAGGATACACGTGGAATAGGATATATTTTAGGATACGTGTTGTTCAGGGTATGACAGGTTACACTCTCCCTAGAATATACATGACGCAACGTATACACACAGCATAGCATAAGGTATAGAACAGAGCGCAGGATATATGGTATGAAAGGCAGGTTTGAGCGCAGGAGGCAGGGCGGCCGCGAGGAGAGTTAGGAAATCACGTGTCTGGCGTCCCTTACATAAGCCTAGGGTGCAGGCCACGTGACCATGGTAGTGATGGGAATTTTAATGAAAAACACTCACACGAAGAAGGATCTATACAGACATGTGAGCGTCTGAGTACTAAATTTGGAGTCTGATGATGTGTGTGCATTAGTTAAGTTTGAGTGCAGTTACGTTTTGCTGATG
>NC_051400.1:7174719-7174850 GCF_015228065.2 Penaeus monodon
TCCAACCGAGAGAGCCACCCATGACATGCCCCTATGCAGTTGCTATTTAGGACTACAGACCGGCGAGCGAGGGTCAGAGGGTACTTCCTACTCCTCCTAGTTGCTAGGGAGTTGGGGAGACTCCGGGGTAC
>NC_051400.1:7175172-7175259 GCF_015228065.2 Penaeus monodon
CAGTGATGGTCCAACGCCTGCTCATGTAACCAATGGCAGCTGTGGGGCATACCAGTATTTATATTCGTCGGTCTAGACTCCGCCAGA
>NC_051400.1:7175769-7175959 GCF_015228065.2 Penaeus monodon
GTCATCTGTGCCGAAACTCCAACCTTATCTCCCTTATCTTTCGCACTATAAGTACGAGGATTCGAGGTGAGAGAAAAGGCATTTCACATGACATTACCCTCTTCACCCCTCATTCTACCTCCCCTGTAACAATCTCCCACCCCTTTGATTAACCCAGCCCGGCCCTCCCCTCCCTCCCTCCCCTCTTGCC
>NC_051400.1:7176059-7176412 GCF_015228065.2 Penaeus monodon
AAAACCCTTTTTTTTTAAAAAAAAGGGCGGGGAGACCCCACTGTTGCTACTAGGGTTATTTTAGTGTTGATTTCTCCTTCGCATCCGTGAGAATCTAAAATGTTAGGCTATGAATAAACAAACATGAGGATAAGGAAACGACCGCCATTTGTAGAAAAAGACCTGTTCGCAGAAACCAAACCTCCCCAAAATTTCGAATAAAACAAACACAACCTACTGAACAAGCAGCGTCCCGACGACCCATGTTTCTTCCCGTTGATGACGCACGCGCTGACGTCATCGCCCGCGGCAGGGTGGGGACCCCACACACACTCCCGGAGTTTTCCCGTGTGTCTGTTACCCCTTAGCGATTT
>NC_051400.1:7176471-7176747 GCF_015228065.2 Penaeus monodon
TGCTCTGACTGGTAAAATCCGGTGCATGATCCAATCCTTTCTGAGAAAGAATTATGTAACCATCTCGTCTCAGTCGTCATGCACGCCTGCGCCTGACCAGGATGTTGCGGAGGGACTTATTGGAAAAGAGTCTGAGTTCGTTATGCATTGAATGATGGCGGGAAGTAATCGGAGATGATCTAGTTCTATTTATAGGCTAGGTTTCGTTTCTTTTCTAGGGTATTTGAATCTACACTTTATGTTCAATTACTTATATGTCGGATGTTTGTATCCGTT
>NC_051400.1:7176880-7177258 GCF_015228065.2 Penaeus monodon
TCATTATTCGTGGAATTACCGTTAACACAAGAGAAAGATGAACAAAAACAAATACGTGTTCTTAGAAGATGGTCAAGAAAATCAGAAAGGTATTTTTTTTTTTTAATCAAAGATCAAACAGCCATTACATATCCTAATATAACATCTCTATAAAGCGCAAACGCATAATTGTTACTTAAGATATTTAGTAAAAAAAAAAGAATACACAAAAAAATCCTTGTTTTCTTTGTCATTTTGTATATTTATTTGTTACTATAATGCATCTGTTTATCTATGTTTTACTGGAAATAAGGTCATTAATTCCTAAACATTAGCGGGTGCTGAAAAAAAGAGACATACTCAGGGCGTAATCAAATATTTCTAGCAAACAGTTTGTAC
>NC_051400.1:7179169-7179731 GCF_015228065.2 Penaeus monodon
ATTCAGAATGAACGAAAGCAGAGGATCGCAACATAATAATCCAAACCGAGATTACCCGATGCAATCACACGGTATAAATATCTTGCAAAAATCTGGTTGCATCTGCCAAATCAAGTGTATTCTGTTTTGTCTGCTTGTGAAGTCAGAGTTAAAATTCGCGGAGATCTTGCAACTCAATTCTTAAATGCTTTTACACTACTTTTAGACTGTTAATTCGTTGCTGGCACACGTATGAAAGACATTCGTTGCACGTTATTGCAGTTGCAAATAGAGCCATGTTGAAATGGTCTACGCAGTTCGTTGCGGCAACAATGCATTAAGATTTTGTGTTTATATTTTCGTCTTTGTTTGTAATTCCGAGATAGAGCGTCTACTGGTTTGTAATAAGGTATCTTGGTTGCATGAGTGGTTGAGTAGTTGAGTGGTTGTGCGGTTGAGTGGTTAAGCGGTTTAGTTGAGTTGTTGAGTGGTTTGGTTGAGTGGTTAGTGGCTGAGTGGTTGAGTGGTTCTGTTTCCTTGTTTTGCCGATTTTCTTTTTCTTCGGGCTTTCTTCCCTTCCATC
>NC_051400.1:7180013-7180252 GCF_015228065.2 Penaeus monodon
TCCAACCCACCATTCCTCCATCTCTTAATGAATTACCCTTGCTTATTTTCCTCCCAGCTTTCTCTTTCTCTCTCCTGTTTACCTATTCCTTCACATAATCTTGTTAATCCTTCACTTCTATTTTCTCCATCTCTTCTTTTCCAGTCTTCTCTCTCTCCCCATTCTCCAATCTACTTCTCCTTAATCCAATTATTCTCTTCCCCTAACCTACTCTTCATTTTCACTACCTCCCATTCATC
>NC_051400.1:7180767-7180953 GCF_015228065.2 Penaeus monodon
GCCCCATTGTATAACCCGAGACTGCGGTCGAGGTAGTGTAACAGTCTCCTTCTCCTCGTGGGTCTGTCACCTGTTCAGCCAAGGTCAAGACGACACGTGTGTTTACCAGTATTTTCCACGTGACTCATTTTCTTCCTTCACCTCTGGTTCATCATCGCTGTTCTTTCTCTGTTCGTTTTTCGTCCT
>NC_051400.1:7181599-7181666 GCF_015228065.2 Penaeus monodon
AGATTAAGTTTGTTTTGCTTTGTTTGTTTCTTGCGTTTTGTCTATTATTGTTTTCTCTTTTTAGAAA
>NC_051400.1:7181902-7181995 GCF_015228065.2 Penaeus monodon
CTTCCATTTTTATACCCACTCAGCATGCTACGAGACATTGCTATAGTTAACACAGGAAGGACACGTGCAAGATTTTCTGGCGACCTTAGCTAA
>NC_051400.1:7182442-7182555 GCF_015228065.2 Penaeus monodon
GCTGTTATGAAACCTTCTGACCTGCACTCTCGCTTGCCTCAGTGCGCACTCACGTGTCTTCTCCGTTACCCTCACTCTTTCATTGGTATTTTTATGTTCTGTTTGAGGGGGTT
>NC_051400.1:7182862-7182953 GCF_015228065.2 Penaeus monodon
AATTTGTGTGCGAGTGCATAAAACTGTGCGTATGTACGTGTATACTCTTAACATACATTTATATAAACAAGAAATCTATACCTAAAAATAG
>NC_051400.1:7183098-7183170 GCF_015228065.2 Penaeus monodon
TGTCAAGCAGATATGCCGTCCTCCTTGCAACCGGAATCCATCAGTGTGACATCGGCAGAGCTTGCAACGAGG
>NC_051400.1:7184349-7184520 GCF_015228065.2 Penaeus monodon
CAGATACACTCCCATAGCTATGTACGTTCTTTTATAAACACAAGTATTCCTGCACACACATCATGTACGCACAGAGAAACTTACAGATTTCGATTTACATAGGAGAGCAGGCGATGGCGCGCAGATACATCACTCTTTACATAAGTATATGTACTTACAAACTTATACAGT
>NC_051400.1:7184571-7184667 GCF_015228065.2 Penaeus monodon
CTCATAATTACCAACACGCGCAGAAACTTGCATACACACGCACACACACGTACACATAGTTGATGCTGAATATGAATTTGCTTCCTTTGACTGAGA
>NC_051400.1:7185051-7185218 GCF_015228065.2 Penaeus monodon
TATGAAACCAGCGCGTGACTCGGGTCATCCTTCCTGCACACACACGTCACACCTCCTCTCAGGTCACGTAATTTATCTGCACACTCAGGTGACCTGGTGGAATGGGGGGTCTTCTTCTTGTCCTTGTTTTCTCTCTTTTGTCCTTGCATTACCTGGAATTTGTTTGT
>NC_051400.1:7185962-7186164 GCF_015228065.2 Penaeus monodon
CCGTCTCGCTATCCATCCACCGCGTACCTGTGTTACCACAACATAAAAAAAAGGCTTTTACACCTGATGAACACACATGTATAGACTTCTATCTTATATACACACTTACAAACGAGCAAGTGTTAGGATATCTTATCAGCTACTGATGTGGGGCAATACTAGCTTACGTCTCCTTACGTAACACTGGATGATCCACTAGGCT
>NC_051400.1:7187618-7187911 GCF_015228065.2 Penaeus monodon
AGGACAGTTAGAGCCAAACAGATGGAGTAATGTTGGAATGAGGCAAATTAGTCTCATCAAAATTGATAAATGGATGAATAATTATTATGTCTTAATTATTTCTCTTCTCTCTCCAGCAGGTAAGCCGAATTTCGAAGTTTATGTAAGTATTACTAGACTATTTCTCTTCCTTTTATTCTTATCTTATTTTCTTATGAAAAACATTCTTTCTATTTGGATTTTTTTATATTCATTTTTATATTCATTTTATATTCATTCATTACACCTGTGTTGATTATACATATAAAATCTAC
>NC_051400.1:7188487-7188634 GCF_015228065.2 Penaeus monodon
ATCAGAGAGAGACGAAGAAAATACCAGAATAAGAAACACAGATAAGTTATAGGAGCAGGTCAAGAACCACAATCCCCTCCCCCCAATGACTCTACACACACGTTATTTCTAAACAGTTCCGTTATATTCATTGTTATTCTAACGGTT
>NC_051400.1:7188761-7188889 GCF_015228065.2 Penaeus monodon
TTTGCATTTAAGCCTATACAGACATTTATATATGATTTGTTAAAATCTATTTATCTAAAATAACGTTATACGGTAATTTTTCCACTAGCACCTGTCACAATGTCAGGTGCCTTTTGACTTTGTATTGC
>NC_051400.1:7189638-7189788 GCF_015228065.2 Penaeus monodon
AAAAAAGAGAAAACTCATACGTAGTTCCAAGTCACGCTAACATCTAATACCTCACGACGCCATAGAAACATACAAACGCAAAGACAGTGTTTGTCCTGGAGACTTATCGGTCGTGTGGCCAGGGCGTTTGGGTACGAGCAGCGGAGGTTT
>NC_051400.1:7190792-7190898 GCF_015228065.2 Penaeus monodon
ATAAGCGATAAGGAAAAATCTTGCCGATAATGACTTAAAGCGAGTACAGTGCGAGGCGGGTACGATGCCCAGGTGTCCGCGTTGTGCAGCCACGTGACTAGTTAAA
>NC_051400.1:7190996-7191341 GCF_015228065.2 Penaeus monodon
ATCAGGAATGGAGAATGGGAGGTCAGGGAGGGGTCAGAGACGGTAAAGAGGGGAATGAACTCTTACTTCGAGGGGGCAGAGGGGTAGAGAAAGCACAAGGGCAGAGGGGTAGAGAAAGCACAAGGGCAGAGGGGCAGTGAGGGGCACACGGGCATCCATAGAAGGGGCAAGGGCCGAGGGAAGGATAAGGGGGCGTGGAGGGAGAAGAGAATGAACTCAGGAGGCAAAGGACACGGATGTTTCGTGTGTGTGTTCTGGCGGTCTATATATACATGTACATTTACATCTATGAACACACACACGTACACACTCTAATAGCAATGCATGTTTATGATAATGTGTATG
>NC_051400.1:7191554-7191898 GCF_015228065.2 Penaeus monodon
AGTAAGGGATGGAAGGAATCAAAGTAAGTAAACAGAATCAAAGAAGAGAGAAATAACGAAGATGAAGTAAAGATAAGAGAGGAGGAGGAAAACACGAGAGAAGAGGAAAAGTTACAGAAATTCTTGGCAGTCAAGGATTTTCGCATTCCTTGTTGTCGCTTAAGGCCTAAATTCCATAGGAAATGGCTATTAGATTCGACCTTCTTTGTCCAGCAAACTGGTGCTTGAAAAGAGGCTTCTAAATTAATCTCAGTTTTACTTAATCTAACAAAAAAGAGTAAAAAATTATATCTGTTCTTCATGAATATGTTACTAGTTAATTTATTTGCCTGAGGGATAGCAAA
>NC_051400.1:7192226-7192609 GCF_015228065.2 Penaeus monodon
CACGTGACCAACGCCCTAAGCTCGTGTCATCAGCCTCCGCCAAGAGTCTTTCAGGTGTGATGAAGGTTCCTCTCGTGTTTTCCTGGGCAACTTGTGATTTAACTTCTTCCCCAATCATCCCGTCTCTATCTCCTCTCCTACTCTTCTATCTCTCTCTTTCCCCTGTTCTCCCTCTCTCTATCTCCTCCCCATCCCTGTCTCTCCATCCCTTCACCTCTCCCCTACCCTCTTCCCCTCCTTCCCCCCTAACTCCCCTCAGAGTGCCACGGTTAGGTAACGTGCCTTCGTCTGGTGCCAAGCACAGGGCCAGCCGGCCAGCACACTCTGCATCGCAGTCACATCTGGCGCGGGGTGGAAATTCTCCGTCCACGGAAGAAAGCACT
>NC_051400.1:7193797-7194230 GCF_015228065.2 Penaeus monodon
TTATGCATATTAACAGAACATTTATCTCTATGTTATAGGTTTTTAACATACAACTCTAGGGAACAAAACCCAAGTTCCACACACGTATCGGTAATAATTAATTTTATTGCCTTGAAAAGTAAATAGTTCGTAATTAAATGCATCTCGAATCAAAACAGCAGATAAACAGTGTAATGATTATAGAGATATTAGTTAAAGCATTTAATGATTTAATTTAGAAATGACGAGGAGCGTTTTGACAATATTCGCACGCGTGACCGTCATGCAAGACTGTTATTTTTTATTTGTTTATTCGTATTTTTAGATTAGGGTAGGATGGAAGGGGGGAGGCGGAGGGGGTGCAACGTCACGGAAGGCCCAGCTACACGTGTCTCTTCACAAAACTGTGGCATGATATAGCAGAAGATAGTTTCCATGTTGAAGTTACTGGAGT
>NC_051400.1:7194453-7194595 GCF_015228065.2 Penaeus monodon
ATTATGTATGCGTGCGTGTGCACGAACTTACGGATTTTTTCTTGATTCTTCAAGACATATATTCCCTATGTTTCTTCATACTGCATTGCTTATTAGATATTTGTATGCAATTTTCTCTCCTGATTGATTCTAATATGTAATG
>NC_051400.1:7194674-7195090 GCF_015228065.2 Penaeus monodon
TAACATGAAATAAATTGCATATGCTATTCTAATATCTAATTCATTTATTTATCTGCAAGTTCTGCAGCAAGATGCATTTTTAACCATTTATTTACCAATATTGCATAATCTAGAAAAGCTGTGTATAAGAAAATAGATACGTATATTCACTATTTGCAATTTTGTACTGTTATATTCAAAATGAACAATGAACTATCTATGAATTCCCGTTTGACTGATTAGCCCATTTTCATTAGCATCTGCCATTTCGTATACTTTCATGTTCAGTTTTATATATGATTGATCTTGTCATGTCAAGGCTCTGTATCATGCAGAATTCCATGAAAAACGACGTAATGGCACCCTCATTCTAAACCGGATTGATTTTGTTACGTAAAAAAATTGTCTCCATTTATAGCCTGCAGAACTAACAGCAC
>NC_051400.1:7196986-7197180 GCF_015228065.2 Penaeus monodon
AGCGAACCCATAATACAGCCTTATCGCCCAAGCGCTAGTAACGGAGGAACGTCCGGTCTGATAAGAGATCCCTGATCCCTGATCCCTGATAGGCTCACTCGTAGCATTCTTCGCAGTTTACGAGACACGAGGCCTGGCACGTGCCCGCCGCCCTGTATAACCCACTGACGATTCTTACATCACTCGCGTCACAA
>NC_051400.1:7198203-7198293 GCF_015228065.2 Penaeus monodon
GTCGATTTGATTCTCCGATTACCATTTGTAATTTCTCTGTTTTATCTTTGCCCCTTCCTCTCTTAACTTTTTTGTTATTCTTTTAATCAT
>NC_051400.1:7198810-7199206 GCF_015228065.2 Penaeus monodon
TAACAACTATTATATCCTTCCGAGAGTTATACATTTTTTCTTTCTTTTTTTATCTCTTTCAACTCACTCCTACACCCAATTCTCCTTCTCTTAATCCCCACTTCTCCCTCCCACTCACCCTATTCTATATATTCCCTATTCCCATTATCTCATTCCCCTCCCCAACCATCCCCTATTCTTCCCATTCTCCCCTCCCCATAACCCATATTTTCCTCATCTCCTCCTCCCCAACCTTTAGCCTCCTACCCATCCTCTACCTACCCCCTACCTCCGCTTCAACGCCATCTATATCGACCGGCAAGGAGCACGTATACATAACCCGGAGTTAAAGATGTCACGTGTACGGGTTACGTAAAAGCTGTATCGTGTGACCCTCCGTCGTCGTGGCGGGTACGG
>NC_051400.1:7199300-7200894 GCF_015228065.2 Penaeus monodon
TTAATTCAATCTCCAATCTTTCCCGTTATCGTAATGAAGTATACATTTCATTCTTTTTTCTTTGCGTTCTCTATCAGCTTGTCTGATTTTCCTTTTATGCAGTAGGTTTTAAATAACTTGTCCGATTTTCCAGGTGATGTCGAAAACAAGAGCAAAAAATGTTTTTGTTAGTTATTCTGCTTCTTTTTTTATCACTACATATATCATATACTAATGTTTACACATGAAGTTTGGGACATACACGCGTGAGTTCAAAGAGAGCAAACGTATTAATCATATTAATGAAGAAATTAGTAATTTGCATGTGTATTTCTCTGTGTTCATCGACCGGCCACAACCCGACAAACATGCAACACAGAGCATACAATACAACGCAGAGAATGTCCTTGCTTACGTAACCCACGGATAAACTGCCTGAGACCACGCACGTCTCCGATCCTCTTTTAAAACGTAATCAATGCGACACGTGACCAGCCCAACCACAACGCTAAGTGTCTGCGAATAAACTCATAGGCATAGGAGCCTATTTTTCCAGCTGGTCTCTTTACTGAGGTGGATGTTTCGAAGAGGCCTGCGAATGGTGGAGAAAGCGGTAAGCAAGGCGGCGGTAAGAGGGTGGAAGACAGAGTGCGTGTTGGCCTAAGTTGCTCACGTGTATCTGGCTGGCGCCGACACGTGAGCCTTGCCCGCTTGGGTACTCCCTCTCCCTCGCCCTCCCTTCCTCCCTCCCCAACTCTCGCTCCCTCTCTCATCCTCGGTCTCTCCCCCTTCCTCCTTCTCTCCCTTCCCCCCTCGTTCCCTCCCTTCCTTCCCCCTGCTCCCTCTCTCCCTTCCTCACCCTCGGTCTCTCCCTCTCTCCCTTCCTCATCCTCGCTCCCTCCCCCTTCCCTCGGTCTCTGTCCTTCTCCCTTCCTCCTTCCCTTCCACCTCTCCTCCTCTGCTTCATGATAATCTCTTCCCGTTTTCTTCTTCGTCCTTTTATTCGCAATCTTTCCCGGACATTTCTTTCTCCTCTTTCGAAATTCTGAAATTCTGAATCATGATTTTCTCGAGGATACTTAATGGAAAGCTTGTAATTTTTGCTATTATTCCACTCCTTTCTTGAAAAAAAGAATGTCGATTTCGTGTCATTTCCAGATATTTCGGGTGAATTTTCATATTATTTACGTTCCCGCAATTGTCTCGCGTATCATTCCCAAAGTAAGTTTATTTCCGCAGCAACAACAGGTAACCTAAATTCTCGTCCCTGCACGAGAGAATTCCTAAGAAGGCTCGAGCGAGGCTGTTATGTAAACTCGGCGCATTTCTCCTTACCGTCTCGTAACCTTCTCCTTGTTTCCAGACTCCTACGTTCTTCCTTCTTCGACTTGCTTCATGAGCTTCTGAAAAACGTACGGCGTATTGTGTTTTCATATCTGGTGCTTGCGCAATTTACCCTCTCGTACCCCTTACCCCTTACAAGGAGAATTGCGGGTAGTATTTCTTTTTTTTTTCTTGAATTTTATCCTCTTCCTCCGGTACGACAACCTCAACCTTCCCTCCCGGCAACGTCTTGTTTGGGCGATCTTTTGGCTGCAACCGAGAACGTACGATT
>NC_051400.1:7200934-7201211 GCF_015228065.2 Penaeus monodon
AAAGAAGGGACGAACTAATATGAAAGAAACTATTAACTAACAATACCTTGACATGACAAGACCTTATTTAATAATATCTGCCAAGATAGTTAAAGATAGTGCATGTGCGTGGGCTTCTTAACGATAAGAAAACTGAAGAGTAACGAAAACCTCGTAATCAGTCACGTTGCATAAGACTTTAAAAAAAGATGATCTTAAACTTTACATTCTGAGATACATGCATATATTCAGGCCTTGATTTTGGGTTAATGCTTTCTTGTTGAATGATGAATGAGAC
>NC_051400.1:7201342-7201638 GCF_015228065.2 Penaeus monodon
AACTTGGGAAATTTACATACCCAGAGAGAGATCTTGGACAAACAAGGAGATAAGGAGAATGAGACAAAAACGAAAAAAAGAAAGAAAATTAAAAAAACACGAAGATAAAGCCAGAAAATTAAAAAAAATTGTGAAGTGGACAGGGATAACAACAGGTGATTAGAGAAAACATTAGCATATCGTAATCATACGTGAAAGTATCAATTAAATAGTTTAAAAGCACTGAAATATAATTAGATATCCCGATATTACAAAAGAAATATTTAAAAAAAAGGTAATTAAAAACAAATAAACCA
>NC_051400.1:7201694-7201815 GCF_015228065.2 Penaeus monodon
TTAACCGTCTTTTTGCTATTCCTTTCCTTTATTGTCTCCTCCCTTACTCACGCTCCGTAAGACTGTAGCACCGTATCTGCCGCTGTCGCCCGTATTACGTAAGCTCGGAGTTGCCAACGAC
>NC_051400.1:7202422-7202548 GCF_015228065.2 Penaeus monodon
GGCCGCTACACGTGACTGCTTCACCATCTTAAAACCCCGGGGGCCTCCAGACGTCCTCGGAATACAGGCTTCTATTTTAAGTCTCCTGTCGTAGGCGATAGGGCGATGGGGGGCGGGGAGGGCAAG
>NC_051400.1:7202690-7202769 GCF_015228065.2 Penaeus monodon
GTAGGATTGGGGTAGCAGGCAAGGGGGTGGATAGTGGATAGGGAGGATAGGGAAGGAGGAGAACAGGAATTGATGAGAG
>NC_051400.1:7202833-7202990 GCF_015228065.2 Penaeus monodon
CGTAAAGGGAAGATGGTGGAATTAGCGGGATATAGGGAGGGATCGGGAGTGTAGGGGGGGGGGGTTGCATGGGCAGGGGGGAGGGAAGCCATTCATTGTATAGGCCGGCTGTCGTATCGCCGTTTGTTGCTGTTTTCCTGTTGTTTAATCGACTGAG
>NC_051400.1:7203475-7203705 GCF_015228065.2 Penaeus monodon
CTACCTTCATTCCCTCCCTCCCTCTAATCGCCTCTCTTTATGGAACAGAATGAGGAACAAAGGACAACGAGAAGAGAATGGGAGATGAGGAAGGAAGGAGTGCCACGAAGGAACGTGTGGCACTTCGGACGAGGGGAGGGAATCGTGCCAAAAACCGCGGGTTACATTGCACCAGTTTAGACCACGTGACCCCAGCGTCGGCGGCCACGAACTCTGCTATCTTTATCTAA
>NC_051400.1:7204058-7204574 GCF_015228065.2 Penaeus monodon
ACAACGCAAACACAATAATCTCCAAACACCTTTTTCTCATCCTCCTCCTGATTCCGTTTTGATCAGCAGTTAACCTTTCCCTTTATCACCAAACGCTATCTGGAGACAACGTATTAGCTCATCCACAAGTACGTCTGACGTCATAGCTTTGACAGACGTGGAGTTATGGTCATGAGCACCTGCAGGCTGGCCAACCCCGATAGAGCAAACACCTGAAAAAGCAGCTTGTAAAATCAATTAAATGAATGATAGAGATAGATGGTTATGATTAAATTGATGTATATTCGAGAAAGTTTTTTTTTGAGGATATGAGGATGATTAGTCACCTTAATACTGAAGAAGTGAGAGTATTTTTTTTTTCGCTTGCTTATCCTGGCAAGAAGTTCTAACGCGGGAGTGTTGGCAGGCGTGGGCGACATACCTAGTAACTGAGAGTATTTTGTGAAGATCCAAGCAACGGAGGGCGATGACTGCTGCATATTTTCGAACACTTTATTTTGCTTGTCTATGCTGCGT
>NC_051400.1:7204770-7205018 GCF_015228065.2 Penaeus monodon
TATTTCTCTCTCCACCACCTCCTCATCTTCCCCTTACCCCTTCCTCTTTTCTCCCCCGCTTTTCACACCCCTCCTTCCCTATAACACAACCTTGAAATCATATCAAAATAGTATACCATACACCATGGCTGATATACCTCACAAATCCCAAAACAAATGCATTTCCGCAAATAGGCCTCTCTCTTTTAGGCCTATAACAGCGCCTGAACTTCTAGGCCACAACTGGTCCTATAGGATCTATCTCCATA
>NC_051400.1:7205707-7206403 GCF_015228065.2 Penaeus monodon
GGCAACAGGTCTTTCTCTGGCCATAGGTCTGCCTCATCTCCCCTTGTGAGAATGTGTTCACAAGTCCACATATATAACCTTGGCAAGGGAGGTAGATGTGGTTTCCAAGGTCGCCTGGGAGATCGTTGGTCCCTTTTAACATAAGGAATTAGAACAGGGATTGTGTTTATGGTTGAGTGGTGATGGTAATGATAGGCATAAGGTGGTGGTTGTATTATGCTTGTGATTTGGGTGTAGTTTTGTTTAAGGTTGTATTAATCAGATCTTTTTTATTCTTTAACTGTCATTGGATATAGAAATATCAATTTTTGGCATTCACACCTTTTGACAGATATTATTAGTAGTGACAAGATTAGAACGCAAACAGATATGAGTATTGGGTGAAGGAAATGTGTATAAGCTATGTATTGCACTGTCTCATGTAAATATCTGTGAAATTAAGTACCTTATTCCGTGTTTCAGTTGGTTTCGTGTGGATTTAAATGTAAAGTCTAAATATATATTAGAAGCGAATACGATATTCTTTCATTTTTATTCACTCCTATTCACAGGAAGAAAAATATATTATGTATGTTCTATTGATTAGGGAGATTAAGTTAAAGGGAAAAGTAATACCAGAAAATAATAGTTATATAAAAAATCTGACGATAACAGTCATAGTAATGCTAGTAACGTTCGTAAAAGCAACAGTGATAG
>NC_051400.1:7206492-7206623 GCF_015228065.2 Penaeus monodon
TGCACTAATAGCTTTCGTAGGTAAGTTGTTGGTATATAAACATCCATTGCAAGTAGCCGGTTGTGACCAAGCGCTTAAAAAGGGCAATCACCGGGTCATGAGGACTAGACACGTGACCACATTCGGCTAGT
>NC_051400.1:7206819-7206986 GCF_015228065.2 Penaeus monodon
TGACCATAACATACTTTTTTTTGAGGGGTTAGGCGTCTGTGCGTTTTCGACTTCGGGTTATTGTGTCCACTCATATGTGCCTGTGTGGTGTGTGTCTTTCTCTCGTCTGTCTGTTTGTATTTGCTTCTCTTTTTTCTCTCCTTCTGTTTACGTCTGCGTATCTGTTA
>NC_051400.1:7207768-7208091 GCF_015228065.2 Penaeus monodon
CTCCGGTATTCAACCGCTTGTGTGTAAAGACCTTGTGGTAACGGCGTAGAGGAAGGGGGGGGGGAATGCACGAAGGTCTATCATGTTGCTATGGTGCGAGTTTATTGAGTGGTGTGGATTCATTTGCATTTATCTATGCAGGGCAAAAAAAAAACATTATGTTTACTTTTACTTTTATCATCATTTATCAGTCTCATTATCTTTTAATGTTATTATCATTGCAATTACAGTCCCTTAACATCATTTATCAGTCTCATTAACTTTTGTGTTATTATCAACATAATTCCAATGCTTCTTTATTATTGTTGTTGATCATATTATCA
>NC_051400.1:7208350-7208521 GCF_015228065.2 Penaeus monodon
GGACAGGATTTGAAGTTTAGAGTGTGACCGTTGCTAGGTACCTGGAGAAGGAAGGGGGTGGGGGGTAGGAGGAAGAGGGGGGGAAGGAAGGGGAGAAGGGAGGGGGGAGGGAAGGGGAGAAGGGAGGGGAGAAGGGAGGGGGTAGAGGGCGGAGGGAAAGGAATGGGGAAA
>NC_051400.1:7208695-7209154 GCF_015228065.2 Penaeus monodon
AGGAAGGAAAGAAGGTGGAAAGACCAAGAAATGTAGAAGGAGAGGTAAGGATGAGGGAAGGACAAGAGTATTAGGGAAGGAGTGTCAGGATGAGGTCACTGAGGAGAAATCAACACGTGACCCAAAATACTCATAAGCATTTAAGCATGTAACGTATAATTTCGTGATTATATATATATTTTTATTCAAATGGGGTTGTAATTTCATCTCTACATTTATACACACGGAACATATGACGTGGCCATATACATACTTAACACATAACGTACATATTCAAACATCCTGTATACACTAATACATTTATAACATAACATAAGCTGAAACATGGGCCATTAAACCCTCCATAACTCGCATTCACACCCTAGCGCACAGAAACGAAGACACGACATATATACCAACAGACATTGCCACATACTGATACAAAAAATAAATAAAATGAAATAACAGCACCAGGGCTTG
>NC_051400.1:7209306-7209390 GCF_015228065.2 Penaeus monodon
GGGGTAGGTTATAGGATAGGAGAGAATATATTATAAGACGCTGGGCAATATATGATCTAACATGAGGTAAAGTATGATGCAGGA
>NC_051400.1:7209428-7209994 GCF_015228065.2 Penaeus monodon
TGGGCACAGTTTAAGAAACCTATATTTAATGATAAAGCACATATTATAGTATAAAAAAGTAGGACAAGGCCTAAAGAAAATATTTAGAAAAAACATACCGAAAGACTGTTAGTTACGGAATGGTATGGGATAAATGTGACACACGGTAGGATATGGTTTAGGCTGGTTAGGGTGTATTTCAGGATACACGTGGAATAGGATATATTTTAGGATACGTGTTGTTCAGGGTATGACAGGTTACACTCTCCCTAGAATATACATGACGCAACGTATACACACAGCATAGCATAAGGTATAGAACAGAGCGCAGGATATATGGTATGAAAGGCAGGTTTGAGCGCAGGAGGCAGGGCGGCCGCGAGGAGAGTTAGGAAATCACGTGTCTGGCGTCCCTTACATAAGCCTAGGGTGCAGGCCACGTGACCATGGTAGTGATGGGAATTTTAATGAAAAACACTCACACGAAGAAGGATCTATACAGACATGTGAGCGTCTGAGTACTAAATTTGGAGTCTGATGATGTGTGTGCATTAGTTAAGTTTGAGTGCAGTTACGTTTTGCTGATG
>NC_051400.1:7210038-7210363 GCF_015228065.2 Penaeus monodon
GGCGGGGGAGGGGGTGTTGACGAAGTGTGGTGTCGTCAGGGTGTATATGTATGTATGTTCATTGTATAACGCACATACATATATAATTCATCCCACCTCCAAGTACAAACAATCACCAAAAACACCGGTATAAGCACAAATAACCCCCCTCCTCCTTCCCCCACACACACAAACAAACACCACAGGCTAAACAAAACACATAAAAAAAACCCCCCACCAAAACACACACATACCCCCCCACACCAAAAACAAAAACAATTCCCCCCCCCCCCACATACAAACAAAAACAAATACCCCTCCCCCCCAAAAAAAAAACCCCCCCCCC
>NC_051400.1:7210412-7210504 GCF_015228065.2 Penaeus monodon
CCCCCCCAGGAGCCCCCAGACATCCCCTTGCGTTGCTTTTTTGGGGGCCGACCCGGGGGGGGAGGGTAATTTTTTCCTCCCCTTTTTAGGTG
>NC_051400.1:7210831-7210905 GCF_015228065.2 Penaeus monodon
AGGCAGTGATGGTCCAACGCACTGCTCATGTAACCAATGGCAGCTGTGGGGCATACCAGTATTTATATTCGTCG
>NC_051400.1:7211313-7211526 GCF_015228065.2 Penaeus monodon
TATCTTTCGCACTATAAGTACGAGGATTCGAGGTGAGAGAAAAGGCATTTCACATGACATTATACCCCTCTTCACCCCCCTTAAAAATGAAAATAACAGCGGGAATGAAAATCGATAGGCTCACCGGCATCTCGCACATAGGCCTAACCAATGGCTCCACCCCCGAAACAGCCGCCGGTTTTGGAGGGTGATGTAACCTCACGGCCGCTTGGG
>NC_051400.1:7212561-7212859 GCF_015228065.2 Penaeus monodon
GTGGTGGCCTGCGGCGGGATCGCCTCCACGAAACTTTTCACGCATTGTTAAAGTATAAAATATAATTAAATACTTGAAATTTATTCGAGTAAATTAAGAATTATTGGGGTAATTAAATAAATTCGATGTTACCACTTGGGAGATTTGTTATCTGTTATGGATATATAAAATTAATTTAGTGTTTGAATTGATGAAAAATTATGAATATATAAATTTTTTATGCCTCTTTTGAACACACAAGTCATGAAACATATATTGAAGTCATGTAATATATCTTAAATTCATGAAAGATATTTTA
>NC_051400.1:7212920-7213135 GCF_015228065.2 Penaeus monodon
TTTATAATGTTGCATGGATATGTATGGAGTGCTCTATAAAAAGGGGAAAACTATAAGCAAAAATTTGTGCGTAACTTACAAAAGAAAAAAAATATCTTTTATATATAAATCTTTGCGAAATCAGTGATATATTTTTTTTTATTGATTGATGTTAGTCAACATTTGGGCGATTCCCGTTAGGGTTATATACTGCGAAGAGGTGGTAGAGCAGAAAA
>NC_051400.1:7213473-7213623 GCF_015228065.2 Penaeus monodon
TTAAACCAGTGTGAAATAACTAAGTCTGTTAGTGGGAAATCTTGCCATTTAGGGGCCCAAAAATATGCTCAAAATATTATATATGCAAAAAATAAAGCATAAAAAAATAATAACATAAAATAAATTTAAATCAGCTAGTGAAAATTGTGG
>NC_051400.1:7213675-7213945 GCF_015228065.2 Penaeus monodon
CTTCACCTGCCATTAATTAATAAACAAAGGTAAATGCAAAATAAAGCACTACTTTCATTGATTAGAGGTCCAAGTGACAGAAGTAGATTGCTTTAATATTCAGTGTGTAATACAAAAAAGATATGGTTTAAAACATTATAATAATAGTAATAAAATATGACCATATTACACTTAAAAGTGAACTAAACTTACCAACAAAAATACAATATACTGAATTGTACAATAAGTAAATCAGAAAGATAAATAGCAGTAAATCAATGAACAATTGAA
>NC_051400.1:7215555-7215817 GCF_015228065.2 Penaeus monodon
GATGAGTATTGGTTTAAAGTCCCATATTTAAACGTCCAACCAGAGTGTAGAATTAATTCAGTTTGCCCAGTGGGGATGTAACAGTTTTAGAAGGAAGACCTTTCCCACAAAAATCAAGTAAATCCAACATTCACGGTGAAGTATAGTAGGTGCACTCGTGCAATCTTCTCGGGAAGAGAAATTGAGAGAGCAATAAAACTTGTTTCCTGATCTACAAAGTAAACAAAATCAAGTACTGCAAATGCTAATCAATAAGTATGGA
>NC_051400.1:7216638-7216833 GCF_015228065.2 Penaeus monodon
ATTTTTGAATTTGCACAAGTAGCCAAGCCTCTTACGGGAAAGGGAAAAAGGGGTTCTCGGAAGCTTAATAACCGCAAATCTTTTCCTTAAATGGTCAAATGAGCACTGAAAGTTTTCAATGATCTTAAAGAATTGCTTGCTAAAGAGGTAACTCTTTCTTATCCAGATTTTGACAAAACATTCATTCTGAATACG
>NC_051400.1:7216909-7218247 GCF_015228065.2 Penaeus monodon
ATCAGTCGTACTCTGAATGAGAGCGAAGTTAAGTATTCCACGATTAAAAGGGAAGCCCTAGACAGAAAGTGTATGGCCCTCACAGTAAACCGATCTATTATACTAGGGATTTCCAGTCAAGGTGGCCAGTGATCATAGACCACTTGTTTGGCTTTTTAATTATGCAGGGCCAAATTCACGGATTCTGCGTTGGCAGATTTCTGTTGCTGATTTTGAGCTGGAAGTTACTTCCATAGCTTGGGAAACAAAATTGTGTGGCTGAGCACTATCTAGAATAAGAAATGCAGATCACCCCATTGGGTAACTATATTGTGTCGGCTTGTGACACGGAGTGGAAGAGAATCATTAAATAATGAGTCACAGAGAGAAGTGATAGCCTGGGACCCACTTAAAGTTAGGATGGATCAGGATGCTCATCCATTATGGGGTCAGGTAAAGAGGTATCTCAGGGGTGAAGTAAATGAGTGTCCTCGATTAAACTATGATGTCAATGACTTCAAAATACTACAAGATGGAATTCTCTATCATACCCATGTCAATATATTATGATCAGCTAGACACTCGAGTTGTTATTCCAGACTCGTATAAAAACACTGCATTGTATCTGGCCCATTGCCTTCCCTTAGCAGGTCATGGAGGGGTCCAGGTTACCCTGGAGAGACTAAAGAAGTTTGCATTCTGGCCAGGCATGTCAAAGGACGTCCCAAAATATGTAAAGTCCTGTAGTGTGTGCCTTTAAAAGTAAGCCAATGAGGGGATGTGCCTGCTCCCCTGCGTCGGTTCCCAGGTGTAAGAGAGAAATTTGAGCGTATACACCTAGATTTGGTAGGCCCTCTTCCTGTTACAAATGAAGGGCAAAGTATGTGCCGACAGTAATTGATGTGCTGACCCGTTCCTGATAGCTGTACCAATACGAAACAAAGAAGCAAAGGAAGTTTGCCCAAGCTTTTATAACACATGTTGTCAGCATCCATGCGTTCCAAAAAATGTAATAACAGATGGTGGAGGAGAATTTATAAATGAAGTTTTTAAAGACATTTGTGGGTTGTTGCAGATAAATAGACACACTACAACTCCATCCATCCATCAAGTAATGGTTGGTGGAGCGTGTAAATGGGACCATAATGCAAATATTGAGGAGTATGACTTATGACAACCCTAAAGAATGGGATACACTGCTCCCCTTTTGCTGTATTTGCATACAATTCTACATATCATAGGACAATCCATGATTCTCCTCACTTCCTTATGTACAACAAGGATCCCTCAATACCTTATTTAAAAATTCTTTCATGATAATGGTCCATGGTACAATGTAGAGACCTGAGACGTAAGACT
>NC_051400.1:7218745-7219388 GCF_015228065.2 Penaeus monodon
AGGGGAAATAACCTGGTAAATGAGATAATTCAATGTGGAGTGAGCTGAAGCAGGAAGGAACTAGTTTAACTATGTGCTAAACGAACTATTGGATGTTCCTATTCCCAATTTACCACCACTCTGAGATAAATTGAGCATAATATAAAAGTAGAATGTGCTGATGCTGGAGATTCCTATATGGTTCTCCATGCCAAATTTTTTTTTTTTTTAGCCATTCTTGAAACACTATAAAAATAGAATGTGCTTGATGCTGGAAGATTTTCCATATGGTTTCTCCATGCCCAAATTTTTTCAGCCAAATTCTTGAGCACTATAAAAATAGAAAGTGCTGATGCTGGGGATTTCCCATATGGTTCTCCAATGCCATTTTTTTTTCAGCATTCTTGAGCACTATAAAAATGAATGTGTGAGCTGGAGATTTCCATATGGTTCTCCATGCCAATTTTTTTTTTAGCCATTCTTGAGCAACTATAAAAATAGAATGTGCTGATGCTGGAGAATTCCTAATTTTTACTACTATGGGTTTTCCATGCCAATTTTACAGGCCCTCATAAAACTCTATGAAAATAGAGGGTTTCTCATTTTTCATTTCCAAGGAGGTCGTGAGTAGTATCGACCCTGAGGGTAAGGGAAACAGTCAATT
>NC_051400.1:7220081-7220241 GCF_015228065.2 Penaeus monodon
GCCGTATGATTCTGCTGTCTGAAACACAGTTGACAGTTATGTGCGCCCTGTCAGGAGATGACGTCCACCGCAGCTGGAATTTACTGCCTCTTGGAGTCTTAGCACCATGGAACTGTCCTATTTGGTGAAGTCCTGACGTACGGGATCCCTGCTGTGCTAA
>NC_051400.1:7220536-7220702 GCF_015228065.2 Penaeus monodon
TGTGGATACACAGGGTTGTAAATTTTCTCCCCTGATTGGGAACGTGGAGTTTTTTCCTGTCCCGAGCAATACATTTACGGATCACTGTATCTTAACATTTCCATTTCGGAGATCTTTGAAGTTTTACTTTTGCATTCGTGGGGAAAACACAAGCTGAGAGGGGGTC
>NC_051400.1:7221913-7221979 GCF_015228065.2 Penaeus monodon
GTTTAACATTCCTTAACTGTTTCTTACATTCTTTGTCTCCTTCACCCCCACCCCCCCTTCGCTACA
>NC_051400.1:7222448-7222701 GCF_015228065.2 Penaeus monodon
AAACACCTGTATTTCCATTGCTATTTGACCGTAGCAACAACAAAACGGCTGGAAATAACCCTCCTCTCTCTTCTTCCTTTTCCTTTCTCCCTCTCTCTGATAATCTCCTTCTCTTCCTCCCTTCTTTTCTCCTTCCTTTTTCTCTCTTCTTTCCTATCTCTCCATCGCCCTTCTTTGTCTTCTCACGTTACATCCCTCTTTCATCCCTTCTTCCCTTCTTCTGTGAACTTCTCTTTCCCTCCCTCCCTCCTTT
>NC_051400.1:7222912-7223123 GCF_015228065.2 Penaeus monodon
TCCCCTCCTTCTTCTCTCTTTCTCCTCTCCTCCTTCTTTACTCCGTAACGTAGCAACAAAAGAGCGAAGAAGCAACGCATGATAACGACCCTGAACGCAAGCACTTGTGAAGGACGCGGTCAAACAGTTGCGGTCGACGCCTTCAGTTCTGTAGGCCTACGCTTTACCCATAGGCCTAAAAAAAAGTCTGGCGCCCGTCATCCACCACACC
>NC_051400.1:7223178-7223343 GCF_015228065.2 Penaeus monodon
TCGTACTTTGCTGTTTCGTGTTGGTTTCTTCTACTTTTTCTGTTTCTGTGTTCCATCTGTTCGTGTTTTCGGTTTTATATAGATTTCTTTCTCTTTCCTTCCTTTCTGTTTTTCTATTTATGTTTTGGCCATCTGTTCGTCTCCTTTTTTTTCTTGATCCTTTAA
>NC_051400.1:7223584-7223653 GCF_015228065.2 Penaeus monodon
AAAAGATGACGCAACGGTTTCAGGGCATACGTGACACGTAAGAAATTCGTAATGGCTAAGACGGTCGCT
>NC_051400.1:7223916-7224114 GCF_015228065.2 Penaeus monodon
ATTAAAAGCACAGTTCAGTCCACCCTTTTCGAGGCACAATCGCTTTATACACTGGTTGTACCGCGCGGCCTTGGCTCGCTTTGAGTCTACACCCTTCTGAAGGCTCATTTTTAAGGGAAGAGTCATGAATCGATAGTCCTTACGGTCATCAGAACTTACTTATTTTCTTGCCCTTTCGTCTGCGTGACCTTTCCGCGG
>NC_051400.1:7224415-7225102 GCF_015228065.2 Penaeus monodon
ACACCTGCGCTTAGGCCTATGGAGCGGCCGGCCTATGGGTTTATGGGGTACGCGAGGGGTCTGTGGACACACTCGGGTCGAAAAACTCTCTTATGGAGTCCCTTTCCCAGACCCTCTTGCCTCCGCTCTCTTCTTTACTCTTTTTTCTCTCCTTCCTCTTCTTTATTATCCTCTTTTTTTCTCCTTCGTACTCTATTTTCCCCTTTTTTCAGGTCTTTCCACTCCGCGATTTTATTGCTTTCTTTTTTCTCTCTCTCTCTCTTTTTTCTTTATGCTTATCTTCACCCTCACTCCTCGTCTCTTTCTGTGCCTTTTCCTTTCTTTCCCTCTTCCTAATTCCTTTACCTCCCCTCTTCTTCTCCTCACCGACTCTTTGTCCTACTTCTCTTCCTTCTCTTCACTCTTCCTCCTCTCCTCTTCTCTTCTCTCTTCCTCCCCTTCCTCTTTCCTTCCCATCTTTTCCTCCTCCATTCCTCTCTTCATACCTCCTTCTCTTCTCTCCCCTTCCCCTCCCCGTCCACTTCCTCAATATCCCCTCCCTCTTTCCCTGCTCTCCACCTTTCCCCCCCTTCCTTCCTCTCCCTCTCTCCTCCCTTTCTCCTCCCTCACCCTCAACACTCAAGTAATGTTCATATCCCATGTTCACAACAGAAGCGAGCTTGTGTCCCATCATTATCATTATTAAAC
>NC_051400.1:7225348-7225573 GCF_015228065.2 Penaeus monodon
ACCTAGTGTTGTATATACCTGCAGTACGTTTGCCTGTGTATTTTATGCGCATATGTACTTGTGTTATTTCAGTGTGCGCTTTTAGGTGGGTATCAATCAATGCCAAACCATATAGGCCTATTTCAAAACACGAAGAATCATTTTTAAACGAAACTTTAAGAATATACCAAGAAATAATAGATAAAACTTTTTAAAAATACATCCAAAACGTACACGACGAATGCC
>NC_051400.1:7225718-7226194 GCF_015228065.2 Penaeus monodon
CGCCAATCACCCGTAAAGTAAATCCTTAAAAACCGAAGATAGGACAGACATCTTTAAAACAACCTTAAAGATAACCCAGGCATCCCTTAAGTAAACCATAATAATCTTTAATATAAAAAGACCTTTTTTGTCGTTATAACAAATCTAAAAAATATATCATATATCCCTAAAACAAAACAAAAGCGAACACAAAATGTATATCAGACATCAGAAATCCTAAAAAAAAAATCACAATAAATACGCCAGGCATCCTTAAAACACCCTCCCCCCCCAAAAAAAAAGAGCCAGACATCCCTAAAACAACCCTCCCCCCCCACCCCCCCAAAAAAAAAAGCCAGACATCCCTAAACCAAAAACCTAAAAGAAAAAAAAAAGAGACATCCCTAAACCTAAAAAAAACAAAAAAACAGATATCCTTAAAACAAAACCTGTAAAAAAAAAAGAAAATCGCCAGCCTCCCCTGACCTCCCCCCCCC
>NC_051400.1:7226215-7226319 GCF_015228065.2 Penaeus monodon
TTAAGTGAAAACCCAGACGCAGGACTTCCGGTGAGCAGACGAGAAGGAGAGGCAGGAGTCACGTATCCTTCTCAAGCCTCTTCAAGGGACGTTCAACCCGAACC
>NC_051400.1:7227155-7227286 GCF_015228065.2 Penaeus monodon
AGCGACTCACGTGTCTTAGTTGGACCGTAGGATGGAAACACGTGCAAAAATCTGGATTCTCCGTTGCAGTCACGTGATCTCTTGTTTACCATACCGGTTGATCACGTGACCAGGTTATGTAAAATAGTCGT
>NC_051400.1:7227917-7227992 GCF_015228065.2 Penaeus monodon
CATGCCTCTATATTAATATATATTCTTAATTTTCCTTTACTGTCTCCTTCAATTTATTTCATCTTTCAATTTCCC
>NC_051400.1:7228309-7228524 GCF_015228065.2 Penaeus monodon
TGAGCTGACATTTGCTCAGTTACATAACCTCCTTCACGCACGTGGCTTAAGGCTCAGACACCCTACAAATACACGCTTTATGTTAATATGTTAAATGTGTGGAGTGTTGTGCGGGTGGGTGAGGTGTAGGAGGAGATAAGAGAGAGAGAGAGGAAGAGGAGAGGGAAGTGGAGAAAAGGAAGAGGATGGTGAAAGGAGGATTGTGGTTAGATGAA
>NC_051400.1:7228827-7229131 GCF_015228065.2 Penaeus monodon
TTTTGAGCCCAATCTGAGAGCGGGAAAGTCTCCCAAACTCGCGGCAATCTCAGGCCAACAGTGTCGCCTCCCGACCGCGATCCGCACATCCGCCCAGCCAATGACGTAACGTTCTTTCCGCTGTCCGTGACGAGTCGATGAACCCTTGAAGGGCTCTCGATACAGGGAACGTTGCGTAAGAGGGTATGATAAGAGGACGCTATTCTGTTTCTCGTTCTCGCGTTCCTGTTGTCTCTTTTTTTGTGTTATCTCTTTTTCTTTCGTCATCCACCACAACCCCTGGTTTGCTTGTCTCTCGGTTAGT
>NC_051400.1:7229262-7229450 GCF_015228065.2 Penaeus monodon
CATATCAATATCTTGATTTTTTTGTTGTTGTTTCTTTATCTTCCTTTCTTTCCGTGTCTGTTATCTTTGCCTCTTCCCTCCATAAGTGTACATAAGTGCGTGCGCGCAGCATGAAACACAGTAATATCATACCTTGGGCTATTTCTACACTCCTAGACTTGGGGAAGTTACATGAGTGATAATACCAG
>NC_051400.1:7229530-7229755 GCF_015228065.2 Penaeus monodon
ATGCATAGCCCATAGCCAGTCTGAAACTAATTTAAACAAACATTCCATCGCCTTTTATTGCTCTTCTCATCCTATTTTCTCTCCTTCTCTCTCTCGTCCTTGGTTTTCCTCGCGTTACGTACGGACTACGTAGCATCGCCGTCCGTCCTTGCGTCTGACTATACGCGCATCCGTACCTTGTGACCCTTCTCTCTCGCTCTCTATATTCGTCTCCATCGCGCTCCA
>NC_051400.1:7230018-7230795 GCF_015228065.2 Penaeus monodon
TGTATTTATCTATCTATCTATCTAGCAACTTATCTATCTCTCTTCCAATTTGCCGGTCTCTCTTATGTTCGTTCTCTCTCTTTCTGATGTGATTTCTCTTCCCTTCGTACCCTACACCCTACTTTTCTCTCCTCCCTCCGAACTCTTCCTACCTCCCCCCCCCCCTCTGCCTCCATTTGTCTCCCTCCCCCCACTCTCCCTCCTTTCCTCCGCCCCCTTTCGCATCTCCTCTTTTCGTCCTTACCCCCCTCCACCTTTTCCTCTTTCCACCTTCCTCTTCTCCTTTCTCCTTTTCCTCCTCTCGTTCTCCTCTTCTCCCCTTTCCTTCCTCCTTTCTTTTGTTTGTCCTCTTCTCCTGCTTCCCCCTTTATGCTCTCAACTTCTTCCTCTCCTTCTCCCTCCTCCTTTATGTCCCCTTTTATGTTTTTCCCTTTTCTCCCCCTTCCTCCTCTACTTCTTCCTCTTTTCCTCCCTCCAACTCTCCGTCCTCTTCCTCTTCGTCCTCTTCCTCCTCTTCTACTTCCACCTCTCCGCCCTCTTCCTCTTCGTCCTCTTCGTCCTCTTCCTCCTCTTCTCCTTCCACCTCTCCGCCCTCTTCCTCTTCTTCCTCTTCTTCCTCTTCGTCCTCTTCCTCCTGTTCGTCCTCTTCTCCCTTCTCTTTTTGACTCCTCCCCCATTCGTTCGCACGTTCCTTTACCAATCGATACGCCACTAACAGTGCAGTTAGTCATCGTTCTACGCTTTAGTCAAGCAACAACTAAAATTTTGAGCTGTGGG
>NC_051400.1:7231034-7231259 GCF_015228065.2 Penaeus monodon
ATCCCCCTCCCTCTTCCCCTGTGACGTCACGTGCGTCCCCCACAGACTCACCCCTACCATTCCGTGGCCCTCCCTTTCCTCCCTACTCAACCCCCCCTCTCTCCCTCCTCACCTCCCCTCTCCCCCCTCTCCCTCCTCACCTCCCTCGTCCCCCTCTCTTCTCTACGGGAAAAGTTACTGAGTTCAACCCGACGCCCGCGCACTAAGGGCCCACTCGCTGCCTTG
>NC_051400.1:7231319-7232438 GCF_015228065.2 Penaeus monodon
AATGGCGTTTCCAAAGCAACCGACAAAAAAATGCTTTGATTTCCATTGATCGAAGACGAAAACTATCGCTGACGTAAGAGAGACAGACAAACAGAAAGAGAACTGAAGAAACGAAAGCTTGTGACTGGGTTGTATTGAATTTTTGTTTATATTTTTTATTGGATATAAGTACATTTTTCTTTTTACATTTTGTTTTCGTGTTCAGTGACTTTTCGTACATCCCAAAAGACACAAGCACTGATCTCTCACGCAAGAAGAGAGAAGCAGAGAGAACTTGTACGCGTCGTGTGTGTGTGTGTCTCTCTCTGCAAGGTTGCGTAACTCCGTGCAGGTGCAGCAGAAGCAACAGCGAGTGTAGCGGCGAAGCAGCGTTCGCATAGTGTCCTCCGCGAGTACCGTTCGTGCAAGTGTTTCTCGCAGACGATTTGTTTGAAAAGAACGTCTGTGTGCCTTCGGAGACTAATTCTCGAGTGCTCGATAGGCGAAGAGTGGAAGCATTGGTGTTTTGGACAACGAGTGATTTTGTAAAGTCGTTCTGTCTGGTGTTTTAGCGACTTTCATCAAGGTATGTAACTATATATATTTCTCGCACTTTGATTTTGAGATGATTTTCTGTGTTATTTTCTCTCATTTCATCTAATTCTGTGTTTGTATCAATGAACCCAAGAGTTCCATTGTTTGGATTGTGTTATGATGTTGTTGGAAAGCCCGCGTCCCTTCGTTACGTGCTTTACAGCGGGGTTACATAATACCCCATCCAGGGTTGCAGAGGAGTGCAGGGCCCCAAATCCCCTATTATATAACCCAGGCAGGATAATATTATAACCAATGACCTTTACCAAGGACTTTAAACCATTCATATTTTTCCCGCCACGAAGCCAAGGCAACGACACCGCCCGGGGCAACAAAGGAAAGTCGTTATCCGCGCCTTTCCTCTTCCTTCTAAATACCGTTAAAATTAGCTCTTAGACCATTAATCTCATGGACGAAATGGGGTTGCCCATTGGGCGATTGACGAAAGTAACCAGAAAGATAATTTTTTTAAAAAAGGAAGAGTGAATGCAGATGCAGACACTTAGACGAACGCCGGCACGTGTGGATTACGTCACGTGTTGCTGT
>NC_051400.1:7232491-7232562 GCF_015228065.2 Penaeus monodon
ATCAATTTATAGCCTGACTCATGTCAAAGAACAAAATATCTGGTATTTACCTCTGTAACCCACGAGATACG
>NC_051400.1:7232853-7233152 GCF_015228065.2 Penaeus monodon
GTTACTTTATGATATAACCATATGTACTTAATTATGCTTATCTACATACCGTTTCTACGAGGTCACTGTAAAACGATATGTAGGCCTATAGGGAAGAAAATTCTCATTATGATTCTCTCCTCCATTCCTCCCATCTTCTACTCCTCTCGTTCTCTTTTCTCTTCTCTTTTCCTCCCCCGCCGCTCTCCACCGCCCCCGCTCTTTCTCCAGCACAGGCAGCGGTCACGTGACTTGTAATTTCTGGAACGCGCCTTCCCTCCGTTACGTAAAGGATCTGTTCGTTTCATTTATACATGGGG
>NC_051400.1:7233346-7233642 GCF_015228065.2 Penaeus monodon
AGTTTGAATACAAGAGGATAACATAAATTAATATAGATCAACTTTGTTTATAGTCAACAAAAATATGGATATTTTTTTTAAACAATCTACTGTGTTTATTTATATCGTAACGGAAATTATTGCATCTCAGCCAATTAAACAAGCTCATGCAACTACACATCTACCGATTCAGTAAACACACCACGCTTACTTATAAACACAACAATGAAATTTTTGAATTGTGTGTGAACTCTTATACACAGCGTCAAGTAAAGAACCACACACAAAGAGCCTTTATCTCTCTGTCTCTGTTTCGG
>NC_051400.1:7233829-7234169 GCF_015228065.2 Penaeus monodon
AAAGAGCAAACCAGAAACAGAGAAAGCACCAGAGGCAGAGAATAATATACACAAAGATCAGACACCCACGCTTTAAAGGTAGAACACACCCGCCTTAACACACCTATTCTGCAATCTCCTCTGACCTTTACCAAAGCAACGAGATACGAAGAGTCCACTACCTGAGCTGGGAATTAACAGGTGGGGGTAAGTTTTCCACTTACACAACACAACCCGGTTTTAAAGAGACAATATATGACACATTAATGGCATCAACTTTTTCGGCATTTTGAATTTTGTAAAAAGAAAAGAAAAAAACAAACATTTGTTCTGTTTTGCGTGCTTGATTTGTACTTATGTA
>NC_051400.1:7234321-7234436 GCF_015228065.2 Penaeus monodon
TTTGATTTGTGTACATGTATTTGTGTGCATGTGCGAGTGTTTTGACGTTTGTATGTGCGTTTGAATTTGCATGACTGATCTCGCCAATTCGAATATATGTTTATTGACGTAAAGA
>NC_051400.1:7234462-7234765 GCF_015228065.2 Penaeus monodon
CACTTTTCAAATATCCTAGCTTACGTAATAACATGCAGTCACTCTCGCCCTTTCGAAAACATTCTCATTCTTTGACCTCTCATCCTCCTCCTTAATTCATATTCATTCTCCTGTCCTCATAATTTTCCTGGTTAAGCAATAATTGTAATTTTTTCCTGTTTCGTCATATTACCTAGATTTTGCTAGTGTAGAGAAACGTTTAATGTCTGAAAACGTTTGGCCAAGGAAGCGTGCATTTAGGATTGTGAATTAGCTGATTTGCTGCATTTCTATAATTAGGATTTGTTGTCGAGAGGAAGCGAA
>NC_051400.1:7234866-7235267 GCF_015228065.2 Penaeus monodon
AAATCTTGGCATTGAAGAAGGTGGAGAAAAAAAGAAAAAGGAGGGGGGATTAAGGAAAAAGAATGTGGAGAAAGGAGACGAAGAAAAAGAATATAGAGGAAAGAAAGGGAATAGACAGGGCAAGGGAGAGGGTGGAAGACGAGAAAGGAAAATGGAATATGGTAAGTAAGAAAAGCAAACAGACCGAAGAAAGAAAGAAAAAAAAATAATCGAGAAGAAAATGTTCAAAATAAAACAAACGCAAACAGAGAAAAAGACAAAGGAGAAGAGAACAGAAGAGAAGGAGAGAGAAGAGGGGAATTCAGGCGAGGACAATACTCGTTGCAAAATCAATATCGTCCGAATTGATCTTGCAACACTAGTCTTCTTCATTGCTCTCTCCCCAAACAAACCTGGTTAAA
>NC_051400.1:7235309-7236293 GCF_015228065.2 Penaeus monodon
CCGGAGGCGCTCTTGGGTGTTTGTGTTTGAGTTCGATTTTAGGTGTAAGTTTGTACTTGAATGTGCTTTAAAGTGTGTCTTTGTGTTTGTGAGTGCATTTTAAGACGCGTGTATGTGCGTTTGATGCCTCTTAAAACTCGTGTTTGTGTTTGAGTGCGTTTTAGATTATGTGGGTTATTATTTAGTGTATTCTAAAGCCTGTGTTTTTTGCTTGAGTTCATCCTTAGGGGTTTGTTTGTGTTCGGGAGCACCGTACCTTATATCCGAAGTAAGGTTCGCGTTACCGTGTGTATTTGCGTCTGGTTTCCCTCTGTTTTAATTCTCTCGGCATGTTGATATGTGCCTTAAGCTATGCATTTACCTCTAAACGTATCTTCCGAGCTCCCTGTATTCTAAACATCACGAGGCACGCATAACCTCGACCGTATCCTGGAATAACCTACACATGCACCAAAGTATATACACCTCAAGGTCTTACGTGTGCCTGGAAATACACGTCTCAGACTCCGCGATTGTGCTTGAGTGTGTGCCCGCCAATCCTCCTCAAGCGTGCGTGCTCAAGAACTTATGTATATACTCAAGACGCGGACTGAGGTTACCCCAAGATGAGGTCAAGGAGGCGAGTTGAGTCAGTGATCGACATTCAGCCCGAGTCACGTTTTACACGTGACCTTCAGGAAGCAAGAGTAAATAGGTTTATATATGCGGTGTTACGAGGAAGGACGCCGGAATCCAGCTCAGGTTCTGATTACTCTATTTGTGTTTATGGAAATGTTTATGATGTGTTTTTTGTTTTATTTTATGTCTGTTTGTTTGTGTTTCGTTTTTCGTCTGTTTGTCTTTGTTTCGTTTTTCGTCTGTTTGTTTTTGTTTCGTTTTTCGTCTGTTTGTTTTTGTTTCGTTTTTCGTCTGTTTGTATGGGTTCTTTTTTTTCGTCTCGGTTTGTCTGCCTGTCTTTCTTTGTTTGTCTTTGCTATCTATTTA
>NC_051400.1:7236557-7236645 GCF_015228065.2 Penaeus monodon
TACCAGTAATGTCATGTTCATAAACTACTCTAACTACAATAGAAAACAGAAGAAAAAAAAAACTTTCGTGTTGGACGCACTTCAATCG
>NC_051400.1:7236768-7236865 GCF_015228065.2 Penaeus monodon
TTTGCCAGCTCACACGACCGCGGTTTTCTTGTCACGTGACCTGCTCTCCGTTCTCCCTAACTTCTCAATAACAATCACGTGACTTCCTTGCAACACC
>NC_051400.1:7237017-7237117 GCF_015228065.2 Penaeus monodon
ATTTTTTCCCTCTCTCTCTTTTTATGTACTGTCTCACTTTAATGTTACTTGAATTTCCAAAAGCAAAAGGAAAAATGTGATTTTTTTTTCCAATTCGTCC
>NC_051400.1:7237157-7237240 GCF_015228065.2 Penaeus monodon
TAGCGAACTGTTACTCGATGCTTGAAAAAAAATCATCATTTTTTATATCTAATAATATTACGTCCCAATTAAAATATACGAAG
>NC_051400.1:7237462-7237618 GCF_015228065.2 Penaeus monodon
TACATTATAGGCTGCGAGCAAACTAAAAGTAGAAACGTAATGATGATACTTATATTTAACTGTGACCTTTACATTGAAGAGAAATTTCAAAGACTTAGAAAAGACTTTGACTGAAGGTTTCTGTTTACAGGATTATGAGGTTCGGAAGAGGGAGAA
>NC_051400.1:7237992-7238068 GCF_015228065.2 Penaeus monodon
GTGACTCGTTATACAACTCACCTTACCTGATCACTACCGCATTTGTCTGGTTTTGCTTCTTGTTTCACTCTGTAAC
>NC_051400.1:7238365-7238474 GCF_015228065.2 Penaeus monodon
AATCCCTGTATTTGTCCAACGCAACGCACCCGATGCACTTGTCCTCGCAGGCAATTGGGCAGAAAACAACAAAAAATATTTTCTAGAAGCTTGCTTTTGTTGCGCTTGG
>NC_051400.1:7239161-7239236 GCF_015228065.2 Penaeus monodon
AAAAGGAGTGGCACTTCTAGACGGCACTCAGACCAGGCACTCACTCACAGGTGACGCTCGAGCTTTCTTGTGTCG
>NC_051400.1:7239469-7239602 GCF_015228065.2 Penaeus monodon
GAGAGATAGAGAGAACAAAAGTACAGTAGTGAAAGAGAGGAAGAGTGGGTACGTGCCAGAAACAGGTCACGTGTGGAGGCCAGCGCAGGTCACGTGAGCAGAGGACAAACACGTGCCAGGAGGGAGAGATGGC
>NC_051400.1:7239841-7240349 GCF_015228065.2 Penaeus monodon
TGGAACTTAAATGTGTCACCAACAGCATCTGTGGCGTAGCAACAAGGGAGGGGGGGGGGGAGACACGAAGAGAGGGGGGAGAAATGAAGGGGGAGGTGGAGAGGAGACATGAAGGGGGAGGTGGAGAGGAGACATGAAGGGGGAGGTGGAGAGGAGACATGAAGGGGGAGGGGGAGAGGAGACATGAAGGGGGAGGGGAAGAGGAGACATGAAGGGGGGGGAGACATACAGGGGGAGGGGAAAGAGGGGCATGAGGCGAGGGGAAGGAGTTGCATGAGGTGAGGGAAAGGAGGGGCATGAAGTGAGGGAAAAGAAGGGCATGAGATGAGGGGAAGGGAGGGGCATTAGTTGAAGGGAAGGGAGGGCATTAGTTGAAGGGAAGGAGGGGCAGGAGGGGAAACGAAGGGAGGGGCATGAGGTGAAGGGAAGGGGAGGCATGAGGGAGGGGAGGGGCGTGCAGGGTCGTGAGAGGGCAAGGTCAAGTGAGGTCAATGAAAGATTTGCACAC
>NC_051400.1:7240554-7240931 GCF_015228065.2 Penaeus monodon
TCTAATATTTAGTATTTTGAAAGAGGAGGAAAAAGGAGATTAGAAAGAAAGAGAAGGCGAAAAAAGAAGTATAGATGCCATAAACATGCGGAATCATTCCCATTTGCAACTTGGTTTCAAAAACGAAAATCATGGAGTTGGATCGTATATATAATGCTATTACGCACACCTTGAATTCATAACAGGCTTAATTTACATATCACGAGGTTTAAAAGGGAAATAGTTTCTTCGTGATGCACTTTTTTTGCAATATGATGACTCATAGTTAAGAGCTTGATCATGTGAATTAACTTTGCATGATTTGCATGATATTCTGCTCTCCGGGTTTATCTTTTAGTAATGTTGCTTTCTTGATTGCTTGTGATTTTAATGGATGC
>NC_051400.1:7241054-7241384 GCF_015228065.2 Penaeus monodon
CAATGACTATGTATGTGAGAGAGATGTATGATATTCATGAGGGTATGTGCTTTGCATTTCTATATATGCTTGCTTTTGTACACGTCTGCGTGTGCTTGTTCGTGCGTATGTTTATGCTTGCTTGTGTTTATATACTTTTTATGCGAGTTAACTTTTGTATATCTTTGCCTGAGGAAGTGCATCCAAGCAGCATAGTATTTGCATTATAACAAGGCCTAAGTCTTTGATGTCGATACATTTTTGATGATCCACATTGCTTGGATGCTTCCAGTGACATCCGCCTTGTGATGCCCTTGCTTTTAGATCTCTCCTTTACTTGTCTGTGAATAA
>NC_051400.1:7241603-7241864 GCF_015228065.2 Penaeus monodon
CCCCTTTCGTCCATCTCCTTCCCTCTCTCTCTTATATTCAAAGTCTTGTGCCAAATAAGCTAAACGCGCACATTTGATTCAAATTACGCGATCTCCTCTCGCTAAAATCGAACTTATTGCACCTAAATTTTATACTTCGGTGGCAGTCAACTTTGCAAAAGACTAGCCAAGGAATGCTTGCCTTTACACGTGACTCCTGTGACGATCTCAGTTGGAAAATAATGTTTTTGTGTTTTTGTCCCTTATTTGGATTGTTTTTCG
>NC_051400.1:7241895-7241963 GCF_015228065.2 Penaeus monodon
GGTGGTTTTGTTTTATTATATTTATGCTTGATTTTTCTGTTGGGTTTGGGAATGTGTTGGTGATTCTG
>NC_051400.1:7242142-7242267 GCF_015228065.2 Penaeus monodon
TTCCTCCCTACTTCCTCCCTCCCTCTATCTGTGTCACGAAGACGTCACACATGAAGCCAAAGCATTCTTGCAAATTCAATTATTAAATCTGCAAATGTTGGCAGTAACAGCTATTTGGGATGACG
>NC_051400.1:7243794-7243948 GCF_015228065.2 Penaeus monodon
TCCGTTTCTTGTCACGTGGCAGTACTCAGAGACGCGTGAGATGAGGAAGACGAGGGGGTATTGGGGGTAGGGGAGGGGGGGACAAGATGTAGGGAGGGGCAAGTGGCATGTAGGGAAGTAGAGGCAAGGATACGGTGACCTTTCTCCCCCCCCC
>NC_051400.1:7244160-7244351 GCF_015228065.2 Penaeus monodon
GGCTGACACTATATCCATTCTTCATTTTCTCTCTCAGCTTGTGGACATATAGTGTGCATATTATGAACAGGATCTTACGTCATATGCCCCCCCCCATCTCCCGACCCCCTCCCTTTTACGGGTTACCTGTTCCTTTCTATGATATCTTTGACCTTACGCCATAACTTGACCTTCACCAGTTTCTCCTTTTC
>NC_051400.1:7244563-7245274 GCF_015228065.2 Penaeus monodon
CTTCTTTATATATTTGATTTTTTTCGTTATCCATTCCCTTTTCTTTTAATTCATTATTATGTCTCCTTCTCGTTCCTTCTTCTCTTTCTCCTGTTCGTCATCTTTGCTTTTTTTCTGGTTTATTCTTCTACTTCTTCTTATGGTCTTTTCTCCTCGTTGTTTTTACCTTTACCTGTTTATTTATTCTCTCTTTTTCTTTCCTATATATGTCTTTCTCCTTATACTTTTTTCTCTCCCTTTCATCTCCTGTAACCTTTCTCGTCTCTTCTTCATCCCATTTTCACCCTTTTCCTTGTCTTTCTCTTTTATTTCATCTTTCTTTCCATCCTTCTTTCCATGCAGACTCTTTATCATATATTACCACTTACACTCACGTTTTGCAACAATAACAACAAAAACAAAAGGTCATTCACCTTTAGCATTGTTGCTTCATTATCAAATGATTAGTGAAACAGAACGTGTGTCTGTGTAGTTTTGTAATACTAGAAATTTTACATGAGAAATATTTTTATTTATATATGTCGCCGTATGGTTATCTGTACTAATAAACAGCCATTTGATTACTTCAATCTGCACATCTATTTTTACTCTAATGAAAGGCAGTTGAACTTGAGCTGAACGGGGAAAGGGGTGGCATGATAAATCAACAAACTATGCGTGGCTCAGGTGCATTGCAATCACTGTTGCTTAACTTTCTCCTTCTTAGCTCAC
>NC_051400.1:7246094-7246388 GCF_015228065.2 Penaeus monodon
TACCGGCATCATAAATCTTGCGTCATTATCAATTTTTCGTCTTCATAAATCTATAGTCTTCAGTTAGTCGGAAGAATATCTCGTCCTGTCATCATGCAAGGCTTCATGAGGCTCAGTGTGTCATGCATTGTGTCTCCCTAACCTTCTGAGTCCGAGTGGGGTTCATGGTTTTTAAAAGGTCGATGTCATCCCCTCCTTGAACTAGTCTGTTAAGCTGTGCATGACGGCACCATTACACAGGCATGATTGCATGAATTTCTGTGATAATATGTGCAATTGCAATGGTGAACCACT
>NC_051400.1:7246498-7246566 GCF_015228065.2 Penaeus monodon
CATCATGTATGTGCAAAAATGTTTCTTCCCCTTACTTATTTTTTTACTGTCTCGCCCTTTTTTCCTTT
>NC_051400.1:7246747-7246839 GCF_015228065.2 Penaeus monodon
CTTAATATATATTTTAAAATAATATTAAAATAATAATATATATATAATTTAATAATTTTTTTTCTGTCTGTAGCCCGTCTGTCGTTGTCTGT
>NC_051400.1:7247648-7247722 GCF_015228065.2 Penaeus monodon
TATAAATTCTCGAGTCATCGTAGCCTAAGAGAACCGAAAGATTTTGCTGGAATATTGATCACAAATGAATTACT
>NC_051400.1:7248247-7248330 GCF_015228065.2 Penaeus monodon
AAATATCTGAAATATATTCAACCTGTTATATCTTCTGAATGTTAATGAGGTAACGTCGGGAAGGAATTCTCTCAAATTCCCTC
>NC_051400.1:7248476-7248593 GCF_015228065.2 Penaeus monodon
CCCTCTCAGCTTCCCATCTACCCCCCACCTCCCCCCCCACCACAAAAAAAATCAATATTTTTCGCTTCTTAAGTCAACATGCATATGTCATGCAACACATAGGACCAACTTTTCGGT
>NC_051400.1:7249325-7249393 GCF_015228065.2 Penaeus monodon
TCCTGTGCCTAGTTCTCTCTCTTTCTCCTTCTCTCCCATCCTCTTTAAATCGCTTCAATCCGCAATCT
>NC_051400.1:7249542-7250062 GCF_015228065.2 Penaeus monodon
GCCATCAAACCCTCCCTCATTCCTTCCTATTTTCACCCTTCACTCTTCTCCAGTTCTCTCCTTCCTCACTTCTCCCTTTTTGCACCTTCTTCGTCCCTCCTATGCATTGCCCGTTCTTTAACTGCCTCATCCCACTTCCCTCTTTCTCCATCTCCCTCATCTCCCACCCTTCTATTTCCATCTCCTTATCCCATCCTTCTCTATCCATCTCCTTATCTCACCCTTCTATCTCCTTCTCCCACATCTCCCATCCTTCTTTCTCCTTCTCCCTCATCTCCCTCCCTCCTTTCTCCATCTCCCTCTTTCGCCTCATCTCCCTCACATCCTTGAGAAACCTTTTCCTTCATTACTGAGCTTTTGCTGTTGGAGTCCGTCGTGTAGAAGTCACGTGGATATGTGTGACCTGATTATTATTAGATATTGCCGTTATTAAGGGCTTATCAAGGCTCCGTTATGCGCGCGTGTGTGTGATTGGATCATTATGGCAGAGCCTCGTGTATGTATGTAAGGAATACGGTTT
>NC_051400.1:7250343-7250463 GCF_015228065.2 Penaeus monodon
TGAATGTTGCATGATATCCCAACCGATTCAGGCAACGAAGTAACTCATTTGTGATCAATATTGCAGTAATAAAATCTTTCTATACTCTCAGACTACGATGACTCGAGAGTTTATTCACAG
>NC_051400.1:7251152-7251236 GCF_015228065.2 Penaeus monodon
AAGGCAGAGTTTGATTTGAATTCGTTGCAAGGAGGTTCGTGCATTATTAATGATAGAATGACGCAACCAAATCACTTGAAGGCT
>NC_051400.1:7251339-7251494 GCF_015228065.2 Penaeus monodon
AGCAAAAGGAAATCAAGGTAACGCGCACGCACGCACGCAAGGACAACAATATCATACATCTATTATTGTAGACAATAACATGTTCGGTCGTCAGTTTCCCTTTTTCTGAATGGGAGGTTTGGTAACCATAGCAACAGCTACCTTACAACATGTGT
>NC_051400.1:7251818-7252010 GCF_015228065.2 Penaeus monodon
TGGCAAGGTATATGATATTTTTTTAGCACATTAACAAGCGCTTTCTTTACGAGGGAAAATTCACCCAGCGTTTCCCTGCTCATAAACACGTCTAAGAGATAAAATAAAACTCTTGCGACTTGTTATCATCTGAGATAAGATACGGATGATATAAAAAGTATCTTTTCATCAGTCTTTTTTCCTTGATGAATG
>NC_051400.1:7252341-7252436 GCF_015228065.2 Penaeus monodon
CTGTGACGGCGTGTGGTGAGTGTGTAATCGATAAAACCTCTCCATCCCAGCCTGTTGCGTCATCAGCGCGCTCTGGTGGCGGCGCCTAGAACCTC
>NC_051400.1:7252522-7252630 GCF_015228065.2 Penaeus monodon
CGTTTGCGCTACACGTGAACTGAAGTCGAAACGCACGCACGCAGACGAGGGAGGGAGCCGCTCGCGAAATGGAGTCGTATTTTGCATTTGTTTCTTGCTAATTTCGTG
>NC_051400.1:7253178-7253260 GCF_015228065.2 Penaeus monodon
CGTCGGTCGGCTGAGAAACATGTGCCGTCGGTGTCACGCGAGGCAGGCCAGACTTCTTCTAACCTTCCTCTTTCGCTCAATT
>NC_051400.1:7253621-7253782 GCF_015228065.2 Penaeus monodon
GCCCCCGACTGTTTCCACCCTTCCGCCCACACATTCTCACTCCTAACTTGTGTCGCGCGTTTATTTACGGGAAGCCAAGTCGTGGGCTAGGGATCGTTGGGATGAGGAGGTTATGCAAGTATGTAAATGTCAGATTCATGCCAGAAGGTCGGGTGAGGACT
>NC_051400.1:7254714-7255111 GCF_015228065.2 Penaeus monodon
ACCCCTTTTCTAAGCGTTCCTCTACCCTTATCATCCCTCCCCTCTTCCTCCCTACCCCTCTCCCCCCCCTCACCCCCACCAGATTTATGATTCTGTACCCTGTTGTCTGCTGAAGAGTGGAGGTGAAGGAGGTAGCATGATCTTTGTGTGTATTTTCGAGTCTGCTTCGATCCTGTACGTGACTCGCTGACTCTTTAGCGACTTGTGAGTCATTTGCCCTCAATGCTGTCTTCCTTGCACTTGTATGTTTATATATGATGTTGTAAAAGTGGCTGTGCATGTCTATACGGTCTTTTACTGTATGTATGTGTAAGCTAAAACATGGAAATTCCAGTGTCCACGGACACGTACACTCATTTAAGTGCACATGCACGTACGTATTTTTTCTCTTTCAAAT
>NC_051400.1:7255341-7255548 GCF_015228065.2 Penaeus monodon
CCCCTGACCTGACCTCCGGAATGAATCTCTCTGACCTTTACGTAAGATTAGTTAAATATGTAGATGGCCAACGTGTATATATTTTTTTTCTTTTTTTTTAAGTTACATGAATTTTGAAGCCCTAATTCTGGATGAGCATGAATAAATATTACCAATTTCTTGCCCATAATCACTTTTTTTCTGGAAAACCTCCGTCACCCCCCCCCC
>NC_051400.1:7255570-7256186 GCF_015228065.2 Penaeus monodon
GCGAGAAACGAGGAAGCAATCCTTTTTATATTATTGTTATTGTTTTCATCGTGTACTTCGTTAGTCGATTAGTTCATTAGTCCATTAAATAGTTTATTCGTTAGTTCACTAGTTAATTAAGTCATTAGATAGTGCGTGCGTTAAGTTCGTTAGATAGTTTGCTCGTTAGTCAGTTAGCTCGTTTGTTAGTTTGTCTGTGCTCTTCTTTTGTTTGTTTGTTAGTTATATCAGTATTCTATAGTTAAGTCGTTCATTTAAATAGTTGAATTTTAGCTCGTTTATTCATTACTTCTTTTCCCCCCTCGTTCGTTTGTCAGTTTGTTAGTCTTTCGTTAGTCTTTCGTTAGTATATATGTATTGATTCGTTACTTCGTTGATTGATAGTTAGCCAATTAGTTTATTATTTAGTCAGATTATTTCATGGTTTATCAGATTGTTCATGTTTTAGTTGGGTTGTTAGCAAGATATATTCAGCGACGGGAATGTATGATTTAATTCGCGCACGATATGTGGATACTTGTTTTGGTGTTAAAAGCGACCAAAACAAACATGTTGGGGAGGTTGTTCAGTGAGGTCTGTATTGATTCAGAATTGACGTTTTAATTAAGAATTGCAG
>NC_051400.1:7256708-7256880 GCF_015228065.2 Penaeus monodon
TGACGCAAGCCTTGCACGATGGCGACCCTTAAGTGGTTGCGATGACCTTAGCACCACGGCGACCCTCACGTTGACCAGCTGGTTGCAACAACGAGGTCAAGGTTCATTTAGATGTGTTGCAAATGTGGATGGAGTCATCGTGTTGCAGAGGAGGAGTGTAAAACTGTTGATG
>NC_051400.1:7257566-7257946 GCF_015228065.2 Penaeus monodon
CCGTAGGCCAAACAGCCTTGGAAAATATTAGTGCCTCTGTTCCAAATTCCCAGACCATGTTATCGCCGTGTGCCACTTCTTGGCCTTTGCCAAATCAACAACTTGAGGCCGGTGCTTGAGCGACTTAGCAAGAACTGTTCTAAAAGTGAGAAAAAAAGAAGTAAAAAACAAATTCATATAAAAAAGCTCAAGCATGTGTGCACTTATTGAAAAAAATTATGACATATCAAGTCTATTGCTTTGTCATGGTACCTTCAAATCATAAATAATGTTTGAGACGTTGATTTTCCTGTAACCTTCGCGTAATTGCACAGAAGATGGACGTGGAATTCACAGCTGCATTTTTTCACGTGCATTTTATTCGTAAAGGGTCAGTAAAC
>NC_051400.1:7257982-7258630 GCF_015228065.2 Penaeus monodon
AGCTCTTAAAAGTTACATGATATAAGGCCTCATCTCCGTAACCCAACTTTTATGCCCCTATTTTCGAGCGTATGACGTAACGAGCGTCTCGAAAAAAAAAACGAATAAAAAAGATTTACCTACAGCTGCTATTGGTCCACCTGTACGAATTCTCCCCCGCGCGCGCGCACCAGACCCTCCGCCCTCGCTTCCTATTGGCCAGACGGTGGTTCGCGAGCGTGTGACGTCACTCGCCAAGCATCCCGTCCGAACCCGCCTCGCCGAAAAAAAGAACACCTGACTCTTGCGAAAAATAAACCGCTTATATAACGAATCTCAAACCCCGAAGCCAACCCATTGCCGTCCATCCGTCCACTCCTTCGCCTATTCACCCTCCTCATGAATAAGATATCGCTTATTCATCGTGTTCACCGTATACAAGGAGACTCACTTAGACTCAGGGTGCACGAGGGACGAACGAGAGAGGAAGAGTAATGGGGGAGAGAAAGACACACATCGATCCAAGAATTTCGAAACGAGACGAAAGGGAGAGAGAAAGGAAGATATCTAGGAGGATATAAAAGGGGAGAGAAGCGATGGAAGGGTGTGGGAGAGGAAACGAACAAGGGAGATAAAAGGGGAAGAAAAAAAACGAGAAAAAAAAACAAT
>NC_051400.1:7258873-7259153 GCF_015228065.2 Penaeus monodon
GACCAGACGAGCAAGAGGCAAAAGAGGACGAAACCGAGAGAGAAATTGAGCGACGAATTCCAGCTTTTCGCGAATGCCTGAGCCCGCGCGGGTGGGTCGCCCAGCCGCCATCTGGACGTCGACTACATAACGTGCACGAAGTTCGTTGACCACACGTTCTTAAGCGCGAGCCTGCACGCACGTACGCACGCGGGTCTGATCCCTCGATGGCTGGGAATGCAGGTGCGATTGGTGTGTTTAGAGGTGGATGAATATGGAAGGAGGTGGTTAGGAACAGGCG
>NC_051400.1:7259256-7259468 GCF_015228065.2 Penaeus monodon
GAACATACATAACGTACATGTCTGTTTCAAGGAAATAATCCTTTTATAAGTACAAGATGAAGAAGAAACGAATCAGTGAAAAGACTCGAAGAGATAAGTATATTTAAGTGTATTTTGTTAATTCAAAATCGCTGCATTACGACCGGGGAAAGCTTAAATGACGTGAAATTTTGAAAACGCGGACTAAATATTTGGAGAAATCAGGGGTGGCA
>NC_051400.1:7259699-7260019 GCF_015228065.2 Penaeus monodon
GAAAGGGGAAAGCGAGGATAAATAAAGGAAAAAGCAGGTGAGAGAAAATAAAAGGGACCATATAATATTCAGAGAACACCAAAAGTGTACCCAAACCCAGATTTTTTTTTTCCTCATGCCACGCTATCCTAATTTAGAATTGATTTGCATTCGTGGAAACGCCGGTACAACTTAAAGCAAAGAAAAAGAGTTATGCCGTGTGAATATATCCGCTCTTGTTTCTCTCTATCATTTTTTTTCGTGAACATTTTTCTCCGTAAATGATAATATTCCTCTACACACACATAAACATACACGCGTGTGTGTAGGGAACATATTGA
>NC_051400.1:7260668-7260825 GCF_015228065.2 Penaeus monodon
TGTTTAAACTCCTAGCACGTTTATTTATACATCTGTATGTCTATTGCAACAACATGAATAGTGTGCTTGGGTTGTAGTTAGATGACCTTTGCAATAACCGAAAAGCAAACTAGAGACATCTTGAAAGTCGCCATTTAAATACAGCTATTAATAAAAT
>NC_051400.1:7261185-7261363 GCF_015228065.2 Penaeus monodon
AGGGGGCGGGGCAGAAATAAAACACACCAAAAAAAGCAAAAACGTTTAAAAGGTGACCAAGAAAAAAATATAAAAAAATATTCACACACAAAAAACAAACGAAAATTGATGCTATTGAAGACGCTTGTGGGATCTGGGTCAGCGCAGCATCACCACAGCACGTTTTACGGAAGTGTGC
>NC_051400.1:7261722-7261980 GCF_015228065.2 Penaeus monodon
CATTATTTACGCCGTTTGTATGGCTGTTATTAAAAGTCAAACATCGTCTTTTCATTCGCCTGACACTATTTCTTAACTTGTTTTGTTATGAAGTCAGGTATTAAGGCCGTTTATAAATGTTTGAGCAGTGTAGTGATGTCAGAAAGAGGGTTATTGGAGCAACGTCAATGTTTAATATAAACAGATTTGATAAAGAAGATAATAATATGCTGAGGTTAATCGTCCTACTTTTAGGTGTTGGGAGGAGAGGCATGAGTC
>NC_051400.1:7262546-7262853 GCF_015228065.2 Penaeus monodon
CAAAACAACCCAACCCTTTGTACATTTAACATATCCCCCTTAAAATATTGCACACTGCGAGATAATCATGCATGTCTCCTTTTCCTCCCCTCTTCTCATTCTTGCTTTTAGTTCCTCTTTCGTTAGATTTTGCAACTCCTAGACAAGGTAGGTCACTTTAAGGCTGACCTGTAATGGATAAGGTCACTTTAAGGCTGACCTGTAATGGATAAGGTCACTTTAAGGTTGACCTGTTTTGGATAAAGTCTCTTTAAGACGGAAGGGGGTGTGAGTGAGGGTGCTTTAGGGTACATCCGAAGAGAGGAAG
>NC_051400.1:7263966-7264107 GCF_015228065.2 Penaeus monodon
TAGTGCGTTTTTTTTCTGTTCTGTGTGTTAATGTTTCTTTCCCTTTTTCCGCAGGTGTGTACCAATTAATTTTACGCCTTTCCTTATTTCGGCGACAGCAGGTAAGCGGTTAACACTTAATTTTCCATCACATGAAGAAGT
>NC_051400.1:7264201-7264444 GCF_015228065.2 Penaeus monodon
CAAAACGGCATATTAAATAAGCGGTACGCACTGATAAATGATATCACAGCGCTTTAAAAAATAGTAAGTAAACTGATAGCAGATCTCTCTCCCTGAATACAGTAATAGGGTCGAAACACCTGTTCACACCTGCTGAAAATATTTTCACGAATTCACTTATGAGAAAGTATCGTAATCCAGACACCTTGCCTAGAAATTTGCAATTACGTCTATGATTTACGAGAGTTGATTACGACGGCAGAC
>NC_051400.1:7265851-7265999 GCF_015228065.2 Penaeus monodon
GTTTTGATCTTGTTATTAGTATCCTATATATATCTAATGTTCGCAGAATAAGGAAATTATCTTCTACATCACGCACCTGGACCAAACAAGTCGATTATCTTTTATATCTGTCCATATGGGAATACATATGTGAGTCTGTTTGTTTGCT
>NC_051400.1:7266214-7266292 GCF_015228065.2 Penaeus monodon
ACGTAACTTCCACTCACCACTTACACGCTTTATAAGCTTAACCGAATGGAATGTTAACGCCTTCGTGTATTTTCTCCA
>NC_051400.1:7266506-7266885 GCF_015228065.2 Penaeus monodon
TCTCCTCCCTTTCCCCTCCAGTTAAAAAAAAAAGCTAATTGAACAAAATTTATTGAGTTTTAAATCTTTTTTTAAACGATAGAGAAACGCATTGCACAATTACACTTCAGTAATTCGCATTATCCCACATGCAAGTGCAATCTCACCCTCATATGCTAACAAATCACAACAAAGCAATTGAAAAAAAACAATAGCAAGTTTAATGAGTCAAGTACTTACATTCTCGAAATACCATAGCCCCCCCTTTGGGTCACATTTCCTTCGCAGATCTCAGATTAAATTTTATCGAATTATAATTTGTGTTAATGATTCTTAAGCTGTATTCCCTTGAGCCAATTTGGTGTTTTGTCTGCTTCCTTACTCCTGATTACTAGGTAGG
>NC_051400.1:7267490-7268012 GCF_015228065.2 Penaeus monodon
TATCCCAGTCTGCCCCAGTTTAGCGAGAGACAAACACGTGAGAGCAAAAATAGGTCAAGCTGCAGGAGTCGATGCTGAGCTCCTAGGGTCGTTTTTAGAACAAGGGATAATGTTTCCGTCGACCTTATTGATTTCCAAGCGTAAGGGTGTTTTTTGCCTGGAACGACGGTTCAAAATAGTTCGAAAAGATGCCCGATGAAAATTATATTTACAAAAGAATGGATACACGTATTTATAAAATGAATTGATAACTTCTGTACACAAAAATCGTGATTTATTCTTAACAGTGTTGAGCAATATTGAAAATTATGCGTCTTAGTTATTTTGATCCGTTTTTAGCCTCTTTTTTTTTCTTTTATTATAGAGTTGCAGTAATGTTATTGAAAAGTGATTCCATTCGTTTTTCATCCCTTTTCCTGTAACACGTTTGTCGACGTTTCAAATGATGACAAAGCAATGAGAATATTCAATACATTGCAAATCTGGACCAAACTAGTTGTGTACTTGTTATGTGTGCTCCTT
>NC_051400.1:7268220-7268541 GCF_015228065.2 Penaeus monodon
CATTACTTACGTTCATATGTACATCCATGTGCACATTTCCGCGGCACAAGTGCTTATCACTCACGTTCGACAGCTTACTCATGCTCACAGGTGTACATGCAGCTCGTTAACTCATGCCCGTGTTATGTTCGTTATATTGTATGAGTGCTGTGGTGTTTGTTACATTATCTTTGTTGTATGGTCGTGCTTGGAGAATTTAATTCAGTTTTGTTGTATAGTTTTGTATTTATTTATCTGTTTTTTTTTTCTTTTTTTCTTTTTTTTTTGTGATTATTATTTTTTTTTTCTTTCTCTATGTTTTGTCTCGTCTTTGCTACATTT
>NC_051400.1:7268883-7268969 GCF_015228065.2 Penaeus monodon
CACACGCACGTAGCTCCAATATATATATATTTTTGGACATAATTACAAAGGAAGATAGTTGGTCACACTGACGCACATCCGTCTAA
>NC_051400.1:7269264-7269365 GCF_015228065.2 Penaeus monodon
TAATGATGTCACTTCCGAAGGGTATTTCTCACGCACAACTTCTTGACGGTTGCTTGGGCACTGTTTCGTCCGGTGGTGTTGCTTGTGCCTTTGTTTAATGC
>NC_051400.1:7269938-7270091 GCF_015228065.2 Penaeus monodon
GCACGAAAAGCGTCATGTACGTGACACGTGCGCCTAGCCGGCACGTGACTGAGGCGGGGGGGGGGGGGGTCTGCGTCACTCGCAAGACACAGCGGGAAGACGTGCCTGAGGTCGCTGTAACGGGGTCGTGACCTTTTTTTCCCTTTCTCTCTC
>NC_051400.1:7270527-7270682 GCF_015228065.2 Penaeus monodon
TAACCAATGCCACAGACGCACTAACGACGTAGTAATGCAGGAGACGTGACCCAAGAAAAGAACGCAGCCTCTCCATCACGTCAGAAATGAACGCGACGGGAAATGATGCCGAACGAGCGACTGAACAATGCAGTCCCCGGATGTTGCGGTTTGCG
>NC_051400.1:7271225-7271571 GCF_015228065.2 Penaeus monodon
CCACAACACCCCAAAGAAAGGCAGGAGAGAGCACAGGCAGAAAACCCAAATACACTGTACATGTGTGCCTGTCCAAGTCATTTTACAGAATCAGCAACAAAGGAAGGTAAAAAGATGTGTTACACTGACAACAGGTGTTCGGACAAGGGTTGAAGCAGGTGTTCCCCAAGCGTACTATTAAAAAAGAAAAAGAAAAAAAGAACTTGCCGGCGGTAAATACTAATACATTTTTTTTTTATTTTTTTATAACGAACGTAATCATAAAAGAGCTCCGCAGCTGATGGTACAAAGCATTGCGAAGAGAAATGGGGAGAAAATGTTAAAGAAAAATGTGTAAAGGTTGATG
>NC_051400.1:7271623-7273150 GCF_015228065.2 Penaeus monodon
TCCGTCTTGCATTCTCCCGTTATTTGACAATCTCTCTTATTCCTTTCAAACCTTTTTGTGTTTCTGTATCATTCTTCCTATCTTACCACTTTTCCCTCCACTCCCTCTCTTTATTGTTCTCTATTTCTCTGTTTATTTCTTTCTTCCAATTCCATTCTCTTCTCGCCCCCCCCCCCTCCTTATCTCTTTAACACTCTCCTTATCTTTAACCCCCCTCCTCATTTCTTATCTGTCTCTCCCACTATCCTTTCTCCTCTCGCTCGTTCTTTCTATCCCTCTTCCTCTCTTTATCATTCTCTCCTTCTCCCTCGTGAGTTCCGGTCCACGAGAGCCTTCGGTCATGACACTCGAGCACTTCCGGTGATGACGTAACCGCGTGTATGTATGAGTGTTCCTGTGGACTCGCGTGTGAATTCTCAGGTCTCTACGTTGATAGTGTAGTTTTATAACGTTCGTGTTTGTAATTGTTGTTTGTTTTCCTGGTGTTTGTTTTTCTTTGACGAAAATTCACCGTGATAACACACAAAACGTACGTTTGTTTAGCCCCCGTATATCAGACTTCCTGTTTTTTCTTTCCTGCTGCCGCCACATATCTCCGGCGATGTCACGCCATCTTCCGGTCGTCTTATCCTCTAAGCGCTTCGAAAATAGATCATGCAACTCCTTTTAAAAGTCCTTCCTCTGCGCCGGTGTCCTGATTACGTCAGGAGCCCCCCGAATTCTTTATTTTCTTTTTTTTTTGTGTTCATATTTCCGGCTGAGAGTTGTCGAGCGAGTGACCCGGGCCAGCGTAGCAACGTGCGGGCACCCCCACCCCCCCCTCCTCTCTCCCTCTCGAGAAGCCCCTCCCCTCAGACTCCTTTCGCCCCGCCTACTTTCCTCGCAAGAGCTTAACCTCTCGCACTCCCAAAGTTGTCAAAATAAAGAGAGACTTCTTTGCAAGCTTTCCGTAGTGTAATATCTCCTCCTGTGATGATTTAAGTCGAGATGGGGGGAGATTAGCGGCTTTAGAGTAGGCATTGTGTACACAGGCATCTGTCAACCTGTTCGAATTACGCAACGCGGCTTCCCGGGACACACGGTGACGTCACTAGGCAACGTAACAGAGCCTTATCCATGACGTCACGCGAGTCCCGCCCCCTTCGCCCGGTGCGCATGTGTGATTGGCTAGAGCCACTAGAGCGGGCAAAGCGCTCGAGAACATATAGTATACAAACCTTTACCAGAGTTTAGTTTGGAGCGCGAATCCTCTGGTGATACAACTCAGTGTGTAGTCCCAAGCTATCATAGACGTACCCGTGGTTTTGACTTAGCCACCAGCAAGGCCTTTTCGGAAGGCTGAAACTTCACTTATATTTTCTTTAGTGGGTAAGTTCAATCGGAGTTCTGCCTGTACACCTGCTGTTGATTGTGCCCGTTGCGAATAGATGGAAACTTATTGTTTATTATTATCATCATCATTAGAGTGGTTGCGAGTGTTGGTGCTTTATCGTGCTGGTGGACCGAGTGGAAAGTGCAGTCGAAAGC
>NC_051400.1:7273269-7273973 GCF_015228065.2 Penaeus monodon
AAAGCGGTGCAACCACGCTCCAGCGGCTGTGAACTTGATTTCCTCGGCGGGCCATTGCTGGGCCAGGGTCACAGGCCCTTTGCGAGACGTGAACTTGAGACGCCGGTGGCTGGCGGAGAAAGAGACACAAAGAGACACTGCGAAAAAAGCGCCGAACGACACGAACCTTGAACCCATCGGAGGCAGGCGGGCGTGACGGACCCGTGACAGCAGGACCGATGGAAACTCGCATCGCAAGAGGAGGCGAGGAACTGGGTCATGAGGGAGGGAAGAGAACCATGAGGGAAAATCGTGAGGCAGAGCGGAGGCACTCGTCAGCTGTACCTCCGGCGTGCGTCTTCAGTTGTCTTCGGCGTGTTGCACGATGCAGTTGCATGATCAGCAGTAGCAGCAGTGAGGAAGATACACTGTGACATCGAGTTGGACTTACGTTATTCCAGCAGGAGACGCTACAGTGGAAGGAGTCCTCGTGCATGGACTTGTGCCTGGAGCTTTAATGGACTTCGACTCAAGTCCAAGTGCTGACAGTGACAGAAAAAATAATAACTTAGTGATTGTGCATTTACTTTCCGACTTCGTGAATGGAAACACGTGCGTGACTGTGAATAAGAAAATTTGTCGGTTTTCTGTTGTGTAAGGAAACATTGTGAGTCTTAGAAACAAGACTCTGCGCAAGAGGTTGTGATAAAACATTTTTTTCCGGT
>NC_051400.1:7273996-7274372 GCF_015228065.2 Penaeus monodon
TTGACGTTCAACTCACTACACTGTTTTGGAAGACCTACAACCAAGATGACGGCCATCATTCATAGAAGCAGTAAGTGTCAACGGAAACTCCATGGAGGAGACAACAATGAAAATGAAAATAGAAAATGAATTAATCTGAAAAGAAGTAACATTGCTTTTAGATAATAAGATAAAGAGAAAAAATGATCATACACGAGCGGAAGTCAAACATTAATAGTACAGTGATGACTTCGCGATGTTGGGGTAAAACCACGTCGACACTCCTTAAAAGTTCTCCTCTGCATCCTCCTCATCCTCCAGAGTTCACAGGCTATGACGTCGAACCTTGCATCCGCTCTGACGTCTGCCAGCCTTGTTGTGACGTCTTTTTAGGACT
>NC_051400.1:7274478-7274763 GCF_015228065.2 Penaeus monodon
CTTGGTGTGATTGTCTTGCCCCTTGGCTGCGTATGTATGTGTGATTGATATGATATTTATATAATTTTATCCTTATTCTTTCTGTCTTTCCTATATGATTCTATGGGTTTTCTTGGTGTGTTTCGGGATTGTGTTTGTGTGGAGGAATGATATTGTGTGAATTTTGGGATTTAGAATTTTTCAGTATGGTTTCTTGTCTCGTTTCGAGAATGCTTTACACCTGTTAAAATATTGCGGTGACACGACCTTGCATATCAACACGCAACAAACTAGCAAAATAGAATT
>NC_051400.1:7274826-7275082 GCF_015228065.2 Penaeus monodon
GAACTTACTACAAGAACGATTTCTTGCTGCAAAAGCGACTATTTTCTCGAATCTCGGACATGCACGTGTCCCGCAGACTAGCTGGCCTGGTCTGCTGCATGGCCTGGCTTCCTTGTGCGTTGTCTCAAGGCCGGGCCAGCGAGGTGAAGGAAGGGGGTATCGAAACGTCATTGCCTTCATCGTTAGAGGATTTAGTTGCCTAAGTTGATGTTGGTGTGCGAAGGATAAGTGTTAGTTCGCAATTTCCGCCATTTGT
>NC_051400.1:7275329-7275764 GCF_015228065.2 Penaeus monodon
GCGTGTACGATAACCTTATCTCGGCTGCCTTGATTGTGGAGGGAGGGGGTGGGGGTCGGGGGCCCGCGGTCTTCACTCAGCCTTCGGGTCTCGTGCGGGTCACTCGGTACGGCCAAAGGGACGTCTCGTTGGAGGCCAAGGGAGGGAGATGAATGGGGTAGAGGGGTAGTGGATGGGGTATGGGCACTACGGTGGATGGGCACTACGGTGGATGGGTCCTGGGGTGGATGGGTCCTGGGGTGGATGGGTCCTGGGGTGGATGGGCCCTGGGGTGGAGAGAGGGTAGGGTTAAGGGGGCATAGGGAGGAGAGGGTGGCTGAACGGGTGTGTGGTGGGTACGTGCCTAGACGCACCTCTGAGATGACTTGAGCATTCGCCCAACAAAAATAAAAGGAAAGTTAAGAAACTGGACATCCCTTCATAGCACGTTCTCAT
>NC_051400.1:7275998-7276159 GCF_015228065.2 Penaeus monodon
AGCTCGCCGTGCAGAGACCCGAGGCTCCGACGCCCTAAAAATAGCCTTGACAGTTGGGTTACCCAGCGAGCAGCGCGCGGCGGCGGCGTCTCATGAATGCCAAAAGTATTCGAGAAAAATATCCCAAGAGTTGCGGCATCGCGACAGCCCCCGCCAGCGTT
>NC_051400.1:7276430-7276534 GCF_015228065.2 Penaeus monodon
CTAGGCCGGGCCGTTCTTGTTACGTCATGAGACCCATTGCACCGAGCGGCGGCGGCGAGCCAAGGCGTCCCAGTTCAATTCGCTCAGCTTGGCGTTCTTTCTTT
>NC_051400.1:7276664-7276978 GCF_015228065.2 Penaeus monodon
GAGTAGATGAAAATGAACTTCGAAGAATATTGCAAATATCTCCATATGCATCACGAAAAGATGGAAAGAAGCAGAAAAGAGAGCAAAGCAACAGCATCAAAATAAACAAGAGCGAGAAAGCGAGAGAAAAGACGAGAGAAAGAGAGAAAAAGCGATAGAAAGAGAGAAAAAGCGAGAGAAAGAGAGCGAGCGAGGGCCGAGACACGCGACCCCAGTGGCACGTGTCCCCCCTCCCCCCCGTCGGCCCTTTGCCCGACCAGGCCTCCCGTGACCCCCCCCCCCCTACGCTACTCACTTATAACGGTCTTAGTAGC
>NC_051400.1:7277039-7277430 GCF_015228065.2 Penaeus monodon
AGAGGATATGATGATGATAGTAATAACTTTATTGTTGTTTGTATGAATGATTATGTTGTCAATTATAATGATTATTAGAATAAAAGTAGCATAATTAACGATAACATTAATAACAACATAGATGATTAAAACAAAACATGATGCGAAGCGAAACTGATTATAAATATTTTCTCTTAACAACGAAGGTTATATATATCTTACATAACAACGTTACCTGAGATAGCTACATGATGCAGGAGGAGGTTACCTATATATTTTTTTTCATCCTTTTATGAAGAGCTTTCATAATCATCACATTTTCTCCTTCCTTTTTCTCTCTCTCTCATTTTTCTTCTTTCTTCATTCGGAATATTCGTCCTGGCGGGTCATCTTCCTACCCTTTTTTTTTCAT
>NC_051400.1:7277465-7277710 GCF_015228065.2 Penaeus monodon
GTCTTTTCTTCTCACATTTTCTTCTCTTCTTCTCTTCTGTCTCATCACGTGTGCGTTCGGCTTCGTCGAGTGAAGATCTTACAAGTTCAGATCTCTTAAGTAACATCTGTTCGTTGTGTTGCGTAAGGCCAAGGTGCGACGCCCTTGTCCCATTCCGTAGGAGAGTTTCTGGCTTCGGCCTCGCTCCTGCAAATCCTCATTTTCGCCCTATTCTTATCCTGCTATTTCTCTTCTTCCTCGAACTC
>NC_051400.1:7277936-7278153 GCF_015228065.2 Penaeus monodon
GACCCGCTAACCTTTGCCTGATTCAATGTAGGTCGGGAAGCTTAAACAGCCGCTTATGGTGCAACATGTCGGGCTGTTTGATTCAAAGCACTGTCGAGTTTGTGGATGTTTGAAAGCAATCTGGGCCATGGGAGCATCACCATTCAGGACGGATGGACGGACCTCTAGTATTTATTTATTCTTTTGTTATTATTGTTGTTGGAGGGTTTCCTTTTTT
>NC_051400.1:7278368-7278469 GCF_015228065.2 Penaeus monodon
ACGGTCGCTTTCACATGGAGACAAGAGTCAGTCGATATTGGCATCTCACGTGAGCTGGGTGTCACGTGACCCGCTTGGCTTTACCTTCCTTTATACAACAT
>NC_051400.1:7278855-7278983 GCF_015228065.2 Penaeus monodon
CTATTGAAATTCAAGGGAAGAGCGAGCTGCACAAACAAGTTGCAAACACGTTTTCTCTCTTTTCCAAAGTCGAGGTTGGAGTCGAGATTGATCGTAGTCCCACGCAAATGCTCTTCTCCCCCCCCCCT
>NC_051400.1:7279089-7279167 GCF_015228065.2 Penaeus monodon
CCAGCGTCATGGCACTCCTAACGCTGTGTGATCTTCGCGAAAAGGGACAGCAATTTTTTTTTTCGGTTTTGCGTGCTG
>NC_051400.1:7279235-7279341 GCF_015228065.2 Penaeus monodon
GGGTGGAGAGACAGTAAATGAGATTTTCTTGGAAGAGAAATTTGCATTGGGATTGATTGTGATTGGAAAAAAGTCTGAGGAATCGCAGTAGGGTAAAGGAGGGTAA
>NC_051400.1:7279391-7280318 GCF_015228065.2 Penaeus monodon
ACGGATCACCCATTCTCTCTTTATCTCGTCCTGCGTTGCTTCATTTACATGGTGTAATGAATGGATATTATGCAATCGAGCAGGGATGAGAGGAGGGTAGCGGAGACGAAGCCGAAGTCGGGTTCATGCGCACTCGCCCGAACACTCGTGTTGCATCATCGCTCTCGCTCCATTTTGTCCTTTGCTTCAAGGATTCCCATATTGCTTCGGACGCTTGTCTTTGCTCTTGGGCGCCGTCATGGTACATACTGCGTTCCTTTATATAGAAAAAAGGGGGGAAAAAGATGGAGGGAGGAGAGTGAGGTACATAGCAATAATGATGAAACCCGCCAGTATTTTCTTTTGAGATTAGCCTTTATTCTTTGTGGTTCTCGTATTTTCTTCCATCCATTATATAAGCAGAAGGCATCCCCCTGCCATATGCTAAGCCAGAATTTCCCACAACGAAGCCAAAAGTAAAATGTAAAGCACTAAATACCGCAGACGGGCGTTCTGGCATGGGGGGGGGGGAGGAGTTACAAAACAAAAGCAGTAGCGTGCTGAGGACAGCAACTAACGCCATCAACCCCCTCCCCCACACCACATCACCCCCCCCACACCCCCTTTTAGAGGTCGTCGCTGCCGGGGAAGTTAGTACGGCAGTGTAGTAGACGCCACAGTCGAGGAGGGGAGGCGAACACACGCACGGGCGCGCACCTACGCTTTCATGACTGAAGTTTGACTGAACATTTTGGCTAGCGGAAGTCTGAAGTCGACTGAAGTCCTTGACTGAACTTTCATCTAATCCGAGGCTGCTGTACTGAAGTCTAGTTTGATTGGATTATGGTTTTGCTTGACTGAAGTCTGATGAAGTCTTTTCACTTGCATTTTCGGCCGACGGGAAAACGGGAAACCGAGTAAATGTAAGTTAGTCCTTTCGTCTCCTCG
>NC_051400.1:7280350-7280825 GCF_015228065.2 Penaeus monodon
CTGTATACCTGTCTCTCTAAAAAGGGATAAGCATTGAGTGTATTTTTAGTTTTTTTTTTTTATTGAAGCTCAAGTATCTAGTTGATTCCAGTTTTATTTTTGACATAGTTATATAATTAGAAACTTGGTTGAACGTTAGGTAACCTTCGGGTGGATGCCACGTTTCCGACTGGCTTGCAATGGCCTTGTCTTCGACCCCGGAAAGTACGGAATCTCTAGCGGGAAAAAACGCATTTTTTTTTTTATTCTTAGAACTGACGCTATCTCGCTCCATAACGATGCCAAAATCCCGAGAATAAACGTGGTTAAGCGAAGTTATTAGGAGAACGAGCCACCGAGAAGGAAGGATTCAAACTTGGTACCGACTGTTATTTTAAAAGCATTGAGCGGTAAAGAAAATCACAAAACGGAGACGGGTTGCTTTGGCCTGCCCGCCGCCCGTCTGGCAGTCCGAACACATTCGTACCCAGGCAGA
>NC_051400.1:7280871-7281043 GCF_015228065.2 Penaeus monodon
CTTGCATGTGCTTGCCTGTGCTTGGAGGTGTTGCTACAGGCACTGACGTCACTGCCTTCATGAGCCAAAGAAGAGGAAGGATGGAGGGGAGGGGGGGGGGAAGGGGGTTGAAGAAGAAGGGAGGGATAAATTAGATTGGGAATGTATATCTGGCAGAGGCTGTGCTTGCGTT
>NC_051400.1:7281189-7281515 GCF_015228065.2 Penaeus monodon
CAAGCCATGGTCCCCTCTCACCCTAAAGCATCCCCGCTCCCCTTCCACGGCTTGTTACCTTAGCAACAGGTCATGCACGATGACATGACCTTTCCCAGACGTGTTAATTAGCTATCCGTCACCCTCCCCTTTCGGATTAGGTCACGTGACATCTGTTGTGATGACGTAAGACAATGCCTGCTGTCGTTATGCGCTTCGTTATTCTTCGTTATATGTTGTTTGTTAAAGTCGTATCTTCATTTCGTAAGGAGGAAGGAAGATACGGGAACGTTGATGATTTATGAATAACTATCTTCGAGTGGATTGTTTTGAATATTGTTGCTACG
>NC_051400.1:7281635-7281874 GCF_015228065.2 Penaeus monodon
GCAGTATCTGTTTTCTTTTCTCACCTTCGTACGGGTTGCAATGCAGGCGATGTTGCAGTCGTGCACACCCGTTGCGGGGCCTCACAAGGGTCGGCGTCCCCAGATACATTCACGTACGCACGCACGCACACGCGTATACACCAGTTCATGCGCACGTACATAGACGCTACATGTAGACATGTATGAAGAAACGGAAAGTCATCACTCACAAAATACATAGAAACTCGCAAAGGTATGCA
>NC_051400.1:7282067-7282291 GCF_015228065.2 Penaeus monodon
TCATGTAACCAGCTAACCCCTACCGGAAGTGTAGTCCGTCGGGGTGCATTCTTGCTGTGGTGTTGCGTCGCCTCTCTCGGTGTAGATGTCCTCTTGATCGACCTCTTATTCTGTTTTACACTCGGAACGCTGAACACCAGACGGGTGGCTATCATTCATACCTTAAGGGGTTGGTAGGTTGGAGGGATGAAAGTGCTCAGCAGGTACAACAAAGAGTTTTATAA
>NC_051400.1:7282481-7282883 GCF_015228065.2 Penaeus monodon
ATGCCCCTCCGTCAACTACCCTGCTGTTACGTAACATTATCTCTCGCTATCAGACCCCGCCAATACCACATCCTCTGGGGCTTTAATACAGGGTGAAACTTTAGAAAATGCTAAAATTCTGACTCTTTTAGGCATCAGTAGAATGCAAGTTACTATTTTAGGAAAAGTGTTTAGGCACGTGTCCCTTGTGTCGCCGCCACTAACGCGCTCTCTCTTTGTTCCGCAGATGTTCTCCAGCATCAAATTATGGTTGCTGAGACGGTGAAGTACCCGGTGAACTACCCGGCCCTCATCCCGCTGTCACCATCCGTGGCGGGCCTCGGCTACAACACGTGCTCGTCCTCGCTCCTGCACGCGGCCAACTACTCGCCCAGCCACATCATGGACTCCAAGGCCTCCTCA
>NC_051400.1:7282961-7283619 GCF_015228065.2 Penaeus monodon
GGCCTGCAGGGTGGGCAGGACACGCCCGTAGGCCTGGGCGCCCCCGGCCTGAGCATTCCCTCCACGCTGGAGCTCGCCGCACAGCTCCGCAAGAAGGAGATCTTCACGCAGCGCAAGCAGCGCGAGTTCATCCCCGAGAACAAGAAGGACGAGTCGTACTGGGACCGGCGGCGCCGCAACAACGAGGCGGCCAAGCGGTCCCGCGAGAAGAGGCGCTTCAACGACATGATCCTCGAGCAGCGCGTCGTTGAGCTCTCCAAGGAGAACCACGTGCTCAAGGCCCAGCTCAACGCCATCAAGGACAAGTACGGCATCCTGGGCGAGACGCTCATCAACATGGACCAAGTGATCGCAAACATGCCGCAGACGGAGCAGATCCTCAACAAACGGACCAAGTTCTCGCAGGCGCTCATCACTCTGGGCAGCCCCCCCTCCGTCACGTCGCTCCTCAGCCCCAACGGCAGCTGCGCCTCCAGCCCCCCACCCCCCAACGCCCACTTCCAGGACCCTGAGTCCCCCTCGCAGTACTCCCACTACGCCCCGCCCGTCCAGATGGACGACCACGAGAGCCCCTACGACGCGCCCTCGCAGCAGTACCCACCGACGTCCGCGAGCGACCTCTACCACAGCCAGAACGCCCTCAACCTGTCCGCCCGCA
>NC_051400.1:7283653-7283947 GCF_015228065.2 Penaeus monodon
CCACATGGACTACTCGCCCAGCGACGTCGAGCTGTCGCGACGCTCGCCCGTCAGCGAGGCCGGCTCGTCGCTGCCACACAAGCTGCGCCACAAGAGCCACCTGGGCGACAAGGACGCCGCGCAGTCGCTGCTGGCGCTGCACGGCATCAAGACGGAGCCACACGACGCCCACCACGAGGCCGCCGAGGACTCCGTCGGCTCCTCGGACGAGCGCGACTCCGGCATCAGCTACTCCTCCTCCTCGCCGTGCTCCGACTACCACCGGACGTCGGACACCAGCTCCTCGCCCATCTC
>NC_051400.1:7284097-7284430 GCF_015228065.2 Penaeus monodon
CGGGGACGCAGAAGACAGCCTGGAGTACGAGAACACACACCTCAGATCCGAGCTGGAGCGGCTGGCGAGCGAGGTGGCGACCCTCAAGTACATGTTCGTGCGCAGACCGCGCTCCGAAACGGACTCGGACGGGTCGCGCTGAGGACGCGGCCGCGGCGGACACCTTCTCCCCTCCGGTGTGTGAATGCGTGCAAAAGTGAGTGTGGCTGTGAAATGGGCGTGCGAAACCGCGCCCATGTGACGTGGGCGGCCCGTGACGAGTGTGATATTCACACGACGGCGGACGAACTTAATGCCCGTGACTCGAGAGCGCCCGAAAAGGCTCCTCTCGGC
>NC_051400.1:7284476-7284696 GCF_015228065.2 Penaeus monodon
GTATACGTCAAGCAGATTGTACCTATGTATTTTCTCTGAACATATACAGACTGTAAATACTTTTGTGCCATTAGAAATTATATGTTTTGTGATCCTCTTGCATCTATCGTTTTATAAACCCCTGTCTACTATGATTTGGAACTTGCTGCACCTGCCAAAAGCAAGCTAAGCCAAAGTTGAAAAAAATAAGTCACAATTTAAAGTAAATTGAATTGCCATT
>NC_051400.1:7284958-7285206 GCF_015228065.2 Penaeus monodon
TGTGTAATAAGAAATCATTGAAATTAATATTAATCTTCAGAGCAAAGTCAATAAAGAAACGGAATTCATAAGAAACTGGCTTGGGTAATTCTTTCATTATCAGAGAACACTGAGACAAAAATGTGATTTATTAGATATATTAAAAAACATAAAACATACATCACAAGAGAATATTTGATTATTTACTGAAAACAAACAAGAATTACACGAAGAAGATATAAAAACATCACTCGAAACGCCACTGTTGG
>NC_051400.1:7285278-7285707 GCF_015228065.2 Penaeus monodon
GTCTAAAATGGACACAAATCTCACGAAAATAGCTGATAACATGAAATCGAAGATAAGAATGTAAAAGATAAAACAGACGTTATCCATTATTATCACACAACAATCAACCTGATAAGATGACGTATCGAAACAGTATTACACTAATGGGACGATGATGTTACGTAAGAAATACAGGAAATATAACGATACAGAAAGCGCACCTTTACATTAAAGAAATTAGTTAAGTTACCCCAATAACAATGTAGATGATATTTACAAAAATAATTTACAAACGGATCTCATCACAACGAAAATTGCATTGAGACAGTAACCTTTAAAAGTAATTATGTGACTAGACTTAAAAAGAAATAAAATCAGTGATAACGAAAAAACATACCTCAGCACTTATGAAATTCATCAATGGTGTGATTTGAACCCAAATTAAGGTTC
>NC_051400.1:7286980-7287275 GCF_015228065.2 Penaeus monodon
AGCTTGACACGCGAAGACAGACAGGCAGAGTGTGGGGCAAATATAACATTAGAATAAACATGTGTAGGGGAGGAAAAGTGAGAGGAAGAAGTAAGGGAAAAATAAAAGGAAATGAGAGGAGACAGGGAAAGAGACGGAAGAGAAAGAGAGAGAGAAGAGAAGGATAGAGAGAGAGGAGAGAGAAAAATAGGGGGAAGAGAGAAAGGAAAGGAGAAAGAAAGAAAGAGGAGAGAATAAGAAAGAGGCGAGAGAGAGGTAAGAGGAGACAGAAGGGGGCGAAAGATTCTTCTTCTCT
>NC_051400.1:7287307-7287548 GCF_015228065.2 Penaeus monodon
GTTGTCTGACAGAGCACTCTCGATGACTTGGTCCGACACAACACCTTTGTATTGTCAACACTAGCATTGCAACGCGTGAAATCCTTGCAAGAAGCAGGAGTTTGAGTATATGGTTTGGGGTGAGGGAGGTGGAGGGGGGGGTAATGAGGTATTGGATTTTTCTCTTTCTTTTTTTTGCCTCGGTATATGTGTTGATTGAGAGTTTATAGAATCGAAGGCATTTATTGGTATGCAAATAACA
>NC_051400.1:7288840-7289200 GCF_015228065.2 Penaeus monodon
CGAAGCCAATTTTCTCACGTTCCTCGACAACTTGGGAACGAGGAAACGTGTACGAATTTCTGGCGTTATCAGCATTCACATAATCAGTGATACGTTATCAATCATGTAACGAGTGATACAACAAATGACAAATCCTGAACTGGACATGTGTCTCGGGCACGTGACTAGTACATATGGCCTTCGTATTTACTGGCAAGTTGAATGTTGCAAAGACAACACGTATGTTTCTTGTAATGATATGATCGTTGCGTTTGATGACCGGTTCTTGCAACAGATACTTGTAATATGTTAATTACGTCTATTATAAGAAACTTTAATGTCCAGCGGATTATCATAACTGGATGAAATCTAGGAGAAATG
>NC_051400.1:7289233-7289396 GCF_015228065.2 Penaeus monodon
CCTTTTGCCATGTTATATGTTCCTCTTTCTCTTCATTTAAGAAAGGGTAAACCATTTAGAAGCGAGATAAGACCCTGTCACCAATCTCGGCACTCTTTCTTGCACCTGTTACCGGCACCTGTTGATCTTATCCTCATCTCACCAGTTGGGAATCTGGACATAT
>NC_051400.1:7291192-7291373 GCF_015228065.2 Penaeus monodon
GGAGACACTATAATGAGGCGTATTCCACATTCTTCTTATCTTGCCAATCTTCTTATAATGCCAAGTCACAGTAAAGTCCTGTTCATAAAGTGACCATATAAGGAAATATTAGCTGGATTTTTGAAACAAGATTCGGAACAGGATTATGACGAGCTTCTTCTATGAGTTTTTGCACTGGTTG
>NC_051400.1:7291580-7291719 GCF_015228065.2 Penaeus monodon
GTACATACACACAAGCAGACAGGCAGGTAGTTACAAGCTAGATAAAGAACTATATTTGTCTTCAGGAATAGTTTAACAATTTCGAAGCTTACGTCACGTGATTCAAACAACTGATCGCTTTGTGTGCATTATAGTCTAG
>NC_051400.1:7291749-7292227 GCF_015228065.2 Penaeus monodon
CAGTGACTCTATCCACATAGTTCCACAAACAAAACATCATCCATTTTAAGCTTTAAGCACAAATGTCAGCTACCCCCCCCCTTCATATCCTCCTCCTTCCTGACATCCGCACGTGATGTCAGCGCGTTCAGCCGTAGGGGTAAAGTCGCCCGACCTCATACTGCTGACGAGTATCCCTCGCAAGGCTGACAGGGCTGATAACGGAATGTGATAAGAGCTGTCCTTCTTGTGCTTATGTCAACTTTAAACAATCAGCATAATACTTACTGACGAGGAAGAATTTTTATGCTTATTTTCCTGGTGTGCTGTTACCATCACCAAGGGGTGGGGGGGGAGGGGAGAAGCGAAAACGAAAATAATCGGTACTTGATTACCAATTCATCGACTTTTCAATGGGTTTGGTCTGTTATGGTTCCGCCGAGGTTTGAGAACTTAGCGGCTGTCGATACGATGGGGATTTAGGCCTATTTTTATCAGT
>NC_051400.1:7292250-7292385 GCF_015228065.2 Penaeus monodon
GTGGGTGACACGTGACCCAGAGTACTGCACGTGACACATTGATTGGTTTATGCAAGAGGAAGAAATCCGTGTCAGGTTCTGCGTAAGGCTTTTACTGGGCTGTTTTACAGTAGTTTGTCCTTCAGCTTAATTATG
>NC_051400.1:7292563-7292866 GCF_015228065.2 Penaeus monodon
TCTTGTTTTTAAGCTTTTACAGTATACTTTTTTAAGCTTTTATAGTCTACCACCTCATTACCTATTGTGATTTTTTCCAAATACACACTCTCATTTCCACCCTTTTCTCCTCCTCCAGTGTTATCGAAATACCTTTACTTTGCATCAATGCATGTTGCCTGGCCTCGTGACCTAATAAAATCTGTGTCGTGTTCTCACACATCATTCAGTATCGGACTTTCCTGTAAATGAAATGGGGTTAGGGTTTCTGTAAATGTTTGATTATCTTTGGGGATAGTCATCTCGTATCCTGTGATAAGTGTT
>NC_051400.1:7293179-7293503 GCF_015228065.2 Penaeus monodon
CACACGCACACCACGATATTCACCAGGAACACACTCACCCAACAGAATCTTACGCAACCACATCATCCTAGCTTAAACCCCCCAACCTCCCTCTCCCCTGCCCCCTACCGCAACACCATTCAACAAAACAAGATACTGCAACATATCCCTGTGTAATACCTCCCATACGTTACGTGCCCTACAATCTTATAGATAATGAGACTAGCGATCACGTTTAGCCCTTACACAACAGGCACTCACGTGTCCCCGACTTCGCAACAGATGGCGCACGTGTGCCTCCTCGGCTTCCCTCACTGAGGTGACGGTGAGCACTGTACTATTTAT
>NC_051400.1:7293810-7294007 GCF_015228065.2 Penaeus monodon
CGAATTTTAGGTTTTAGTTATACGTTTTATCCAATATCGTTTTTCTTATTTTTTTCTGTATGTCTGTGAAAGAACATGAAAAACAACAACAACAGAGGCATAACCTGGCATAACCTAACAGAAACACAGAGAGTAAGTGTCTGTACACAACTCATTTACCTTTCCAAAATGTTCAGGAAAGTGCACACATACGATGT
>NC_051400.1:7294036-7294316 GCF_015228065.2 Penaeus monodon
TCACACTCATGTACATTTAGCGGTTGCTTCCCCCTTACACGTTTTCTTTCCTTCCGTCCTCATAACCACACGTGCATGCTTGCAGTTGCTCGACCACAAGCTCACCTTTACTCGTGCCTTTGTGCTTGCGGGCCTCTTTCTGGGCTTAACAGGTAATCTTGCCTCGTCATACCCCACCAAGCAGTCAAGAAAAATGGAGACCTTCAGGGAAAAGGATCAAGGTAAAGATATTTTCCATTGAAGGTAATCTGGCAGATTGCAAAGCATATGTTCATGTATG
>NC_051400.1:7294357-7294493 GCF_015228065.2 Penaeus monodon
ATAAATTTGTTGGTTGATTTAGTTTGTTAGTATGCCTGTTAGTGGATATCATATTCTGGTGTAAATATTTCTCTATAAATCTATCTGTCTGGATCTTTACATTTGTGTGTCGAATTATTTTGATGATCTCCTTATA
>NC_051400.1:7294951-7295029 GCF_015228065.2 Penaeus monodon
GCTTCGCGTCAGTTTCGTACTGGCAGTGAGAACCATAGCTACGGCTGTCAAGGTCGCCTACTTCTCCCTTCTCTTACC
>NC_051400.1:7295353-7295596 GCF_015228065.2 Penaeus monodon
ATGCAAGAGGTTGCTTGACGGGAGAGGAGGCAAGGGTGATAAGAAAGGAAAGAGGAGAGAAAGGAGGATAAATAAAAGAAAAGGAGGGAGGGAGGAAGATGGATAATAAAGAGGGGAGAGAGGATAGTATGAGAGAAGGGTAAGTGTAGAAGAGAAAGAAAAATCAAAGAAAATATAGGGGAGAGTAGAAATAAACAAAACGAAAATAAGGACTGCGTAAATAACACGCAAAAGGCACGTCAC
>NC_051400.1:7295664-7295946 GCF_015228065.2 Penaeus monodon
GTAACACGTTGCAGAGGAGAAGCATCGCATCCTCGTTATCTTTCAATGCACGCACAGTATTACTTCTTTTCCAAACCTTGCCGAATGTGATAGGAGTTGTCTTTACCTCATTATATAACGTCATTCTTTCCCGACCTCTCACAATGCAGAAGCGGAGACTTGTGGCAGAGGATAAATGCGCAGAATGCATCTTGCAACATAAGGTATCATATTAACAGCCTTTCCGAGAGGGAGAATTTTCTTGTCTTTTCCCAAGGGATAACGACGGCAACTCTACTCACT
>NC_051400.1:7296186-7296406 GCF_015228065.2 Penaeus monodon
GTTCAAGACTTTGAGACAGGTCTGATGTTTCTGCTATTATTCAAATTCATTTCACTCCAATCATCAAAGGCAAAGCTATCGATTGTCAATAATTTTGATTCAAAGAATATAAATTAGTTATTTTTTGCCATCTTTTATTTTGACTGTTAATCAACGAGAAAAAAAAAACGCGATATAACTCTCCGGGATTTACGCATATATTTTCACAACAGTCCATTTC
>NC_051400.1:7296572-7296753 GCF_015228065.2 Penaeus monodon
TTTCCAAATTGACAATGATGAGACGAAACCCTTTTCCCAGAATACAAATCATCAACCTTTTATAGCCAAGGTTCGTCTATAGATATCACAAATTATCAAGCAAGCCTGATATACACTGCAGCTTTTTTTCTTTTTTAATACCATAAGACCAAGTTAATGTGTTACACTAGTTCCATAATGC
>NC_051400.1:7297095-7297405 GCF_015228065.2 Penaeus monodon
ACGAAACATTAAAAACTTTCACTTCACTTTAAATCTTATTTGTTTATTCTAAAATGTTTAAAGTTGGCATACACTAAGGTGGCGTGCTTTGACCGGTGTCATTTAACAACCTGATGCACAGATTATAAGGAAAAATACCACATGATCTTGTTATCTGCTATGCTGATAGTGCATTAAATATCCAACGGCGGGCTGTTCCTGAGTGTGGCCTCATAGTTTCGATTAAATAAAGAAAAAAAAACTGCTCGATGTACATATGCTCAAAAATATAATGTTTAGCAAGAGGTCTGCCACAGATACAATTACAGCA
>NC_051400.1:7297489-7298156 GCF_015228065.2 Penaeus monodon
CAAGTGCTACTAAATTATCTCATCATCGTAGATTATCATGCCCTGCAACTTGAGTTTCTAAACAATAGAAAATAAGATATGTAAATAAAAAGGTGAGTTGGCCTAATTGTAGGCTGTAGAGAATGAAGGTACTGCATACAGAATATTATCGGTGCCTCTAAACCAACTAGAATAGGAAGCTCAAAATACAGTAAGTACTTGGTGCCAAACACAATTGAAACATAAAATTGCCAACTCTGAGTAGCATACCACTTGATACTTGAGGTTTTAAGGCCGCAGTTAATGTACAAATGGACACATACCCCAGCTAAATATGTTTAAAAATAGGGTACTATATTATGAATCCCCACAGTCTGAGAACAGGGTACGTTTATGTTGTATATTTATGTTGTATATAAGGACTAAACCCTGTTAGGACTAAACTCATTTTGAAATTATATAACATAATCTGAGTTTTCTTAAATACGAAAATGATGTATATATGATACTCCTTGATGAAGAAAGGGTGTCTAAATATATATTTTTGATTGCTATTTTCATTTTATATAAAATAACACTAACAAATCTGATAATGACAAAGACAGTGAAGTCGTAATGCTCATGAGAAAGTTATATTTTAAAAAAATAATATATAGGGTAATGTGTTTAAGAAATACCCAGTAATAGA
>NC_051400.1:7299029-7299311 GCF_015228065.2 Penaeus monodon
CTTTATGAGAACATTTGACGGAAATCAAATGAGCTAAAGTAAAAGAGACAAAAAAAAACGAAGTTGTAGTATCGTTTCATAATTTCTTATCATCACATTGAATGCGCATTTCTCATTATCGTCCTTTTTGGTGCTATTTTGTATTTTTGTTAATTTTTTGGCTTTTTCTTATTATTCTTATGTATCATTTCGTAATGCCATTAGACTGATTAGATTTTACTGAGTGATTTGTAAATAGAAAGTGGAGAGAGTAAAGTCTTCATTCGCATGCTTGTGGGTTAA
>NC_051400.1:7299452-7299581 GCF_015228065.2 Penaeus monodon
ATATCAATCGATTCACATTCCTCTTTCTAAAAATAGCCAGCTTCTGAAAATAATAAAAGGTTAAAACCTCGTCCAGTCTTCCTTCTCTCCGTCTCCTCTTAACCTCTCTTCCTTCGACCTTGCCCTCTA
>NC_051400.1:7299767-7300448 GCF_015228065.2 Penaeus monodon
ATCCGTTCGGTAACGACTCATAGACATTTTCTTATAATTTAGTGTGTCTTTTTCGTAGGAGGAAGGGGAGAGGGAGAGAGTGGAGAAAGGGAGAGAGGGGAGAAGAGGAGAGAGGGGAGAAGAGGGAGAGAGGGGAGAACAGAAGAGGAGAGGAAGGGAGGAAGAAGGAAAAAGATAAGGGGTTAAGGAGAAGGAAAGGAGGAGGGAGGAATAGGGAAAATGGGTAAAGGTAGAAGGAGAAACTAGAGAGAGAAGGTGAAGAAGATAAGAAAATAGAGGAGGGAAGGGCAGAGAAAGGGGAAAAAAATGAAGTAGACGGTAGGAAAAGAAGAATAGAAAAAAAAATATATGAAAAAAACAACAGAAACAAAACAAACACAAAATAAAGTGCAACAAAACAAAGAAAACAGAAAGCAAGTGAAAACAAACAAAGTGGCAAACACACTACCAAATGGAATGAACGAGAGAAGGGAGAAAGAAGGAGGGAAGGAGTCGAACAAGAGAATTCAGGGAAGAAGGAAAGAATTAGGAAGAGCAGGAATTCTTTTGGGAACAATATCAAATCGAAGCAAAATCCCACGACGGTCTCAGCCCTATGACGTCATCCGAGTCACGTGACGGAGGTAGCGGCCCACGTGAGGTTTAGTCGGACCCTTCAAACACCTCGTCTGCATACGCGGG
>NC_051400.1:7300653-7301031 GCF_015228065.2 Penaeus monodon
TCCGTAGTTAATTCCTTCTTTTTCTGTTTGTATCTTAAAAATCTATTAGCAATCTATTTAGCTTTAGAAAAAAGTGATAGTTAAATACCTGATGATATTTAAAAGATAACATTAGAAAAAAAAACAAACATTGATAAAAATGTAAGACTATTTCTGAATTAATCATGATTTCAGAGACTAGGATAAAAGAGAAAATATATTATGCAATGACAAATAATAGTCGTAAACAAGGAAGAATCAGCTGTCTCTATCTTTGCTTTTATGAGAGCTAAGTGATAACACAGATAAGCATTATTATTGTGGATTTTATCACTCCCACTGTGCGTGAGTGTGAGTTTTTCTTTCTCTCTTCTCCTCTCCAACCCCTCCTCTTACATG
>NC_051400.1:7302282-7302560 GCF_015228065.2 Penaeus monodon
TCTCTTTTAGCTGACCTGTGTAACGAAGACATTAACTTTCCAAGACCGACTTGCGTGTATAGAAAACTAAGGGAAGGGAATTTGAATAGCTTAGATGATATTCAAGACGAGGAAAAGATTAGATCCTTTTTCCCGTTTTTTTTTTCTGTCGGAAAATCTTTCTCTCTAGGCAAGCGTAGGCAGACTAATTTGCTGACCTAATTCTTTTGGAAAGAGAAAGAAAAAAATGGTTTATTTAGCGTTTCGGAAATCAAGAACGACCTGATTTTGAGGTTGAG
>NC_051400.1:7303193-7303418 GCF_015228065.2 Penaeus monodon
AAAAATGTACTCAAATAGACACAGAGCGATCTACTTACACGTGCATGCAACACACATGCAACCTCCTCGTAATCCCGATCTCACATGCACAGCCATGATGTCAGCAAATTACTTAAGAAAGGAAAAGAAAAAAAATATTAACAAGTCAGGCTAATAGGTTAACCTCAATCTGAGACATAAGCTGATTATGACGTGAATCTGCAAACGTTTCCGAGATAACATTTT
>NC_051400.1:7304916-7305138 GCF_015228065.2 Penaeus monodon
ATTCGTACATAAATAACATGGATTAGTATAAGCTACGTGGAGGTTTCAGTAAGGAACGGATAGAACGTCGTAACAGTCATGGAGAAAACACATAATTACATCAATAGGAAGTTGTAAGTATAAACGTGTCATTTGTACCTAGAGTTGAGACTAAATCTTCTGTCTCGTTGTTAAGATCATAAGTAGGATATTTTCATTCTGGGATATCCTCCAACGAGATGA
>NC_051400.1:7307590-7307942 GCF_015228065.2 Penaeus monodon
GCCAATTAAACCAAAGAAGCAGAATTGGTATGGCTTCTGTTACGCGAAAGTCACGTGAGCCAGACAGTCGTCGGCTGGGATACAGCATCAGCAGAAATATTAATTAGTTAAGCTTATGTTTGGGAGACGACGCATTCGAGTCACATGTCTGATGGATTACATGCTAGTTTGATTTCTTTGTCGTTACCTCTGTATCCGCTTTTGTTGCTTTGTTAATTTGTCAGCAGGTTTGCGCGAAAAATTACTTAACAATCTGCAAGGAAATTTTATGTGATAGTTCTCCTTGTGGTCAGGACAAGATGAATTAATTTTCATGAGGATCGGTCCCTGCATTTTATCCAGTGGAAAATCA
>NC_051400.1:7308096-7308345 GCF_015228065.2 Penaeus monodon
CTTTCTGTCGTGCTCTTTTTTTCTCATCTCTCTCCGTGACAAGTATCCTGCATGCCCAAAGCTCGGACACGTGCCCACCTCCCATTGTGATGCCTCTTCACGTGTCCGCAGACTTTCACCCACTTTCTCTCTCTTTTCGTGTTACTGGGTCTCGGTCTGGCTTTGCTGGTCGTGACGTCATCCGCTTTGAGGACGACATCTCGGTGAAATATCCATACATGTGTCCCCCAACGAACCTTGTATTGTGGT
>NC_051400.1:7311513-7311895 GCF_015228065.2 Penaeus monodon
TTTAATATATAGTATTATCTATTATTTTTGGGGCTTATTCCCTATAATATTTCATTAACCATACCTATGTCAAATATAAAATATAAATAATAAATCACTATATAATAATTATGCATATCTAATATTAAAATCAAATTTTATATTATATAAATTAAGTCATTTTTATATATTAAATTATTCAATAATATAAAGATAAATGTATAAAAATATATGGTAACAATGCGTTTATTAAAGATTAGTTTATAGATATTTATTTATTCTTATAATTTTAATTTTTATTTTTTTAACTATTCTTATATTTGCTTCCATTATGCTCAATTTTTATAATATATTCCTTATATTTTTATATATTTAGTCTTTTCAAAAATATGAGATTATAAAA
>NC_051400.1:7311925-7312888 GCF_015228065.2 Penaeus monodon
ATATTATGTAATATATCCTGTACTTATTTAATACTATTATTAATTATTCTACCACATTCATTTCATACTTTTATTTTTATATAGTTATTTATTTCTATTATTTGTATTCTTATATAGTTTATATATTGATTATTATAGTATATTTTTTATTTTTATATATTATTAGTTCACAAAACTTTATACATAATAAGTATCGCTTATTATATCATATATTTATATAATATATTTCTTTATTATTATTATATCAATAATATATATATTTCATCCCCTGTATGACTGTCTGGGTTTAAAACCTCGGCCCTATTTATAGAAAAACCACAAAATCAGAGAAAAAAAACAGAAAAAATCACAACCCCGGTGATGTGTTGCGAGGAAAGCATTTATGCCATATGGTGTATATAAGTCCTATTGGTTTTTTTATATTCAGCAAAAATAAACCAGTTATACATTTTTAGGGGCGACAAAAGTCGACAAGTCATGTTTAAAGACTTTTATTTTAATCCCTTTAACTTTAATCTTTTTAATCATTCATCTTATAACTGCCAATCACCTGCTCACGGAATTATTTGAAATATCCCTTGATATATATTTACCTATGATTTTGGTTTAAATAGACTTTTTCTTAACTTGGGTTTCTGTGTGGTTGGGGGGGTTTGGGTGGTTTTGGTGTGTTGGGTTTTTTTGGTTTGTGGTTTTTTTTGTTTTGTGTTGTTTGTGTTTTGTGTGGGGTTTGTTGGTTCTTGTAATGTGATGTATAAATTTCATAATTGCTTGTATATATTTGCAATGCGTTTGTTTTTTTATATTGCGTGTTACGCACTGGGATAATTCTTCCCCGGAGTAATTCTTAGGTTAAACTATAGTACAATTAAAGACCCAAACCAAGGGAGAAGAAAACGGGAGTTTAAACCTAAATTAAAGTAGGATAAAGTGCCATCATCGTGTTTGGATAAGTTCCCCGAA
>NC_051400.1:7312928-7313030 GCF_015228065.2 Penaeus monodon
CTTCATTTTTTTTTAAATTTTTTTAAAATTTATTTAATTTTAACTTTTATTTATAAATTTTTAACACTTGCCACTAAAAAAACCCAAAAATTAACGACAGCA
>NC_051400.1:7313147-7313246 GCF_015228065.2 Penaeus monodon
GTGTTTAATACACAAAAAAACCACGCAAAAAAAACCAACCCACCGGGAACCCCCCACACCACACACCCCCACCACACACACAAACAAAAAAAAAAACAT
>NC_051400.1:7313265-7313343 GCF_015228065.2 Penaeus monodon
ACACACACATATATATATATATAATTTTTTATGTATTTTACGTGACTAAGCTTTTTTAAGAAGTCAAATAATGAGAAG
>NC_051400.1:7313459-7313894 GCF_015228065.2 Penaeus monodon
AAAATTGTCAAGAACCACTGATCTAGAGCTTATTTCATTCTTACCCACGAAGGTTTTGTCGAGTTTCATACTTGTTTTTCCTCTTTGTTAAGGTTTCACTCTCCAAGACTGTACTCTATTATTCAGTGTACGGTATCTCGCTTGGATTCCTTCTCGTCATTCAAAGTTTGTATAATGTATAGAATAATAAGGCAGTGACATAATTGTCTTTATTGTTTAGATACGTGGAATGTACAGCAATAAACACAAAAGAAGATTAGCGCTTTTATTATACAGTATATGAACGTGTGTCATCGCATGTAATTAATCAGGTACCTTTACACTACGCAGATATTTTCTTTTAGGTCTAGCTGATGTCAGATACACATTTTAAGACCTCTTATATTTGCACGCTTAGGGGGCTCAGGTAAAATGTAAAACACGCTCGTTACGTGC
>NC_051400.1:7314671-7315489 GCF_015228065.2 Penaeus monodon
CCAACAACATCACTGCCTATGTCTCTCTATATATATCTTTTTGCATCATCTGTCTGTTATATATGGCTTTCTCTTTGCCTTTGTGGTTTTATTACTATCTGTAACTCCCTTCCCTTATGTTTTATTGCGCTATCATCCTTATATATATATGTAATGCAACCGTTTTCAAGAATTATAAAGTAAATGATGCATTTTATAGAGCAGTATAAGATAAATATCACTGTTCGATGGCTGAGTATATTATACGACAATCTTCGTGTAGTATTACATAGTTAAGCTAGAAATATAATGCTACTTTTTTCAACAGTCGCAATAAATTAGTATAGATTAAAAAAATGTATGTAAGCATAATATAATATCTAAGATCGTTTATCTCATATGCGAATGGATAATTAACGTCCTTTTTTACACAGGCAATATCAAGATCATTTTGAACATCAACAAACACTTTTACACTTTGATCTTAGCCAATGGTACTGAAACCTGGTGGGTGTTACCGTAGAGTTTTACCAACATTACTCTATAGCCTCATACAATCCTGTCAGGTAAAGCATATCTATATTTAATTGGATGAAAGCTTTATAGCGGGGCGAAGGGGGGGGGGTGAAGGTGGAGAACGGGAATCAAACCAAAGTGAAACAATAAGCTATGATATACAAAGATAACAATGCTTTATATATCTAAAAATTACCAATGGGGGAAAAAGGCAAAACTATTTGTAAACAGTGAACATAACAAAGACATCAAAACCCTGCAAAAAACAAGAAAACATGAAAATACAAATAAACAAACATCCCCAAAACAAGATGATAACTTAC
>NC_051400.1:7315528-7315787 GCF_015228065.2 Penaeus monodon
GTCACGTGTGAACAAGGGATCTAGAGTGTCACCCACACGAGTCACCTGTCGCTCTCTGTTACGTGCGGATGTGCTGTGTGTGTCACTGTCACTTGCACTTGCATTTGTGTGTCACTTTTACCATTTGCCTTTGCCTGGGAGGGAGACTGCTTCGGTAGTGGATGCATAGTAAATGTTTAGCGAATGAGGTAGCGAGAAGGATGGATGAAAGTGTTTATATACTTACCCATCTGTTTACCTTTGAGTGCACACAGTCCAC
>NC_051400.1:7315895-7315982 GCF_015228065.2 Penaeus monodon
CATGTCATCATGAAGGACGAAAAAAGACTGAAACAAGAATATAAAAAAGTCATGGAAAAAAACAGTAATAGCGACACACTTACTGAG
>NC_051400.1:7316033-7316244 GCF_015228065.2 Penaeus monodon
TACTCTGATGGAAAAGAACACTCTCAGCCAACAACATGAATAGAAACAAGATCCATAATATCAACGGTCTCGCAGTATTAAGAAACTCCACATAAGTGTTACAGGAATATAACAAGCAACGGCGGACTCCAGCCTCGGGTCACGTGTTCAGTTACGTCATTCACACGTGCACTGACAGAGAGAGGGTGTGGGAGGAGAACAGGGCAAAGGT
>NC_051400.1:7316292-7316498 GCF_015228065.2 Penaeus monodon
TTAGTGGGGAGATGTCAGGTGGGGGAATGAGGTAGGAGATTTGAAAAGGGGAAAGGAGGATGATGGAATTGGGGGGGGGGGTATCGAGTGGGTACGTACCTGGGGCTCCTGGTGGGGGCTCCTGGTGGATTTAATTGGATATTTAAGTGGGTATAGGGTAGGGGGTAAAGGGTTGGTTGGGTGGAAGATGATTGGGGTGATAGACG
>NC_051400.1:7316532-7316628 GCF_015228065.2 Penaeus monodon
CGATATGAAAAGAGGGGACAAGAGTTGTTGATTTTGATGTGTGGGTTTTGAGGAAAAGTGGCAGGATTGTGGAGGGGAGAGGAAGGCAGAGGGCAT
>NC_051400.1:7317038-7317185 GCF_015228065.2 Penaeus monodon
AGGCGGGTATGGAGAGATAAAGCGATAATGGAGAGTTAGAGAGACAAAAAAAGTAACAGTAGGGAGAGATAAGAAAAGCAAGATAGACTACGCAACAAAAATAAAAACAGAAGTGGGCTATAAAAAAAAGTCGAGAGCACACAATTT
>NC_051400.1:7317244-7317318 GCF_015228065.2 Penaeus monodon
GTGTTTAAAGGAGAGAAATTAAAAAAAAATGATGAACTTTCCTCTCCCACTCTTATCTTATCTCTCTTCATACT
>NC_051400.1:7317739-7318304 GCF_015228065.2 Penaeus monodon
CTTCGCCTCATGAAACTAGGTCATGCTCGACCTAATTCTCTCTTCAGTCACGTTTTTGCGTCACAGCCAACTTACTTCAGACTATTCAAAACTTGCTGCTTATTAAAGCCAAGCTTCTTCCGGGTAGGCTCTTGGTACAATACAGGGTCGGGGTATAGTGTTTTCTATTTTAATAGTCTCGTGGTACACGTGTCACTGTCCACGTGCTGGATATAGTGTAGCGGTGCATGTCGTCAGATAGTACTATGGTACAGTGTCGTTTTGGACTGTCGTTGTGCTTTGCCGAGGTACAATGGGACAATGTTGTTACATAGAAGTGTTGCATGATATAGTATCTTTGTATAATATGCATGTTGGACATGTTTTCTTTGAACAATATAGTGTTGTTGTACTATATGTGGTGCAGCATGTTGTTGGATTTTGCAATATTATTGAGTAGTAGTGCCGGTGTCTATTACAATATTTTGTATTATATAGTGTTATTGTATTATCTAGTGATAACTATACAGTAAGCAGTATGGCTGCATATTGTAGTGTTATAGCAAAATTCATAAATTTTGTTATT
>NC_051400.1:7320394-7320482 GCF_015228065.2 Penaeus monodon
CTTCACCCGGAACTTGAGTAGTTTGAAGAAAGAGGAAACATCTAGGAAAAAAAACACGAAATGGTATATTTGATACTCTTTATGAATT
>NC_051400.1:7320934-7321060 GCF_015228065.2 Penaeus monodon
CAATTTGCTCAAAGACTTAGTCCAAATTTTGATAAAGATATATGTTTATACGTCACATTTTATGTGTTGGTTATATATCATTAGTTTTCAGATGTGGCAGACGACAATATCTAGGAGTGGCCATGT
>NC_051400.1:7321573-7321657 GCF_015228065.2 Penaeus monodon
CTTTTTACAAATAAACCGATAGTAAAAATGTTTTCAAAATTAAGAAGCATCCTTCCAATTATTCGAATTACTGAATCCCCCGGC
>NC_051400.1:7321896-7321983 GCF_015228065.2 Penaeus monodon
GCTCTAAAATGATAACAGTATTTTTTGTCTATATTGAATGAGTGTCTGGATCTTACGAAAAGAAAAAAAGTCTTTTTATCAACTCAA
>NC_051400.1:7322288-7322358 GCF_015228065.2 Penaeus monodon
ATAATAGCGAAAACTATTGAGAAATACATAATGTTTCGGTCCTCATGACCAAGTATTGACTTAGTATTTC
>NC_051400.1:7325613-7325788 GCF_015228065.2 Penaeus monodon
CCAGAACATACACAACAGCAGCTGAAACAAGTTATAAAGACCTTAGCATAACTTACATTTTCTTATTTCTCAGTGGGACTGTTCATATATCCTTTTAGTATCGTTATTAGCAATACCTATCATCAAAATATTGACATTTTGATATGCGATCCATACAGCTGAAGGATATAAGTCT
>NC_051400.1:7327188-7327560 GCF_015228065.2 Penaeus monodon
TATTTGTGGCCATAGATCTGCGTTTAAGGTTGAGCAATCTCTACGGCAATCGTGTTGCGTCTTCGCTTTTCATCTGCACTGGAGTAATCCTCTTAAGGGCAGCAGCCCCCACCCCCCCTTTCCACATAATTGATTCGAAGAGAAGGACAAAAACTCACCAGTGTTAGCGCAGGGATTGCTACAACGAAGATGAAGTCAACGAAGATCTCTCTTAGTAAATCCAGTTCTGGGTTTACTCTCGCTGGTATCTAGGTAGCAACCTGACTACTAGAGACCACTACAGGGCCGTTGTGGCGCTTTAGCATAGGAACGCAGCAGGGAGACGACGACGTGGCACGAGTGGCGTATACATATATTCTGTGTATGTGTAAT
>NC_051400.1:7327648-7328015 GCF_015228065.2 Penaeus monodon
AACTAGTGTAAAAAAAAAAACAGAAATTCGATCCAACAAGATGAGAACCGAAGCTCCATGATCCGAAGACATCCCCCCCCCTCCTTCATTTCCCGACATGGAAACATAAGTGACAAACACGTTTACGACCTGTTGGAATCCAAAGCCAAATCATCCGTTACATCTAGCATAATCATTATACGTTCATCATCATCAAAGTATATGTTAAGAGTGGCATGACGTCCGCTCAGAGTAGCATTAGTCAGCATGAAGAGAGAGAGAGAGATCCGGATTAAGGTTCTGCTGGCTCTTAGTTCATGGCTTTCGGCGTTTCATCACACGATTTGCATGTGTGTGAGTGTTTTTTTTCTGTGTGCCTGGCTGTCTG
>NC_051400.1:7328070-7329371 GCF_015228065.2 Penaeus monodon
GTGTGTATCTGGACGTTAGTTATCAGTTTTAAAATTATTACATATGTAAGTGCGCACATGTATGCTTTTTATGTATATGAATATATGATCAAATAGATAAGTAAGGTAAACAGAGAGATGCAAAATGTGTTTCCAGTTCAGATTAACACATCATTTACTATTGAGGGAGAGGGTGAAGAGGAGGTAGAAACTAACTTTAACGTAAAGAAAATAGACTAAGCTTTCATGTACAATCTTATCGCAAATGTATTGTTACAAATGTATTTCAATGGATATTTTGATTTATAGTTTACTTTACTGTTAATGCTTGTTTCTTGATATAAATACTAAGCTGTTTGTCCTTCATAAGTGGATGTTCTTATAGTCCTAATCTAAATCGAGTAGTGTTGGTGATACATCTGTTTATCTTTCTCCTTTTTATGAGAGTTCTACGTCTTTCTATCTCTCTCTTTTCTTTCTGGTAAATTTGATCATCGTTATAACATTCATATTCCAGGAAGGCAGTATGAAATAACATTTTTAGCACTCTCATCAAAGTAGCTGTATCAATAAATATTTTGGAGACGATTTGTAAACATAAAGTCACTTACAGAAATCCCTCATGCTATTTTGAAAAAAATGTATACTAAAACATGAATCTAACAGAATTGAAACAAAGCGTTAATGCAGCTGGAAGACTGTTGCCATATGTATTCCTAGCTCAGGCTGAATTACTACGGGTTCAATTAATCAAACTAAGCATTGATATATACGATTTTATTTTTTTGCATTAAAGCTTATACGAGTCAACTTTATCCAAATTAATGATGGCTCTACTGCATTGCGCGATAAAGAGAAACTGCCTTTTCATAAATTCATCAGCTAAAGGTTTGAATAACTTTAATTTGTTGGTGAGTGAATAGCTTGCATGCTCAGCGTGTACCCAAAAGCAAGAGTACCGTGACGCTAGCAATTTGCATAACATTGAACAACTTGAAGGGAAGTGTTGCATTACGCGTACGTGGGTTAAAAAGACAGGAAAGGAAATCAGAAAACATACTGATTTGCAAAGTAAATAATAGCAAAGACAATAGCTTATTAACAACTGAATGAAGGACCTCAAGTTATAAAATAAAAAAGTGCAATATCAGCAAACCAGTTATTGCAATGTCAACAAAAACAATAATAGTGTTACCATTATGTGCTTCATCGCCGGTATCATTTCATTTTCCTGCAATAATAACAATAATGAAAACTCTCATAAACAAAAAAGCAATAGAACAAAACGACCAATAAACACATAACAGACCATAGAACACTCA
>NC_051400.1:7329403-7329651 GCF_015228065.2 Penaeus monodon
AGAAAGACAGGACAACAACAATAAAAGAAAACACAGCAAGACCAAGGCCAATCCATAATAACTCACAGGAGCCTTGAACTCCTGCCAGGAACATGTTAGCTCCAGTGGGCATTTCTGGCCGTGACTTACAAATCAAGTACTAATATAGATCGTTCTCTTTGGGGGCGAACAAGTGGCTGTTGAAGAGGTTGGCTGAGGATGATTGAATAGAGACATCTCCAGGTTCCAGGATATATTTAGGTGTTTGG
>NC_051400.1:7336607-7336687 GCF_015228065.2 Penaeus monodon
CGTGTGTGCTTGTGTTGTGTGCCCCTCCACACACAATCCTACTTTTAATCAAAAAAAATACTTTTACATACGAGTTTTTG
>NC_051400.1:7339260-7339349 GCF_015228065.2 Penaeus monodon
GATGAAACATACTAAAATTGTCTTTTGCCACTAAATGTTCTGGTAAAATGGGGATGCATCTTATACACTAGCGAATACGGATTATGATC
>NC_051400.1:7339549-7339674 GCF_015228065.2 Penaeus monodon
CACGCTCAGTGTGTATGTGTGTGTGTACTATCTATCTGTCTATCACTAATCTATAATTAAATACATATATATGATAATATCCCCATAAAACATATAGATTGTGTGATTATATAATGTATTATAGG
>NC_051400.1:7340059-7340890 GCF_015228065.2 Penaeus monodon
AAATGGTAAAGGGATTTTTGAAAACAGGAGAAACGAAGGAAGAGAGCAATAGGGAGAGAAGAAACATGTCGCCACCATGGAAAAGCAAACTAATGAGGACTCTGTGACCCTCTCCCCCCTACTCCTTCCCCGCTACTTCAACCTTCCTGTCTGTTGCTTGGATGCAATCGCCATTTATATAAAAGAAACAGTATGCGCCCTTGTGCAAATTCAATAAGTCACGTTGCAAAAGCCGACGGCTGTTACAGGCATCATGCAAGGTGACACATCAGTGACTTACATTGCATACTTGTCTTTCGAAATACTTGGCAACTTGCTTGTGTTTCTTTGTTGCAAGGCTTGATTCTTTGGAGGCTGTCTTTTATTGCTAACTTTGCTGTTAACTTCATTAATAATTCCAATATTTTTCTGTTAGGTATGAGACATTTGATACAAGATCATTTGTCATTCATTAAAAAGAAAATGTGTTTGGAAATGTTTCATATTTTCATAGTTTTTGTTTGACTATTACCGTGATTTCGGATAAATCAACCTTTTTCCCCTATTATTAGCTAGTGCTATATAATATTTCTTTGTATAATGGTAAATAAAAAAAGTTGCATAGACACTAGCAAAATGTTCAAAATCGATGTTGTGCTTAAAATCATATTTATCATCCGCCATGGTTCGAAAAGACAAATAGTGTGTGCATCGCATTATAAAAACTAGGTTTTGGAATAAAACTTATTGCAGAAAAGTTGAACTACCTTCTTCATTGATAAAGTTCGTGTTTTCATTTTTTTCTCTCTTTTCTTTCCTCGTCCTGTGTTTCTCTTCTTGCAACAACAAATG
>NC_051400.1:7343508-7343866 GCF_015228065.2 Penaeus monodon
AGTCACGTTGCAGAGCCGACGGCTGTTACAGGCATCATGCAAGGTGACACATCAGTGACTTACATTGCATGCTTTTCTTTCGAAATACTTGGCAACTTGGCTGTGTTTCTTTGTTGCAAGGCTTGATATCTTTGGAGGCTGTCTGTTATTACTACCTTTGCTGTTATTTTGATTAATAATTTCTCTATTTTTGGGGACATTTGATACATAATCGTTATGTCATTAATTAAAAAGAATAAGTTTCGTAAATTTTTCAGTTTGAGTATAAACCCTGATGTAGTATAAATTAAATTATTGGTTGTGTTATTTATAGTTTTTTGATGCCAAAAAATGAATCAATGTTGCTTTTGACTGTAAA
>NC_051400.1:7346525-7346937 GCF_015228065.2 Penaeus monodon
TTTACCAGTGTCGAAGCAACATTGATTCATTTTTGTGGCTATACAAAGAACTATTAAATAACACAAGCCAATAATTGTAGATTTATACTACATCATGGTAATACTCAAACTGAAAAATTTACGTAAACTTATTCTTTTTAATTAATGACATAACGATTATGTATCAAATGTCCCCAAAAATAGAGAAATTATTAATCAAAATAACAGCAAAGGTAGTAATAACAGACAGCCTCCAAAGATATCAAGCCTTGCAACAAAGAAACACAGCCAAGTTGCCAAGTATTTCGAAAGAAAAGCATGCAATGTAAGTCACTGATGTGTCACCTTGCATGATGCCTGTAACAGCCGTCGGCTCTGCAACGTGACTTATTGCATTGCACAAGCGCATACTGTTTGTTTTATATGATTATTA
>NC_051400.1:7348785-7348885 GCF_015228065.2 Penaeus monodon
TTTCTCACTCCTACATCTTCCTTGAATTAACTCCTATCCTCCCATCATAAATCTTTTATCTGCCTCTCCCACTCTCCTCCTCTTCGGTTTTGAACATAAA
>NC_051400.1:7349276-7350056 GCF_015228065.2 Penaeus monodon
CATTTGTTGTTGCAAGAAGAGAAACACAGGACGAGGAAAGAAAAGAGAGAAAAAAATGAAAACACGAACTTTATCAATGAAGAAGGTTAGTTCAACTTTTCTGCAATAAGTTTTATTCCAAAACCCAGTTTTTATAATGCGATGCACACACTATTTGTCTTTTCGAACCATGGCGGATGATAAATATGATTTTAAGCACAACATCGATTTTGAACATTTTGCTAGTGTCTATGCAACTTTTTTTATTTACCATTATACAAAGAAATATTATATAGCACTAGCTAATAATAGGGGAAAAAGGTTGATTTATCCGAAATCACGGTAATAGTCAAACAAAAACTATGAAAATATGAAACATTTCCAAACACATTTTCTTTTTAATGAATGACAAAATGATCTTGTATCAAATGTCTCATACCTAACAGAAAAATATTGGAATTATTAATGAAGTTAACAGCAAAGTTAGCAATAAAAGACAGCCTCCAAAGAATCAAGCCTTGCAACAAAGAAACACAAGCAAGTTGCCAAGTATTTCGAAAGACAAGTATGCAATGTAAGTCACTGATGTGTCACCTTGCATGATGCCTGTAACAGCCGTCGCTTGCAACGTGATTTTTTGATTGCAAAGCGCAACTGTTTTTTTTTATTTTAAAAGGCGATTTTCATCCAAACACAGACAGAAGTTGAAGTAGCGGGGAAGGAGTAGGGGGGAGAGGGTCACAGAGTCCTCATTAGTTTGCTTTTCCATGGTGGCGACATGTTTCTTCTCTCCCTATTGCT
>NC_051400.1:7352001-7352800 GCF_015228065.2 Penaeus monodon
ACACAATCACACACGCACTCTTCTTGAGTCTCTCTCGCAAGAACTTTTCGTGCGAATATCTTACCGTCTGTTTTGTGGTGCCCTCTTGTTCGGAGTTCGGATACACATGGACGAAAAGGCTGGTTTTAAGAGTTTAGAAAAAATAAGAACAAGATCCGGGAGATCTGTGAGAAATTTTGCTTGTAAAGAAAGTTTTATTTATATTATTTCTGCATTGGCCTTGTAAATTGGATTAGATAACCTTATAAGTAAGAAAACAGGTAAATGTTTCGATGGGTGGTCCACCTATTCATCTATAGTATGTTCTCTGTTTAGATATTATGTCAATTCTGATATACATCTAACGTAACAATCTAACCTAACACCTAATGAAAGAAAATTACTGTTAACTGATCATTATTTTCCCTTAATTACAAAAATTATTGATGAATACCATATAACAAATTGCGATTTCTTCTAGTTGGACTTCCTATGCACCCTTTGATAAAAATAATTCACGAGGGAAATTCCAGCAGGTCGAAACTACATCTCTTTGAATATATTGTTCTAAAACGTTGTTCTAAAACGTTGTTCTAAAACGTTGTTCTAAAACGGTATTCCGAGCGCGAAAACGTTTGAGCTGGCGACCGTGAATGTTTTGGTTGCCATCCATCATGGTCACGAGACCCTTTGAAATATTTAAACTGCTAAGAACGATTCTGTGAAAAAATGTGCGTTTTGGGGGGAAATTTCTACGAGATGTGATATTAAGATATTCGAAAGCCTTAGGTGTTTCTATGGATCTAATGTGGTTTTCTGT
>NC_051400.1:7352980-7353290 GCF_015228065.2 Penaeus monodon
TTCCATTTTGGATAATACCATTGCTCGTTGTATGTCATTTCACGTTTTGTTTTGATTTCCATGTTGTTTTCTCTTTTCATTTTCCTCTCTTTTCGTCCCTTCCTTTTTCTGTTCTGTTCTTTACGAAAAAAAAGTCACAAGAAAATTTGCAATATAAGTGAAAGGAGAATAAAATGAAAGGGATTACAAGAAGAACATTTGAATTATGTATAATTCATAATCTAGTTTTGATTCTGTCACTGATATTTTTTGCTAATAATTTTTTCCCCAAAGTCAACACTGATTCCCTAAATAAAGAATTTCTCTTTGA
>NC_051400.1:7353567-7353748 GCF_015228065.2 Penaeus monodon
CTCGTGTCCAAGCAAACCCGACCTGATGTTGATTTTTTCTCCATAATGTAAGTTAGTCATTCATGAAATAATCTCCCACCTCGAAGACGTTTACACGACGTGAACTCATATGCAATCTCTCCTGTCTCTTTGGGCCATTCGTCGAGAAGGAAAGTTTTAGGTCGTCTGCCCCAGTTGCAGC
>NC_051400.1:7354324-7354408 GCF_015228065.2 Penaeus monodon
CTGCCAGTTGTTTCTCCACCTTTGCTGAATTCTCCCTTGCAATCACTCCCTCTGTCTCTTGATCTTGAATATTTTGTAATGTTC
>NC_051400.1:7356137-7356913 GCF_015228065.2 Penaeus monodon
TTTCGTCAGTCTCTTCTATATGATTTCCCTATTTTCTTTCTTCCTTCTCCTTCCTTCAGGCCATTATTTTCATCATTAACACAGTTGTCAATATCGCCATTACCACCTTCATCATTATCACCATCATTCTGTTTTCTTTTTTTTCGAATTAACTGTCAGGAATGTTCCGTTGTTATCTTCGGTTTTTTTTTTCTTTCTTTTTTCTGTTATATATTGCTGATCTGTTGTTATTGCTGATTTTTTTTATATTAATGTTATTGTTTTTTTTTGTGTGTGTGTTATTGACCTTGTTTTTTTATTAGTGTTATGACGTTGTTTCTGTTAGTGTTTTCGTTGTTCTGGACACTATTCTGTGTTGTTTTCATTTGTGCTGTTGTTACCGCTGCGTTGTTGTTGGCGGTGATGGTTTTTCTTGCTCTTACATCAAGGCTCCTTAAGTCACGTGACCTGAGCCGAATCTTCTTGGGTTTGGCGCGCTTTTCGAAACACCAAAGGCCAGACAGCATCAGAGGGAGATGGCGCTGTCTATCGATTTGTGTATTTCTATTCCTAGTTCATATATATAAGTTTGTTCCCTCGTATGTGTAATGGTATAATGTTGGTCGATGTTTTCGTTTATTTGCCCGTTCTGAAATCTCCATTCATATGCGTTTTCTGGGAAAATTTCTGTACTCTGTGAAATTTCTGTATATCTAATTGGCTCTTTTATTCATATATCTATCTGTCTGTGACTCTACCTCCATCTTTAACATTTGCTCTCTCAGTTTTTTTTTATG
>NC_051400.1:7357038-7357601 GCF_015228065.2 Penaeus monodon
TTCCATCTCCCTGTGCTTCCCTTTCTCTATTTACGAAAGACAAACATATCTTGTCAAAATAAATATTCCACAAATCATTTTCCTTTGACCTTTGACCTCTTTGCTTATTCACCTATCTTCCTCATTCACGTGACCTAGGACACCTGTCTCTACGTCACGTGTCATATATATAACCCCCCCTCCCCTAAAAAAAAGACAAAAAACTAAAACTCGCCAGGCAATTCCAAAAAAAGTTACGATGGAAAATAGATGTAAAGATTATTATTTTTTAACGAGTCTATCCGAAAACTTATTCTTTATCATTATTCTGCTTTCCGTTATCCAAAAAAAATTATTTGTTGCTTATATCCACGTATTTTTTTTTTACCTTTGCTATGTTTAGGTAACATATTGTTCTGTAATTCCATTATGTATCTATATCTGACCTTCAATTTTTACACAGCAAATGTTATTGTTATTGTTCTGTGTGAGCTTTAAGAGTGAACTGTTCATTGACGTCATATGTTTGTGTTAGTCTGATATTTACAAAGATTCTGAACAAGTTTTCATTATTGTAAAATGTG
>NC_051400.1:7357635-7357808 GCF_015228065.2 Penaeus monodon
CCTCTGAGTGTTTAGCTGATTGACTGTTGTGTAATCACTGTTTATTCTTTATTTGATCTCAGTGTCATTTTATGCGTGGGTTTTAATGGGCATAATTGGTTATTTTTTGTTTGTATGATATTCAAGGTCAGATCACTTTAACGAAGCAAATTATAAAAGACAAAAGAGAAATG
>NC_051400.1:7363296-7363403 GCF_015228065.2 Penaeus monodon
GCTCTGGCGATCGATATACTGTTCACGTTTTCTGTGGATTCGTCACGTGAGCTGGCCTCGTGAGAGAAAGAGGATGGGGGGGTGGAGAAAGGTTGAGAATAAAAGAA
>NC_051400.1:7363509-7363729 GCF_015228065.2 Penaeus monodon
AAGAAAGGTCTTTAACATGCCATGCTGTAAATGAAACCTGCAGCCAAAAAGAAAAAAAAATGAGGCAGTGTTTATTCCTCGACTCTCTCGGTGAGTCAAGGGCATGTATGATTTTCTCGTGTTTTCATGCATCCTCTAGGCACGAAATGTTCCTTGCCTCTTTCTCTGCAATATTTCTTCTTTACCTATCCTCTCTTTCTCTCTTCTTGCAATTCCTATA
>NC_051400.1:7363941-7364063 GCF_015228065.2 Penaeus monodon
CCACCCGTCCCCAACCCCTTCCCCAACCCACCCTAGGGAACAATCACGGGCGAGCGGATTCACGTGCGCTCAGGGTCACATGACGGCGACCCGAGGTGGGAGGAGACTGGGAGTAAGGCTTC
>NC_051400.1:7364742-7365510 GCF_015228065.2 Penaeus monodon
GACCTGACCAATTCAGCTGATTAGAAAAGGACCTACAATCACCCGCCATAACTATCCCTTCCCAGCCCCCCCCTCTACTCCTCTATCCCTCCGCCCACACTCCCCTCCCCCATCACCTACCCTACCCCCTTTAACCTTTCCAGACGCCCACGCCCGCTTCTCGTCCACTGACCTAGTCTCACGTGTGTCTTGGGTCACGGAAGGTCAAAATACTTCTTCCTTAGTTTTTTTTTTTTTATCTCCTGACTTCCGGAAGTAAAGAGTGGGATGCTTGGATGGGAGGAAGACCCCGGGATGAGCGAGAGATGCTGGGATGAAAAGATGCTGGAATGAGAGGAAGAAGCTGGAATGAGAGGAAGATGCTAGGATGAGAGGAAGATGCTGGCATGAGGGGAAAATACTGAAATGAGAGGAAGATGGTAGAATGAGAGGAAGATGCTGGAATGAGAGGAAGATCCTGGAATGAATGGAGGATGCTCGGTATTCTTGGATGTTGGGATGAACGGAGGACTTGGGGATTATTGTAAAATACTGGGGGGAGGGTCCTAGGAATGGAGGATGCTGGAATAAACGGAGGAATTAGGATGCTGGAATAAACGGAGGAATTAGGATGCTGGAATAAACGGAGGAATTGGGATGCTGGAATAAACGGAGCAATTAGGATGCTGGAATAAACGGAGGAATTAGGATACTAGTATTAGGGATGAATGAGTGAAGGAAGCTTAGAAGAGTGGAGAGTAAAGACAAGAAGAAACTGAAAACTAAATA
>NC_051400.1:7365817-7366033 GCF_015228065.2 Penaeus monodon
TGTTCAAGGTCTCTATCGATCGGCAACCACGTCTCCAGAGGTCACGTGATCTCTTGGTCACGTGATGCCATCCAAGCACGTGTTTCATCTCCACTTCGGTTTCGGTGCCGCCATATCTTTTTTTTTCTGGATAAATCTGTATTCCTCCATGGATGACGTATGCGCTCTGTGTAAATACGTACATGTCTATTTGTTTGAGCTGGTGAGTGTGTACCC
>NC_051400.1:7366117-7366251 GCF_015228065.2 Penaeus monodon
CCATTCGCTTGTATATGGGTGAGTATGTATATCATTAATCCATACCTTTATTCACTGACAAAGAAGTATGCACTAGAATATCACACATCCCCCCATACCATGAGCTTCCCCACGCGCCGTACCAAACGAGATGC
>NC_051400.1:7366430-7366613 GCF_015228065.2 Penaeus monodon
CTACAAGCTTTCTGGGCGAGAGCACGAGAGCGAGAATAGCCTCTCCTGCATAAGCCAACACAACAAGCCCGTGACCGATGGTAAAGACAAGCTAAATCACCTTTAGCGGGAGAGCGAGCAGAATGAACTCGCCTGACCTCGCTTGACCTCGCCTACATGCGGTAAATAAACAATGGAGGATGA
>NC_051400.1:7367022-7367225 GCF_015228065.2 Penaeus monodon
ATGTTCCATAATCCTTCAGTGCCATCCACATACATGTAAGGGTATTTAGAGATTACGTATGCAACTAAGAACTAAGTGCGTCCGCGTGTGCTGTGCTCTTTCCATTAAAATTCTGATACGTGCCGTTCAGGACAGACGGGTTTGCCCCTTGAATGGTTTGTGAATCTGGAGTTAGCTTTCCCTGTTTGGTAATTGCCTGATTT
>NC_051400.1:7368747-7369063 GCF_015228065.2 Penaeus monodon
CGCAAACGACGTGGGTTGCCGTGCAGACGCTGTGTCACTTTGGTGTTGGTCCCTTAGTAGCCTACATTCCCTTGATGCTGAATCCCAGTCCACAGCAGTTCAATACCTTAATAATGACGATGCTGATCCCGTTAATCTTCCAGGCTTCCAGAGGTAAGTCCAAAAAGCAGTTCATAACAACTCCTGCTAAAGGAGGTGAATGCTTGCCCATTTGTGATGTGGGAGGGAGGGGGGAGCTGCTACAGGGGCACTTGCCTGTCTTGCATATCAAACTTGATCGAGCCTGCGCGCTGGACAGGAAACTCCAAGCTCCTGC
>NC_051400.1:7369140-7369263 GCF_015228065.2 Penaeus monodon
TGAAGAGCCAGGCGTCAGGGGTCACCTCTGACAGTGGGAGAGGCATTTACACTTCAATGGATAGCCACTCTAGGCGCAGTTCCAACGGCAGCACATGAATCACGACTCTTCAAGGTGCAGATC
>NC_051400.1:7370111-7370178 GCF_015228065.2 Penaeus monodon
TCCTTAATTTCTATTTTATGGTAAGTGTTAATAATATCACACAAGCTGATGAGGTCTGAAAAGGGGC
>NC_051400.1:7371030-7371271 GCF_015228065.2 Penaeus monodon
TCACATTTATTTTTAACCACGTATTTATAAACGTGGATCCTTCAGTTAAATCCGAACTATAAACACATACCAAAATAGATTTGTTGAACCACACTGTACAATAAACTCCAGAAATCACGTCAGAAACACATTGAAAAGAATTACTCAATTATCAAAACAGTATAGAGGAGTTTTAAACTTTTAACTTCCTTTGATCTGGTCCGGTCACGTGATAGCAGGATCACGTGACCAAGAATTGCAA
>NC_051400.1:7371555-7371754 GCF_015228065.2 Penaeus monodon
ACGCATTGCTTACGTGTTTTCTTTATATTGCCTTTATAAAGGGCTTCTGTTGGTCTGTCGTCATGTACAGTGTTTGTACGACGAGTGACGTCATATCTTTGTTTTGTATTTTTCCATCAATTGAGTGTCTTCCCCTTTATCATATTTTTTGTTTCTATTGTTTATCATGTATAGTCATATATATATATATGAGCATATG
>NC_051400.1:7371981-7372253 GCF_015228065.2 Penaeus monodon
CACGTATACGCATTAAATAAGAATGAGTTCACTAAAGCTTACAAAGCTCACCAAAACGCGATGTGCCCCCCCCCCCCCGCCCCGCGCGCCTTGTGACGCAAAAAGGAGCCGAACACGTGATGTTCCGGCCGGCGTCACGTGACGTGGTGACGGCGGAGAGAGAGGCGCTTGGGTCACGCTCGGCTTAATTCTTGCGAGATTCGATTCCAGGAGGTAAAGCTGAGGACACGGTTTATTACAGGGGTTGTTAGGTAAAAATCCTGTTGGGGGAC
>NC_051400.1:7374174-7374609 GCF_015228065.2 Penaeus monodon
GGTTGTTAAACACAAAAGAAACCAAGAAATGAAAACGGAACACGACAACACGAGACTCAAGCCACAGAGTGCCACCGATGCCGTCCTGTCACGTGATCAGTGCCTCACGAGACCTCAGGGTCACGTGATAGCAGAGACAGGTGATAAGGGAGAGATGGAGGAAAGGGGTGGGGGGGAGAAGGGAGGAGAGGATGAGGGGAAGAAAGGAGAAGGAAGAGACGTAGGGAGAAGGAGAGAGAGGGGAGAAGAGATAGGAAGACAAGGAGGAGGGAAGAAGGAGAAGGAGATAAGGAGGGGAGGGAAGGGAGGAGAAGGAAGAGAAATAGGAAAAGAGAAGGAAGGGGGAGGAATGAAAGGAGGTGGCACAAGTCGAAAGGGGTGGGGGAGGGGGGGGGATATCGTCATCCAAGACCTGTAAACATGAACGATCACTTT
>NC_051400.1:7374667-7375529 GCF_015228065.2 Penaeus monodon
CATCATTCTGCCTCTTCATTTTGTTTATCTTCCTCAAACAGAAAAGTATACGTGAAGATATAGGAGGAATGACGTAGGAGGATATGACACTAATGACTGGAAATTTACAGATAAAAGTAATAATGAAAATGGTGCTGGTGATAAGGTAATTAATTATAACAAAAATAGAGATAGCAGTGATGGCGAATTTACGAATAACAACAATGTAACAACAATTTTGCATAATGCCAGTTTCTCGATAGAGATTTGAAACGAGTTTGTGAGGAAATACATCAGTTGCCAAAGATAGATAAACTTTCATTACCATCGTGTACATCGTTATTATTTCTATAGTTCTGACTGCTTGACAACTTTTGTGAAATGAACTTTGATCGTTGAACTGACTGCCTGTATGTCGGTTTAGCCAAGAGCGAAGCGCGACAATCTGCAGTTGTTGATACATCTTTTGTCTTGGATTTTAACCACTTGATTATTGATATAGAGAACTTATGCAGTTATAGTAGTTTATTCTATACGCACTATTCTACAGAGAGGAGAGACACCAACGAAAGACAAGAAAACCGTAATTATGATAATAGTAAAAGTGATGATAAAATTAATTCCGGCAGTTTTATACCGTCCTGTGAGAACAAATCTAACAGCTGAGCGCGTGCCAAAAATGAAAAGGGTTCAAAAATATATATAATCTTCGGAAGGGAAATCCTCCATAAAATGCAATAATTCCGCTAGTAATTAATGACCAAAGTTAATTTCCGGACAGAAATCTAATTTCCCCATCATTTCACTGGGTACTGTACACATCAGCTTTATTACAAGTTTATTACTGAACTGCAACATTTTCGCTTGATCTCCACGGGCTTTT
>NC_051400.1:7375563-7376083 GCF_015228065.2 Penaeus monodon
TCAAATATCGAATAAACATTTCTAAATACCTCTCCTTATTCTCATCTGTTTGTCCAATACATCTATCATCGCTCTCTTGTATCATATGATATATTCATTCCACATTTTAGCATAGTCTAATCATCAAATATAACTGCGACAATTAGATAAATCAAATAACTAATGAATCTGTATCTAACGAACTCCTCATACCTGATACAAAGCCGTTAATCATCCTGACATACTTACCTCAGTTTGGAAATACAAATAGTTCTATTGAATACAAAGAACATGAATAATTCACACGATATATTAACTGGACATATATATATATGCCTTTCCTTGTCGACGCCAATAGATACCTGCCTGTCTACCTGTCAGTCATGTTGTCAGTCAAGCTGTCTTTTCAACTGTCTAACATGCCCCATTGTCATTCGGAATCACCCCTGTGTTAAAAAAAAAGTATGATGAAAAAGATATCAGGCACAGCTGCTGGTATCTATGTGTCAATTATCTCTTAATTAAATCTCAGTTTACACAA
>NC_051400.1:7377108-7377811 GCF_015228065.2 Penaeus monodon
CGAATGTCAAAACAAAGACGATATTATAATCCAGTTACCTTGTTTTTCTTTATTTGTTTGTCCATTCTTTTTAGCGATTTAGAAACCTAACGTTGGTGCAGTAATATTTTTCGCATTATTGACAAACACGTATTCATACAAGATTACACATTTGTATATATGATACGATAGAGAAAAATATACATTCTCTACGTCTATACTATCAATTATCATATTATAATTAACATATCTTTCTGCCTTCCCTCACAAGCCTAACATCCTTTGAATGTGTTTTGTAGTTTATGTGCATGATTACTTCAAATTTCCCGTCCCTGAGACCTTGGTAATGTTGCAATATCCCTAATATTGCAAAGCTGCTATTAGCATGTTGCAAACAAGATTTTATCATCTGTCGCAATCAGAGAGGTAAAGAACGGTAAAAACTAAAAGAAAATAAAAAAAGAAAAGATGAAAAAAGCCATATTTCATATTATATAAAGAAAAAAATCTTTGTCCATTACGAGGTTCTTATTCTATATATTCATCTTCTCTCGTGACGCAGCATTTTTTATAAAAAGATGTAGACACATTTTAATTTTTTTTTCTAAACTTTGGCGGATCATTTGGTTGGGTAATTTTAAACATATATTGCGGGATTAAAAAAGATTTATTGTCGGTTATGGAAGAATTACATATTTGACTGTCATAAGACCTATGGACACAT
>NC_051400.1:7381639-7381867 GCF_015228065.2 Penaeus monodon
CTTACTCTGTTCATATGAAATTAGTATTGTTTTCATGAATATCAATATAATTTCTCTTTCAATAATAACAATAAATGGTTAATTCAGTTTTGGACTAAAATAGTAAAACTCTAACAAAGAAAATGGCTACCATATATTGTGGAAGAAAACAAGTAATTACATTAAAAGGGATAACTAATTCAATTTGGTCCTGTTACAAATATTAATTAAAACATGGAAAGAATATGA
>NC_051400.1:7383898-7384122 GCF_015228065.2 Penaeus monodon
GTGAGAGAGTGAGAGATCTGAGAGAAAGAGTGACAGAAGGAGGTCGGTGAGGAATCTTTGGAGTTTGTGTCGCAATAGAAGGGTTTCTTGTCCCCCCCCCCCCCACACCCCTTCACGTGCCAGGTGATGTGCTGAGGAGGACGGGGTCTTTTCTCACGTGGAGGATGACCTTCATTTCGCTCTCACGTGTAACTTGGGTTTGCGATCGTGATGCAAGGGTTTCG
>NC_051400.1:7386122-7386292 GCF_015228065.2 Penaeus monodon
AGCGGAGGCCCCTTAACACGTGAGGGCGGAGGTGACCCGCGCCCCCCCGCAACACCCGCACGTGACGATTACGCGAGGCAACAGCAGAAGTGTCGGAATTGCGAAACAGCGCCGTAGGTCCTGTTGCGGTGGCCTTTGCTTGTGGCGCCGTATGACTTCAGTTCGCTTAC
>NC_051400.1:7389505-7390345 GCF_015228065.2 Penaeus monodon
AATAAAGGTCTGGCCAAGCACCACAGGGAAGGCAGAGAGCGAAAGGGTGACAACCTACACGTGATTCCCTGCTGAGTGAGAGGCCGACCCCTCGACGCTAGACAGGCGAGGAGAGCAAAACCTAAATAATGTGACCGCTTTTTTTTTACCCGCCTCTTCTTGAGCGCGCAGACAAAAGCAGGGGACGTGCAGACGTGGGAGGGAGGGGAGAGGGTAGGAAGAAGGTGAGGAGAAGAGGGTAAAAGGAAGGGTTAAGGGAAGGGCAAGGAAGGGCTAGGGCAGGAGTAAGGGAGGGCCGTGGGTTAGGTAAGGGAGGGCCGAGGGTTAGGTAAGGGAGGGCCGAGGGTTAGGTAAGGGAGGGCCGAGGGAGGGGAGGGTATGGTAGAGGGCTGGACAGGAGGGGTAAGGAACTGGACCAAGGAATTGTAAGGGAGGGCCGAGGGAGGGGTAAGGGAGGGATGAGGGAGGGCCGAGGGAGGGGCAAGGGAGAGCCGAGAGAGGGTAAGAGAGGGATGAGGGAGGGCCGAGGGAGGGGTAAGGGAGGGCCGAGAAAGGTTAAGAGAGGGATGGGGGAGGGCCGAGGGAGGGGTAGGGGGAGGGCTGAGGGAGGAGTAAGGGAGGGATGAGGGAGGGCCGAGGGAGGGGTAAGGGAGAGCCGAGAAAGAGTAAGAGAGGGATGAAGGAGGGCCGAGGGAGAGTAGGGGGAGGGCCGAGGGAGGGGTAAGAAGGTAAACGTTCCCCTCTTCCCTCCTCGTCAGACCGAAAAAGGGGTCACCTCGGAGACACGTGACCTGGGGCTTCCGTTATCAACGTCTCGTGATGTATGCATTGGTTCCTTCC
>NC_051400.1:7390732-7391137 GCF_015228065.2 Penaeus monodon
ATAGGTTGAAAAATGGTCCTTTTATGTTTATGTAGACTGGGGCTTAAAACAACATAACAGTGTATACAATTTGTATGTTTACTGTGCAGTTGGGGCAGGTTAGGGCATTAAATTAAGGTAAGTTAGGGTAAGATACGTTGAAGGACTGCCGGATACCTTTGGTTTCGGTATATTGCAGCGGATTAGGGTGAAATCAGGTAAGGCCAGAGTATTTTTTCTTTCGTTATGAGCAACATAGATTTTTTTTCCTTTTCTTCTTTTTATTTTCCTTTATTCACGTTCCTCTGCACCTATTTTTTTTAACCTCCTTTTCAATTTGTCTTTTGCATATATTTTTCAGTTTCACTGGCGTATCATCTTGCACCTGCAAGAGGCCTCAGCTCGACATATTTTTTGCATGACCCA
>NC_051400.1:7391281-7391909 GCF_015228065.2 Penaeus monodon
GATCTCTACATGTTCATTCATATGCCTTCCCACAGCAGCGTATTGTCTTCATATTCGCTACTCTTGCTCAAATCTCCATTGAGCAAGAAGGGAGCATATGAATACAATACGCCACATGGTTCAGTGGGTACGTTCGTGCCTCGCTAAGCTAAACTCAAGCGTTTGAATTCCAGGAGAGTTTTTTTTCCACAGGCGAAGGGCACCCAGCCAAACAGAGTCCGGGAGAGCACCTTACTGGAAGAATTGGTGGCCGGCTGTAAAATCGTTGATGAGGACCTTCAGTATTCGTGAATTTAAGTGTGTGGTCTTTTTAATGCAGTTAATGAAGACCGTTCGCCACACTGTTTAAGTTAGAGAGGTAAAATTGGGGTGTTTGACATATACTGCACCGAATAAATATACATTCATTAGCATACACGAATGAATGTAATGTATCGATAAAGGAATATGCAAGGATGGGAAAAAAACACGAAGCACTTCCCAAATTTATCGTTGGCAAATGATACATATTTTACACAAAAGCAGTTGCACGTTTTATTTTCCTATAAAAAATCAAAGAGAAAAAAACGTTTGAGAGGCCTATAAGTTTCATTATAATTTTATTTATTCATATATTTTATCAAATGTA
>NC_051400.1:7395174-7395250 GCF_015228065.2 Penaeus monodon
CATACACACATCTACACAAACACACATACAACCACGAAAAGATGCGAATGAGATCGGGCCTAACATAAAACCTTGG
>NC_051400.1:7397663-7398102 GCF_015228065.2 Penaeus monodon
AAAGCAAGTTTGGGATTTCTGCGAAACAATTAAGTAAGTAAGAGAGACGACGCCATTATCAACCAGTTGGTGACGACGCCATTATCAACCAGTTACGTTGACACTCTTTGATAAAGATGCATTAATTTTCTTTATCTCCCTTGATTTATCTAGATCATTCGACACTTCAAACCATACAATTCCACAGAACAAATCGAACCATTATGGCACTCGGAATGTAAGTCATGTTTGGCTTACTATTAATCAACAGGTGCCAATGTGCCTGAGTCAGCGAGGTGTCCTAAGGTTTTATGTTCGGCCCAATGTCATTCTGATCTTTCGCTGTGGCAGTGTCATAGACCAAAGTAACGTTCATTGCCTTAAATGATGAATTGTTCCATGTCTCTTATTAAGTTCAATAAAAATGAATCACTAATATTAATAAGCATATCACCTATAC
>NC_051400.1:7398147-7399635 GCF_015228065.2 Penaeus monodon
CGAATAAAATTAATAAAAAACATGTACAATGAAATCATCGACGAAGAAAATAAAAGAAAACACAAGTAGTCACGAAGCAACAACAGTTATGGAACCAGTATCTCAGTATCATCAGAGAAAAAGCGAAGTGTGTGCGTCCTTGCCTCAATCCTTAGATAATCAATAAATCACATTCACATACAATCAGATACCGAGGCACTAAATCCAAACACTAGTCGTTTCCTTAAGATAAAAAGAAAACGAAAAGAAAGGGTAACACACCTACGATGCCTGTAATGTATGTCAGTAAAACATACTTTGAAGTTGCCTTCCCATACAAATAATTTCTTGGAAACTCAGTAGACACAACCCTCAAATGACATGCAATCATGTGCATTTCTTCCAAGCAGACTTTCTAAAAATAATCTGTAAGTTATTAGCCAATTACCAGCATGTTTTTTTTTTATTAAGAAATACTTTTTTTACCTTCGATGAGGTTTATGTAAATTAATTTGTTTGTTTGTTTGTTTTCAAATTATTTGGCCGTATAATTTAAGATTGATTTATGCAATGCGCTAAATGATTAATATGTTTGATTTAAGACATTTTTCATGTCAGAGAATCTCTTGTGGTCATAATTTTACATATCATTTTTATGTATATATTTGGAAAGAGAAATTTATCTGAAATGGCTTCCTTCGTCAACCCCCTTTCTCCCTTTTGCTTTTCTCTTTCTCCTCTTCTCAATCACCTCTCCTTTTTTTCCTCTCCCCTCTTCCTCGCTTCTGTACCTATTTCATACACCCTCTTACTCCCTTCCCCTCATCCCTCCCCTTCTCCTACACTAGCCTCCCTCCCTCCCCCACCCTCCCCTCTTTCTCTTTCCCCTCTCTTTATCCCCGTCCTCTCTCCCCTTCCTATCTCCAAACGGCCCTCCCTTACCCCTTTCCTTACTCTTTCTCTCTCAGTCCTTCTCCTCTTCTCCTTCCCCTTTCTTCCTTCCTTCTCGTTATTCCCCTCCCCTTGCAATCTTCCCCTCCTCCACTTTCTTTCCTTTTCCCTTCCCCTTTCCCCTTTCCTAACGGTTCTCCCCGCTTCCCCTTCCTTTCCTATCTCTTCCCATCCCGTTCCCCGCCCTCAACTCTTCCCCCATCTTCCCCCAGTTCCTTCTCCCTCTCCCTCTCGCTTCCCTCCTCCCTCCCTCCCCCTCTCCCTCTCGCCTCCCTCCTCCCTCCTCCTCTCGCTTCCCTCATCTCCCCCTCTCGCTTCCTCCTCCCTCCCTCCTCCCTCCCCCTTTCGCCTCCCTCCTCCCTCCCTCCTCCCTCTCCATGTCGCCTCCCTCCTCCCTCCCTCCTCCCTCCCCCTCTCGCCTCCCTCTCCTTCCCCCAACCATCTCACCCAAACAATGGTTCTTCCTTCAGAGGGCACAGCTGGAGATCACGTGATATGGAGCTCGCTGTCGAAATGGCGTGGCGACGTTAGCAGCGGTCATAACTCTGTCTTTTATTG
>NC_051400.1:7400529-7400750 GCF_015228065.2 Penaeus monodon
AATATATTCATCTTTTCCACCTTTATCTCGCCATCAGCTTGAGTCAGTCTGCGGTACATGACCTTTCTGACGTCACGCACCCTACGTCATGGATGTCTGACCCAAGGTGACTTCTGCCCTCATCCGCCAACAGGAATATCGTAGTTCTTCCCCCTAAGGCACTTTTCATCGCATGCTTACTACTTACATCAACAAGGGTACATGCGTATATGAATGTAAAG
>NC_051400.1:7400817-7401658 GCF_015228065.2 Penaeus monodon
GCCATCTTTGTCATAAAATAAGAACTCTTGACTAGGTTGAGTCTACGGAAACTCGTCGGTTTTCTTTCGTGGCTTCAGTGGTGGCTGGAGTGCCTTCGTGCAGCTCTCCTTTGGCCATGCGGTATCTTTCAAAAGACGTTTAGTGCTTTTCTGAAGAAGAGTGCGTGGTGGCTATTCGGGCATCTATAGCCTATCGTAGCGAGAGACATGTTTTCGATGGCTGTTTTTCGTTGTTCTGCAAGTTCTGATTTCCCAGATTTGATTTTGATGTACTCATTACAGTCCACATCATTGCATATGCAGTGTCTTTTTAAAGTTGGTTATATCCATAGTTGCTAAGTTTAGGAACTTCTAATCTTTCCCACGGATTTTATAGCACGCACTTCATCTTTTACCGTTTCATATCAAATGCTGTTGTTTCTACTCTGCAAAGCGACGCCGTCACCAGTCTATTCGAGGCGTAGGATGCAGCTGCCTTGTAGAATCCTGTTATACAAGGTAAAGGCGTTCTCAGGTCGTCTTTGTCACTTTAGGATTTTCTTTTTCTCCTTGTATAATGGGTGTGGGAATATATATGATGATATATACGGCCCCTGCAATAGGAAAATTTAAAATTTCATGTTCCTATATCAAAAGTGGATACACTTATGTTACGTTAACACATGATTCATTCGTTTCAGTTATCGGCACCCTCACTTAGTACTTCTTAGAAAATCGGGCAACAAACATGCAGGTATTTCTCGCCATATCTCTCTCTTTAGACATGGGATGCTGATTCTCCCGTATGATATATATTGATAATATTATTATATGGCTAACATTTCGAGCATATATAAATGCT
>NC_051400.1:7401766-7402424 GCF_015228065.2 Penaeus monodon
AGTACACCAGGGGACAACCGAAGGGTCAACATAGCATTCAGCACAGGCACCTCACAGGTATCCTCTGCACCTCGTAACACCATTATGAGAGGTTGTCAAGATCCCCTGTTATCACACAATATACATAAAAAAGCTTGATCAGCCACTGGCCATTTGTAAGAGACGCTATAAGAATTTGGCCTGCTTAACATAGGATAAATGTAGTAACCATATAAAAAAGGTAAAATGTATTTTTGGAAAATCAGTCGTTAAGTTTATAGACCGCTGCCTTATAAGCGTCTATAGTGTGAAATACGATCTAGTTTTCACTAAACTGTCTCCTCCTCTCTATTCACATACACTATTAATCTGAATATATTCATAAAATCACAATATGAGGGAATATAACGAGTTACGTCGTTTCACTTAAGTTACCCATTAGCACCTAGGCGTTTTCTATGACTTAAATAAGTTTCTAGATTTTCTTTTTTAAATATTCAGGAGAGACTAACTCATAAATATTAGGACCAGTCCAGTATTGTCATAGGTTCGTTTTGTTATATGTGAAGGTCTGAAATGCTTTTATATATCTTCTTTTCGTATTTATTGGCAAAATCACATGACTTTATGTAGTCAATGAGGAATATCAATATTACTTTACTCTGAAGAAGAAGCTAAA
>NC_051400.1:7403103-7403209 GCF_015228065.2 Penaeus monodon
CCATACGCCACTTACCATTCTCTTTCGTCAACGAGAAGTGTGCAATAAGTATGTTATGGCAACAAAACAGCTGTTATGAACTTTTGTTGCCATAACAGGATGTGGT
>NC_051400.1:7403390-7403544 GCF_015228065.2 Penaeus monodon
ATATGCAACAAGGGTTGCAAGGAAGGTGAGACCAGGGGGTGAGGGGTAGGGTTAGAAGATGGTGGGAGGGAGGTAAGGAGGGAGGGAGGGAGGGAGGGGGTCCCAGGTGAGTGGTAGGGAGGTGAGAAAGAGGTGCATAAGTAAACTAAATAGT
>NC_051400.1:7403636-7403872 GCF_015228065.2 Penaeus monodon
TGACAACAATTTCTTACAAGAAAACCGCCACCAGTCATAAGGAGACAGGCATTCCGACCACCCAAAACCCTCCTGTGTAGAGAACACCTTTTAAAAGCCCACTCGTTGAGGTAGGCCTATCGTGGCCTATGCCCTTTTGTGATTGTGATGGAACAGTCTAGGCGTTTGCTGATGGTGTTGGTGATTGTGAACCTTAATTACCTTTGCAAACTTAGGTAAGTTAAATCTCAGTTACG
>NC_051400.1:7403948-7404090 GCF_015228065.2 Penaeus monodon
TGGTTTACTCAGCGTCGATTTTATAATTTATTCTGCATATATATCGTTTATTTGAAATTCATGTCATTAGTTGACTGCTTTTAACGTGTGGGAAATGACCCCAGGGAATGTTATCGTTGGTGTTAGTGATTCCTAATTCATC
>NC_051400.1:7404467-7404745 GCF_015228065.2 Penaeus monodon
CAGCCAGACCCACAGGCAATCAATCCACAAATATCCACAGTCCTCTCATCAATGGAATTCCGAAATCATGACAACAAAAGCCTGGATATGAGGATTATCCATGGATCCGCATGGACAGAGTGCGTTGGCAGAGCGAGCTAATCCTCAATTACCGGCTTGGCCACAAGTTCACCAACGAGGCACGACTGTGGGAGGTGAAGAGGGTGATGATAGAGGCCATATGGCATTAATAGATAGTCATGAGCGTGCACTATAGATTGTGCTGCTATTTATACCTG
>NC_051400.1:7405071-7405270 GCF_015228065.2 Penaeus monodon
GCAAATCAAATCAGATCAAATCAAACATTATACGTATTAATTAAGTGATTAGTCAGTCCGTCAAACGTTTTGATACAAGTTTTAAAAATGTGGTAATTTTCTCTACAGAGTGCAGTCTCATGGTACCGGAGATGAGCAGTTTTACAAGAGTGAAAACGCAACTTTTAGTAAGTTATAGGTTATTGTGACCTTGTGAGCC
>NC_051400.1:7405448-7405700 GCF_015228065.2 Penaeus monodon
GCTAATAATTTCATCTGCAATTATATCCACAACCGATAAGCATGTTTTTGATAAATATTTTTTTAGAATTTTAGGAGTCATTCGAAAATCATTCGATAACCCTTACTTCTAACCTCTTAAACGAAGTAGCAAATTAGGTGAAAAGTCAGTGCAAACAATCTTAAAAGTTAGTCAAACATACTTTTTTGTTGTAGTATTCAATTTCAATATTTGAGAACGCCAGAAGCTGGTGCTGAAATTAGAAACACGGTG
>NC_051400.1:7406183-7406361 GCF_015228065.2 Penaeus monodon
GAAAGACTGTTTCCTGTATAATCCATGCACGTGTGAATTGCATGACCTTACCAGCAGTGCTCGTGACCTTTTGCAGATTGCAGCCTCGACGACCCAGCTCTGAAGGTCAATCATGCAGATCAGGACCTGCAATTGAGGTAAGTATGTATCGCAATGTATGTGTTCCCTCTTCTAAAAT
>NC_051400.1:7407538-7408187 GCF_015228065.2 Penaeus monodon
TTCATTTAAAGAGGAATGTATATTTTAGTAGTGAATGTCAGATTCTTAATACAGACGCAAATGCCATCCATTTTTATATCTGTAATTCCTAGACATACGTATTCTCCATAAAACATGTATTTTAAACCTCCCATCAGAGGTTAATTCCTTTTTAAAAATATATATTTTTTTTACACACGTTATTTATTGTGTGTAAAATTTCACACTGTGCATTAATCGGCTTGCTATTCAAAAACAATTATTCTCCACGTGTATAAGATTTAATACCGAAAACATCCTTAATTTTTTTTTTAATGTTATTCGAAAAGACTTATTCTCGACCCTAATAAAATCCCTCATTTCCTCCATATAAGGAAAGGGGGCGTGGTCATCCATTGCTTGCCAGGGTACGCCTCTCCCTTTGGTGGACCGGACATACCCGTAGCTTGCCAGGGGAACACTTGGGAGTCCTTTCCCTGGGAGGACCCTGCTCACCCTGCCTGCGTCCCTGTGTGTCCGGAAGGGTGCGGCCAGGGGCTTTGCGTTGCCCCTGGGGAGTGCGAGTGCTTCGGGAGGAGCTGTGAGGAGGTGACAGCCAGCTGCAACCTCTCGTCTTTTAACCCGCGGAATAGTGTGCTTTCGAAGGACAGGTAAGGGCGTGGGTTCTTAG
>NC_051400.1:7409019-7409266 GCF_015228065.2 Penaeus monodon
ACTTAATAAAATTGTTTATCAATTTCCAACTGTCATTTTTGCATCATTTTCATCTTTACTTTCTTGATTTCCGTCCGTGTCTCGAGACTTCATTTAGATTCTTGGAATCCAGAGGAGAGAAAAAGAAATGCTCACATGTTGGCAATTTCAAACTGGCAATTTATTTCTTGAATTTTTTTCCGAAATATATTTCATATCACTTTTTTGCTGCCAGTAGATTTCTGTTTGGTAAAATAATATTGGATTT
>NC_051400.1:7409786-7410159 GCF_015228065.2 Penaeus monodon
CACCAGCCTTGCGTCATGAAATCAGACAGCCCCGCTCCGAATCCTTATCCTAACTGCTCGCTTCAGGAATAACGAAATCGTCCTGGTCTGTAAAGAAGGATTTGAGCTCACTACCAACACATCCTCGACGCCGCTGCTCTGCCACCAGGCCCAGTGGCTCTACGCAGGCGTTGGCAGAGGAGAAGGAATCTTCTGCTTGCCCGTGACAACACCTCCCTGTCAAAATGGTGGAAGAGCCGTGGAGGGAAATATGTGTGTTTGTGACAACGGCTTTGCTGGACCGAGGTGTCAGTACAGGAAGTGTGACCGAGATCCTCCCAAGGTCAAATTTGCATATTATGAGGAGTAAGTGATTTCTTTGGTCGGTATATTT
>NC_051400.1:7411042-7412428 GCF_015228065.2 Penaeus monodon
CATATACATTAATGTGCATATTTTAATAGTATATTCATATTTTTCCTTGAAATTTCTCCTTGAAATCTCGTAAGAATGTTATTTTTCGTTTACAGTTCAATAACTAAACACTGATGTTTATACTGACAGCGTGAAAACCGACATCTTAGTCAATGCCAGCAGCGAGAACCGTGACAACCGGACTGCCAGTGATGTCAGAGACCCCAACAGCCGTGCCAGTGACAACACCAACCCAATCCTTGACAACATCTCTGGCAACCCGAAAGGCAGGAGTAAAAGAAACATCGATAAGAAACATCACGATGAAGCAGGAGTACTGAATGAAAGCAGAGTTTATGTCTTTAGTAAGGATAAGGATCCCAGTGCCGCCGAGAGTGTGGTATATGATATCGATGTTATTGGCGTAGATAGTGTTGGTAATATTACTGCTCCTGACGAGAGAAATATTGATGTCACAACGGAACCTGTCACCACTAGTACTGAAAATACTAGTAGTTTTTATGACAGTGATGTCAATAGTGACATATATGACACTGCCAACATTACCGATGACAACATCACTGATATTGTAACCAGGTCTGAGGATGTTATTGACACCGAGGAGAAAATTTATGATTTCGGAATTGGCATTCCTGACAGCACCACTGACAACACATCCATGATTGAAAGCAACGCTACTGAGAGCGGAGATAAAACGCCAGTCACAACATTTACGAAAGCTGGCATTCCTGACAACACCACTGACAACACATCCATGATTGAAAGCAACGCTACTGAGAGCGGAGATAAAACGCCAGTCACAACATTTACGAAAGCTGGCATTCCTGACAACACCACTGACAACACATCCATGATTGAAAGCAACGCTACTGAGAGCGGAGATAAAACGCCAGTCACAACATTTACGAAAGCTGGCATTCCTGACAACACCACTGACAACACATCCATGATTGAAAGCAACGCTACTGAGACCGGAGATAAAACGCCAGTCACAACATTTACGAAAGCTGGCATTCCTGACAACATAACTGATAACACCGAAGGCGATTATTTGACCCTTGACACCGAAGTCATCCCTGAAAGAAGGTCTGCTGACACCACGGGAACTTTTGACACCCGAGTCCAAATCCCTGACCACAGTACCACGGAGACCACACCCCCTCGTGCGGGAGGAGCCACCACCGAGATAATGGCTGACAACGAAGCAGAGGAAGAAAGAAGGAAAAGAGTCGTGTCCTTGAAGTACCTTGTGTGTGCTCCAGGATACAAGGTAAAGGGCACTGGCACCGCACGCCTCCTTGTCATGTGCCAAGACGGAGAGTGGCGCTTCTCTAACACTTCCTTGTCTTTCGAGGGGATTTCTTGCGTTCCTGTGTGCGCTGTGGA
>NC_051400.1:7412619-7413357 GCF_015228065.2 Penaeus monodon
AGGCGTGTCTGAACAGCGGAACCTGTATTTCGCCGGACACCTGCGCGTGCAAGGAAGGTCACGTCGGCAAGCGTTGCGAGAAAGCTGTGTGTGATGGTAACCTGCCAAACATGACTAATGCTTACTTCCATCGTATGTAAGTATAATATCAAGATCGTAGAATGTACGTGCATGTCTCCTGTAGATTTCAGCCCTATCATTATTGGAGCCCAAATCAATCACTTGAAAACATATTTAAGCGTAGGATTAAGCATAAAATAACCAAATTATGGGATCCTTTCCACGAAATTCTAGATCGTGGGGCTGTGCTAATGAATGTACATGATGTAGGTTCGCCTCAATATTCTCATTATAGGTCCCTCCCACCCCCCGATTCGGCCAGAGCTGCGTACGTTAAAGAAATGCACTTTTCTTGACTTACGATATATAAAGGACACCAAACGTGAACCAAACCATGCTTTTCAAGAGCCCAGTCAAATTAGTCACGCAAAATACAACTAGAAAGGCAAACCCACGCGACATGTAAAGCAAAGGGGCGAAGCTTTAAGAATTCAAAATAATGTCATTTAAAATACTTGATGAAGGCTTCCGACAGATGACATAAATAGTCTGAAACCTTTATCAGCTGTTACAATCTTCTAACTGAGGTTTCATAAGCGTTTCTTCTCTTAGATAACTTAAAATTACTCAGATATTCTTTTTACAGAATTATATCACATAAGATGTGCCAAACAGATT
>NC_051400.1:7414512-7414890 GCF_015228065.2 Penaeus monodon
CGCACACAACCAATCCATCGACATCCAAAGTCGTTTATATCCTACACCGAAATCCTACCTCCAACCAGCCTATCCGAAAACGCGTCCAGCGAGGATAGGATAATAGCTCGCTGTGTCTTAGGATTTGAGTTCAAGGACAAGACGGCAGAGCAAGAACTCACGTGCCAAGGAGGGAGCTGGAGGATTTCTAAGGATAAGGGAAGTGTGTGTTATCCTACGTGCAAGGAAGCGTGCATCCCTCCCTTGCAATGCGTAGGGCGGGATAGATGCGGGTGCCCTGGAGATTTCGTGGGTCCTAGGTGTGATGAGGTGAGGGGCGGAGGCTGCGTCAGAGCTCTGCCGGATGTCAACGATGGCAAGGTTCAGAGGTGAGTCGTT
>NC_051400.1:7415120-7415400 GCF_015228065.2 Penaeus monodon
GTAATAGTCTTTTACCATTCAAATATGATACAGATACTTTACAAAAGGTTCACTGAATTTATTCACTATTTACATCTGTCGCACTCAGAACCGACAGCGTCACCAAGGTCATCTGTGACAAGGGATACAGGCTGAGGAATAACAAAACGGAGGTATGTCAACACTGTGTATTGACTGGTATAATGCAAAATTATTTTCTTATTCTGAAACACGACATACAGGAAAAAGTCTTGTATACACAAATAAATGTGCGTAAACCTATGCGCATAAATACGTGCAA
>NC_051400.1:7415563-7416251 GCF_015228065.2 Penaeus monodon
TATATATATAAGATGTCATTAATAGCTCTTCCTTAAAAGGCCCTGATCACGTGCGAGCATGGCTTCTGGCTCGCGTCTGGCCTGCCCCACTCGGAGACGGTCATCGACTGCTTGCCCCACTGCGAGCCCGGGTGCCTCGCCGAGCAGGAGTGCGTCGCCCCGGGGATTTGCAAATGCCTCCTGGGCTTCAAGGGACCGAACTGCCAGGAGGTAGACTTCGTGGGTGGCCCTTGTCCTCGGGCCCTTCCGCCTGTCGACAACGCCATCGTCAGGTGGGTGCTTCCTCTGACTGCAATAATACGGTCGTTAGTCTTTCATGAATCTTAGGATAATTGCCTTTCTCGTTTTCTTGTGGTTATTCATTCTCTATGATTGTTCCATAGCATTAAGATGAGGTTTTACGCCAAACTGAAACATGTCCTTCCTTCGTTTCAAAGTATGGTTAACGCTGGATACGTTAATCTGGACTTTACGATATCGGCGTCAATATTTAGATTTTTTTAAAAGCTTGTATTGCCTTTAATCAATAGGAAAACATTTCTTTCCGCTCTTTCAGCCCCAACGGAACGGTAGAATGCCTCCGGGGATTCACCTTCCCCACTGGAGAGACGAAAACGCACCTTCTCTGCGCAAGAGGCCAGTGGATCATGCCCTCAGAGAAGAGCGGGTGCCTACCTCGATGCGCCCT
>NC_051400.1:7416300-7417836 GCF_015228065.2 Penaeus monodon
CCAGAAGGCTATGAAGGGCAGCAGTGCCAAGTCGCCACTTGTGGAGCTCAGCCGGAAGTGCATAATGCTATCCTGTGCAATAAGTGAGAGTCTATTGGTATTGCAGATTTCTGATCTATCAAAACTCCTTCAGTTGTCATCATTGTCACAAAACAGGGATAATGAATGGAGTTGAAAGACAGGCGAATAAAGAAAATACTCATGCAGATACCATTCACTTCTAATATGGCATATAACAGTTTTTATTTCCTATTCATCCCAACCACCTTCTCAGAGCTGCTGGTTTGACGATTACCTGCACCAGTGGCTACAAATTAACCACAGGATCAATGAGCGTGGTGCTGCACTGCAACGAGGGTTCCTGGGTATTGCAAGGCCAAGACGAGACACCCGAGTGTGTGCCACAGTGTTGGCATGAGTGCAAGAACGGAGGGAAGTGCGTGGCACCCAACGTCTGCCAGTGCCAGGAAGGGTACTGGGGCAAGTACTGTGAGCACCGGAAGTGCGTTCACCTGCCTGAGATATCCAGTGCCATATTCATTAACAAGTGAGTTTATGCTGAAGGTGACTGAAAATCTTTGAGAGGGTGTTACACATAAAAAAATATCACATATAGAAGCATTCATACAAACAATGAGATGTTACTGGTGAATAAGTAGATACAAACGTCATTGATAATGCGCTTTTTCGTTGGGCCATTCTCGAAATCTCCTACCCCCCCAAAAAAAAAAAACATATTTCTTAACTTTGCTGATCAGCTTTATAATTCCTCACACGCAAACTACAGTAGTGCATTAACAAATGATTAAATAAAAAAATTAAACTGGGAAAGTGGAGTTGAATCCTGAAAACCACAGAAAATATAAACATTTGAGGGGGAGGGATTGAGGAACGGGGATTACTTCTAGGATTGCAGGTAGGTACTTTCTCAGGGCCCCCTGGAAAGTTAATTTTAGACATTCTCCCTTTGTTAGTTAATGGTTAATTCTAGACTGTCTGCCCTTATCAGTTAGGTTCTGATTTCAGACTTTCTCCCCTTATCAGTTTTGACCGAATTTCAGCCTATCCCCCTTATCATATCAGTGCTATTTTCAGACTTTCTTTCATTGTAACTTAAAGCCTAATCTCATCCTATCCCCCTTCCTTGCCATCTCACCAACCCCACTTTACCAAACAACAGGTTAAGCCACGCCACAGTATCATGCCCGTCGGGATACAAATTCCTCAACGGCGAGACCACGTACGGAGGCATCACGTGTCGAGAGAGAGACGGGTTGTGGGCGATTCCTCGAGAGTACCAGATGGCTGGGTATATCGCTCCTCATCCGTCCTTCAGGAACGCCCCTCGATACGGTTCCGTCGCTTGCGTGTTCTCTTGTGATCCGGGGTGCGAGAACGGCGGAACGTGTGTGGGGGAGAACGTGTGTTTGTGTCCTGAGAGCTTCCGTGGTAAGACTTGTGAGGGGAGGAAGTGTAATGCCACGGTTCCTCACGTCAAGAATGCTGTCTATTACCAAGGGTAAGTGTTTAAATGGA
>NC_051400.1:7418126-7418616 GCF_015228065.2 Penaeus monodon
TAGGCTCCGGCTACCTTTTTTCCTAAGTTCCCGTCCCCAAAATCACAGGTGCTAACCAAAGGAAATATAGCAATGTAAACCCATGTAAACCCTTTACTAATAACTAACAAACTCCTCCCTCGACCACATCGCCAGAAGCATCGACGAAGGCCGCGTCGAGTGCCTCCCAGGATACAAATTCCCCAACAACCAAACAACAGCTGATTTCCAGTGCCACGAAGGATCTCATTGGAGCTTTAGTGACCCCGTGTTGACTCCCACATCCTGCGAACCCATATGCCAAGAGGAGTGCCACAACGGGGGGTCCTGCGTGGCACCGGAACAGTGTCTCTGTCCCAAGGGCTTCAGCGGGAGTGCCTGTGAAGTGGACGAGCTCGGGGAGTGCCAAGAACTGCCGCGGTTTCCCTTCGCGTCCATCAACAGGGAGTGAGTTGCTGGCAGTGGCTTTGGGTAACGCTGTTCTTCAGGGATTTTTCAACCTTTTCTCTTC
>NC_051400.1:7419227-7419959 GCF_015228065.2 Penaeus monodon
GTATTTCAATTGCATAATATCACTATGAATTATTTCTGCATATCTCCCTTTGCTTGTCCATGTCTATTTATATATTACTTTTTTACTCAAAGAAATGTAAGAAAATAATTACGTATCATATACTGTATTTCCTTTACGCAAAGAAACAAAAGAAAAGGAAAAGGTTCCTTGATGTATTCAAGAGAAACGCTATATTCGTGTAATATATCGCATACAGCTGCATTACACAAATACAGTATGTTATAACATATTCTTGTATTCCCATCGTCCTTCACAGATATTTCTAGACCCTTTCACCTGTTTGGCATTTCATATTCTGTATTCCTTCGGCTGTATTAATTTCCTGATTTACGAACTTACCACCCCATATTACGTATTATCTTCCCCTTGCCCCTCGCCAGCCACGAGAATGGCAGTGCGTTATGCTACCCAGGCTATAGCGTCTATGGCGGGCGACACCTCAGACTCTTCAGATTTGCCTGCACGAACAAAGTGTGGAAGATGAGAGGAACGAGACAGAAGCTCCCCTTTTCCCAAGTCTGTTATCGCTTCTGCCACCGTGGGAAAGGGTGTCAGAATGGTGGCACCTGTGTGGGTGTCAGTGCCTGCGTCTGCGTGCCAGGTTTCACGGGGAAAGAGTGTGAGAACCTACTGCAGGAGGAGACGTGTGGAGAACCGCCGGTTTTGCCCAATGTTCTTCTGCAGGAGAGGTTGGTGGAAGGGGACTTGGTA
>NC_051400.1:7420175-7420459 GCF_015228065.2 Penaeus monodon
ATCATTTCGTGGGGTTAGGTGATGTTCTGTCATGATGACTATGGCGGATAAAGTGAGGGATTAATGAAATCAAAATCATAGCTTTGCATTTTTTTTTCTTTTTGTTACAGTTGGTGGTTTATTTTTGTGGGAAAAAAATGACCGGGATTAAGTGCATATCCCCTACTGTATGCGAATCATGGCATAATTATATATCTATTTCTCTTTATAGCAGAGATAATTAACTTTATATACTCATTTTCCAATTAATCAAGATTATATTCAGTTTTATTCGATGGCTTTAC
>NC_051400.1:7421071-7421695 GCF_015228065.2 Penaeus monodon
GAGCCCCTACGCATACTAACGGCACAGTGCCAGGAGGGATACGCAATGTCCTCCGGAGTAAAGGAAGTGCCTCTCGAGTGCCACCAAGGAACGTGGAGCAGCCCGGCCCCTACCCACCCTAATGACCTGAAGGAGGGATGTTTACCTGTGTGTAATGTCACCTGTTATAACGGGGGCAGGTGTGAGGGCCCGAACACCTGTGTCTGTCCTGAGATCTTCCGAGGAAACACCTGTCAGGAACTCGTCTTTGGCAGCTGTTCTGCTGTTGTGGATATCGATGACCTTGAGGTTTCTTGGAAGTGAGTTAGGTTTTTTTCGTGTCTATGTGTAGGGGTGTGTGAATAAAAAAATAAAAAATAGCGTTGTTTTTTCCATGTGTCTGTGTGTAGGGGGAATGTGAATTCTGTTTATATTTGAATATATACGTTTTTTTATATATATAAATAGCGTTGTATTTGAATATATGCGTTTCTTTATAGTAATTCCGTGTTGCATTTGAATATATGTTTTTATCTAAGTTCGTGTTGTATTTGAACATACGACTGTTTCTATTAGTTTTCACTGCATTATGATTTATGAAAATTTCTGTAATTTCGCTGTGTACTTGAATATACACAGGTTTCT
>NC_051400.1:7422137-7422514 GCF_015228065.2 Penaeus monodon
GCGTACGTTGTAATTGAATTTACTTCCTTTTCTACAATTCGCCGAATTCTGAATACTTGACCACTCTCCCAGCGAAACATCAATGACCTTCTGGTGTAAGAATGACCTGAACCTCGCCCAGAATACGAACGAGGTCACGATATGGTGTGAGGAAGGGTCCTGGGCTCTCCCCTTCGGCTGGACCTGGAAGCTTGGGTGTAGCAAGTCACGTCACCCTGTCTGTCCTTCTCCTGTGCCGCCTCGTTTTGCCATTATAGAACAGGAGTACGTGCTTGAGGATTTAACTTTTCCTTTTCTTAAATCTCTTTCTTCTCTTAGGAGTTTATGTGGACAGGAAAAGGGTTTTTTTTTTTTGGAGGAGTTTGATAATGGAAAGA
>NC_051400.1:7423308-7423817 GCF_015228065.2 Penaeus monodon
GATGCACACCCCTTGCAGCGCCACAGGGACCTACGTCGTGTGTCCCAAAGGATTCCTGATCAACAATGAGACTTCGAGCGTGGACCTCGAGTGCCAGGGGGGCGAGTGGCAAGCAAACGTCAACAACCGGACAGTCCCCGTCAGGAATCTCGTCTGCGTCCTGGCCTTCTGCGAGGGTGATTGTACAGGGTCCTGTCTTCACGGGGGATACCTGTACGGCGGGAGCTGCGTGTGTCCTGGTGGATACTCTGGGGACCTGTGCGAAGTGAAGGAGTGTGAGAGGAGGTCTCTGGGCGTGAGGGGACCTGTAAAGACACTATTCAGGTAGGTTGGGTATTTGATGGAGTGGTTCTGTTAGGGTGTTAGGATTTTTATAGCTTAGTACGAAGGGGATTTTTGGAGTCATATATGGGGTGGGTTAAGGTAAGAAGATAGTGGAAGATATGGTTAAGAGAAGGAGGGGGAAGGGGAATGGGGATGACAGATGATATTCGGCCGAAAAGGAAACA
>NC_051400.1:7424103-7424357 GCF_015228065.2 Penaeus monodon
CTCACCCCACAGCAAGGCAAACGAAGGTGTAGCCTACTGCGTCCCAGGATACAGACTTTCCTCAGGGAAGACCTCCGTAGGATTCGTCTGCCTGGATGGAGCCTGGCGTTTCCTGGACGACTACACTGGCCACTCCTCCCTCGAGTGCCTGCCGGAGTGCCAGGATCCTTGCCGCAACACTGGCACTTGCGTGGCTCCCAACACTTGTCGCTGCCACCATGGGTTCTCCGGTTCAGCTTGTCGGACTTGTAAGT
>NC_051400.1:7425504-7425951 GCF_015228065.2 Penaeus monodon
CCTCCACAGGCAATAACGACAACCACGTCATAACGACCACGGGTCACCTGTGTGTTTTCCCATTCGAGTTTCAAGGTCGTCTCCGATACGACTGCGTCCGCAACTCAGAGAACGACCTGCCTTGGTGTGCGACGAACACGACTGGCGAACACAAGGTCACTTCGACGGGAATCTGTCTGTTGGATTTCGGTTGGTTTCCAAAAGGTTTTTCACTTTTTCCAGTCGTGGTGTAAATGTTGATGTTTTAATTGTTGTTGGTGGTGTTTTTCCTTTTAATTTGCACGATCAACACTTGTTTTAGGAATAAAATATACTGACACTCTTAATGCTCTACACATTATATTTTCCAACTGGAATAACACAAAGTATTTTAACGAAGCTTCAAAAGCACTTACTAATGAAACAGCACTCACTTCCCTTATAAAAAAAAGAATAAATAAACGTTTC
>NC_051400.1:7426174-7426407 GCF_015228065.2 Penaeus monodon
AGAAATAAAGACATAAATTCCTGTTGTAATTATTCAAAATATTTACAGGTTATAAGAAAGTGACAGCGACTGCGAGGGGCCAGGTATGCGTGTTCCCATTCAGGTACGCGGGGAGACTCCGTTACGCCTGCGCAGAACGGCAGAACGGGGCCTTCTGCGCAACCTCGACGGACGTGAGGAAAAATATTCTCACGCAGGATTTCTGTATTTCTGTAAAGGGTAGGTTCTTTCTT
>NC_051400.1:7426804-7427040 GCF_015228065.2 Penaeus monodon
CCCCCCCCCCCCTCTCTCTCTCTCTGTTTTATGTTTTGGGGAACGGTACAATGAGATGGATAAAAAAGAAGGGAAAAGGTTAGATGGGAAATAAAAATAAATGATGATAATAATAGTACGTAGCAGAATTAGCAGTAAAGAGAATATAGGAGAAAGAGAGCAATCATCCTATTTGAGGAAAACATGGAATACCAATATAGATGTGTACGTATATGTATTCATACACGCGTACGCTT
>NC_051400.1:7427293-7427554 GCF_015228065.2 Penaeus monodon
GAATGAATACAGCGATAATTTTCAATCCTCGCTTTCTCTCCTACAGATGAATTCTCTCCCGCTAAAGCTCTTTTTGCTCCTTTCGATAGTAAGTTGCCTGTTGTCTGTGTAATCGTTTTTGTTTTGTTGAAAGCATTTTGAAATATTGCATTCCTATAATTGCATTCCGCGAAGTAATAGAAACCGATACCCACAAAAATGAATATACAATTTTGTGCAGGGAAATGTTTTATTCTTCATGCAATGTTGTCAACATGCAGG
>NC_051400.1:7427748-7428007 GCF_015228065.2 Penaeus monodon
GTTCATATCATATTTTACATCTTCCCTTCTCATTTGTAGAAGATGGACACAGGAAGATAATCAAAACATTGAACGGAAGCGATTGTATACTTCCCTTTATTCATGGCAACAAGACGTACCATACTTGTGTCTACGAAGAAGGAAAACGCCCTTATTGCGCCTCTGTAGTAGACGATGAAGGAAAACTGTTGAAGTCTACGGTCTGCACGCCACATTCGAGTAAGTGTTGAGGAGCTAAATAGAGATAATGTTGGTGTAC
>NC_051400.1:7428180-7428278 GCF_015228065.2 Penaeus monodon
CGTTTTGGTCTAATGTATCAAGATTTGACTGTTTTTTTATTATTATTCTTACAAACTAGGCTTCTGCAAGAGTTACTTATATATCTAAAGATTTTTTT
>NC_051400.1:7428323-7428878 GCF_015228065.2 Penaeus monodon
CGTATTCGTATCTAGCAAAATCTGTCATGCGAATTCATGTATCAGTGTCTGTGTTGTAATGGCAAAGAAAGATTTACATGAGATATTTTTATTCTTTTAAGTGTCTCTATATAAATGCAGATTAGATTATTCGCAGACATCTAACCAAAAAAATACAAATGTTTATAAATTCTTTATCAGTTTGTACTCACACATTTCCTACCTCAAAAAGATATCTATATAAGAGTATTGGTAAAAATAGTTATTCCTATTTTAAATTTTAAACGAAAATTATCATATCATATTTTTTATAATGCTATAAAACTATTCTACTTTCAATTCTAAAATGAAAAATTTCACTTCGCTCTAACGCCAGCGTGAAAAAAATATTATTATAAATTACTCAATTTCGGAATTTATATTGAATTTATTTTTATGCTCTTTCTACATCGAAATAAAAATGTTTTTTTGCATTCCCAACACCAAAGGTTTTAATCTAGCTTGAAGACAATTGATTACCACATTCCAAACGCACAAATCAAATAAAATTGTCACTCTTACTCTCAACACCAACGC
>NC_051400.1:7428943-7429319 GCF_015228065.2 Penaeus monodon
TTAAACCCATTTCCCAATCCCAGCAGGTGCCACAATCACTCTGCAAGGCAAGGCATGCATCTTCCCCTTCAAGTACAAGGGTAAGATGTACTACGGTTGCACAGCAGACGACTCCTTCAAGCTCTGGTGTGCCACGTCGGTCGACCCTGGTAGGAAAGCGCTGGACTTCGGAGATTGTACGGATAACTGGGGTGAGATATTGTTATTTCTGTTTGGGATTAAGATGAGAACACTGGGAGGTTAATTTGGGTGAGATGTCAGTTTTCTTAGGATTTGTAATAACTGAAGATAGTTGAGGTTAATGATTGATATCGAAATTACTATTTGTTCAGGTTAATTGGGAGTGAGATTTTTTTATTACATATATACCACGTTT
>NC_051400.1:7429394-7430725 GCF_015228065.2 Penaeus monodon
TTTATATGATTGACTGTTAAATAAGGCTGTTTAATCTCATTGAAAAACTAAAATGGTTAGCCTGGGGGTGATACAGATTTCATTGTGAATCGAAATAAGACTACTGTGAGACTCCTGTACGAGCTCAAATTTGTAACAAAATTCCAAATTGTTTTCGACTGGTTTTGGTGAACAAAAAGAGAAATTATCAAAATCAATTCATCCAACATGGAATAATAAAATGAATTACTTTGAATCATTTTGGTCGTGAAATAAACTTGAAATCTAGATATATGTAAATGTATTTTGATGGAATAGCGTACGCTATTTCAATTTCTGTATGTCAAAGTACTTTCGTAATTTCATAACTAGGTTTTCTTAATATGAATTTACATGTAAGAGGTGTGTCGCAGTAAGCACGAGAGAGCCAGTATATGTCATGGTAAGAAATTATATCATAACAAAAATAATTTTCTCATTTCAGCATTTGAGTACGAGCTTCCCAAGCCCTGGGACTTTGATGAGGTAAGAAATAATATTACAGCACAATGATTTAATTACTCTAATGTCATGTAGTCTAATAACGTGACGCGTATGTGCATTTTGAAAGGCTCTCCTGCTCGTTAACAAGTAATTAAGTAATTAGCGGATCATATGTGTTATAGTAGGAAATATGTGATGTTACTATTATCTATAAAAATGATGGACGGATAATGATGAAAAGAGACAAGAGGGAGAGAGGAGATGGTGCATAATAGGACAGAATTAAATAGAGAAAGAGAGATAACATATGAATGATGTAAGAAACGGAATACAGTGATATTGTGAAAGGTCAATGAAGTGAAAAAAGAGTTGCATAAAATCGATAACTTGTATATATCCTTCTCTATTCATACTTAATCTTTATCTGTTCTTTTGCAGGAAAGGTGTGAGAACGATGAAGAATGAATATAGACGAAGAAACATCCGGAATTGATGGTGTTATAAGCATAGAAGTTTAATGGCATCACGAATCACCAATTAGCATTTAAGTTTACTTCACTATAGGAAGATGATGTTTTTCTTTATTTGTTTAAAATATTTTCCTGACTAATCGATTCATAAGTAAAAAGAAAATTAAATAAAAAATGTACGAGAGATTAGGTCTAGCACGCTGGTTATACTAGATTTAATGCAGGAATAATGTTGCATGCATTTCAATGTATATTTTTTTTTTCTTGTTAAGATATTTTTTCTTTGTTTCACCGTTCACTTACATTAAAAAGATATGTATTTTTATGTGTATTTCCTTCAATGTATATAACAACACTGAACAAATAATGTTATTTGCTGCCCATTATAAAACTGTTTGG
>NC_051400.1:7431541-7431792 GCF_015228065.2 Penaeus monodon
TGGAAATTATACGATTTTGATAGATTACAACAAAGATGATAACTCTATGATCTCCTACCTAATTCACGCTACATGAAAAACAAACATACAATGGTGTTGAACACATAAATTAGAGCGGATTAACATTAATAAAATGAAAGTCTGCTAAAATAACATTAATAATGATGATATACGCAACAGTTCCATAATACAAACACACAGTAATACACACACACAAATACGCAAATTCAGACATTGAGGAATTTTCAAGG
>NC_051400.1:7431957-7432174 GCF_015228065.2 Penaeus monodon
GACATTCGAGGATATATTTACCATCACATCTGGAACACTGGGCTGGTAAATGTAATAATAAGATATTTCATTGAGAACAAAATGATGACTGAACAACATTTTGATGTTCAGTAACTAAACACTAGTCTGAGTACAATATACTGAATTCTACACAAATTGAACATGTGAACTAAGCAAATGTCTAAAAGTATTTTGGGAATCACATTTGTCAGTAAAG
>NC_051400.1:7434244-7434516 GCF_015228065.2 Penaeus monodon
GTCTGAAAATATTTCCTCGATATTACTTCAACACTGCAAGATAAAGTTATGTAACACTAAATTCATTCCAGGCATTCAACAGTAAGTGTTATTATGCTCATAAAATCTTGCAAAATTAAAAAGCATAAACATTAGTCGAGATCTGTGGCTGTATAGACTTCCCCCGATAATGTTTCATGTAAGCAAAAGTTTCTTGCAAAAATGTTTCTCTTTCCGAAACTGAAAGCATACAGTGTGTATACGGGTTAGTACAAAACGATCTGGGGACTTCC
>NC_051400.1:7434670-7435056 GCF_015228065.2 Penaeus monodon
CTTTCAGACAGATACAGACAAACAAACATATTTAGAAAGAGGGACAGAAACAAAGAGACAGAAAAAAATGAAGAAAGTAAGGGATAAAATGGAATGGGAGACAGAAAAGCACCTAGAAAAAATCGGGGAAGATGTTTGCGTGGGGGTTTAACAGTTTTGAAAACATCCCTACCTGAAGTTCACAAGCCTTCAGTATACGCCTCGACATCTCGGTGACTTGTCCTGCCCTTTCTTATAGGTGTTTGATCGAATCCCCACGCTTACCGAGGTTGGACAGTCGACAGGGTTAGTATATTGTTATGTCATTCGTAACACATTGCATTTTTTTGAGATGGTGATAACTGATGTATTCTGCTTATATCTACATTTTATTTGCTATTTTTTGT
>NC_051400.1:7435438-7436165 GCF_015228065.2 Penaeus monodon
GCAATCTGCGTGATAATGGGTGCTACATTTGCAGAATTGAATATTATACAAATATATACACAGCTTAAACAATGCTAAGGATATTGTATGATATTGACTGCACTTAATTCCAATTACATAAGTAGGTATGAAATGAATATGATGTACGTACATTATCAAAAAAGCAACCTATATGAAGATTGGAATAGATTAAGGAAATGTATTAGCAATATCCACAAATATATGTATTTATATTTTATTAGAAAACACCATTTTCGAAATAAAAAGATAATTAAGAAATTACACTGCGTAGCCTGATTGTGTGATTTGTTTAATTAATGATCATAACAATGGCCGATATATTTTGCGAAGAACTATCAGATCTAGAAAGTGAAACGATAATGAAATGAAAGCTTATATAATGAAAATATATTATTTTTTTGTAACGTTTTTCTTCACTGATGAAAAATAATCAAATCCACATTCACAATTATTGCTAATTATATTATTACACGTTAAGTTATCATAAGAAGTGAAGATCCTTTTCTTTGAATATCTCTTTCATTACATATTACTAATAATTAATAAAATAAAATTAATCAACGACCTTTGATATCCTGCTAGATTATAAATCACTCAAATGAGACCAGCTTTCACCTAACCAATTATCATATGCAATTGCAAATCACTTTGATAAATATTGATCGTTATATCCCCCTCAGGCTATGTTATGGTTGCGTCACAGCCT
>NC_051400.1:7436300-7436619 GCF_015228065.2 Penaeus monodon
GGAATAGTTCGGTTGGTTTTTGTTCATCTGATATATGTTCTTTCATCATGTTATGATATGACTTTTTAATATGTGAGCTCTTATGCTCGATCTGTTTCTACTTTTTATGTCAAAATTCTTCCTCACTTTTTAGCTAATTATTTCGTTATATTCGTCCTTTTTATTTTGTTGTTGTTGTCTAACGCTTGTTTTATCCAAACAATTCATTTCGTCTTTATCTGTGTAATAAATATTTTTTCTTCCTTTACCGATGTATTGCAATTTGTATATAGCTTTTTGTATAATTTTCAATATATTCATTTATATTTCATGCAATTGA
>NC_051400.1:7436808-7437201 GCF_015228065.2 Penaeus monodon
GCATATTCCTTTTGCATAATTTCAATCTGTGACGTTTTCGTTTTATATGTCATATATTTCGTTTCATTTCATATGCGTTATATATTTGGTCTTTGGTTCTTGACGCATAACCCTTTCCTTCTTTACATTTTATCTACTTTTATATATCTTATTTTCATACACTACCTGTAACCTTCTCTTCTAATCTTAGGTAGTATAAGGATTAAAGTGTTGATCTGTGATACATAATACTTAATACGGCTTTTGTAAACATTACTTCCTTGTCGTCCTATTTTCATGTCAAAAAATCACATTCTCTATGGAGTGTTTATAAACTAAATTCGATTCAGATATTTCTTCAGTCAAACTACTGTATGTCGAGATTCGTCTTTTTTTTTCTTTTTTTATGATAAT
>NC_051400.1:7437285-7437470 GCF_015228065.2 Penaeus monodon
TTATGTTTTGATTGCCTCCTTTTTCTGACATCCTTATTTCTATGATTCCTTTTTTTTCTATCTACTTGTCTGTTTAGCCGTCCATCTGTATTTTATATTGTTAAGCAAATCCCACTGTTTTTTTACAGATAATTACATTCATTATCGTTATTTCGACTGCATTTACGTATATATTCATAATTAGG
>NC_051400.1:7437538-7438038 GCF_015228065.2 Penaeus monodon
TCACAATATTATTTTGTTTTATGGTAAGTATGAAGACCTAACGTAAGAACATTTATTCATAAAAGGAAATAGAGGGGAAAAATTAATACCAACTGTCTGATACTTCAAAGAGCTAATTAAACCTCAATTAACAACAACAATTATCAATTCCTTGTTCACATATGCACTTTTTTTCATTTTTTTCTTTTTCTTCATAACAGACTGCCGGATGTAAGAGCAACAGAAACAAAAACACCGAGAGAATTTTGGAATTACGAGGAAAACGAGACAATGTGTGAGAATGAAAAAGCAATGGGTCGGAAGGAAAGTGAAGCAGAAATAATAGCAGATAATTCTTCGGCAAAGCGAAGAGAGAAACGACAACTGAGGGTTGACGTCGCGCAGGAACCAGGCGAGAGCGAGCCAGGTAAGCGAGAAGGAAAAACTGGGGAGATATGATATGTCACGCTGCAGGGTTGGGATGCAATCTAGGTTGTTTTACGAGGTGTATATAGAATCAT
>NC_051400.1:7438423-7438727 GCF_015228065.2 Penaeus monodon
TTCAAGTTGCAAGATATACTAAGTATTCCTTTCTTGTCTAAAGGAAGTAAAGCAGATATATTGCAACAGTACCTGCATAGCGCAAGATAAACTGCAAAGTGAGATAACAGATAACATCAAAAGTAGTGAAAATCTAAGTAATTAAGCGAATTTTAAATATTTCAGTTTGTTCGAGGACGCTGCCAGTGTTTCCTCATGGCAGGTTGATCCTCAGGTAAATATTGGGTTGTGATTAATTTTGAGATTCTGTTATATATGGTTTTGAAAGAACGAAAGTATGGTGTGATTGTCTTTTTAGAAGAAT
>NC_051400.1:7438986-7439319 GCF_015228065.2 Penaeus monodon
TCCTGACCACATTTTCCGCATAGCTGCAGCAACGCCACAGCCTACACAGCAACATTAATCTGCGCTCCAGGCTATACTCTTCATGACGTCATCAACGCCACTCTCCGTCGCGCTATAAGGACGGAATTCGCGTGCCACAACCAGAAATGGATTCCTGTGGATGGAGTGCCGAAGAAGTGCCAACCCGAGTGCCTGCCCGCGTGCCCGAAGGATGGGCGATGTGTGGCACCGAATGTGTGTCACTGTGGGGATGGAGAGTGCCATGACACGAGTGATTGTCCTGCACAGGTTGACGTGCAGGTTGAAAATGCGTTGAAGATTGTGCCAGGGTGA
>NC_051400.1:7439508-7439687 GCF_015228065.2 Penaeus monodon
AGGGTAAAGGTGTGTATGTACATGGAGGTTTTATGTGGATGTGTTTAATTATGAGTGGGTTTGTCTGTGTTTGATGAATTTGTGTTTGTTTCGAGCATTTCCGTGTGTGTTTGTGCGTGATATTGCTTGAGTGTTTTTGTGAAGGTGTGCGTAGTTATTAGTAGCTGACTGGGAGGCTT
>NC_051400.1:7439919-7440245 GCF_015228065.2 Penaeus monodon
CTTGCGTGCGTATGTGACTAAATCGTGTTCATATTTTGTGTGTGTTTACATGTAAGCAACCTTAGGGTATGTGCGTGTTTCCATGAGTCAGTCGCTCTCTCCTAACTTTTAGCACATCCATATTTATGCCAAAAAGTATGTTCGCAGAAACAGCTTTAAATACATATGCAAAAGTACCGAATCGTTAGAAATGTTAGACTTTTAAATGAAAAAAGGAAAAGGTTGCTGACTTTCCCCTCTCCAGATTATACAGTTATAGAACGGAGTCAAAATTCAAAATTATTCGCTCGTTTTCTAGTTCGTTATTTTTTATCTTTCTATAAAAG
>NC_051400.1:7440288-7440501 GCF_015228065.2 Penaeus monodon
CATATATTATTATTTTTTTTTTTTTTACATTAATAAATTCATGACTACAATAGAGGTAAACTAGGATAGCAAAGAAAACGAATCATCTTGAGCAACTTTAAGGGGTAGACGTAAGTAAAACCTCCAAAACTCGACGCATCAGGTGTTGTTAGGGATTATTCATCCCCACAGCTTCCAAAACTACAAGAGAACCGGAACTAATAACCGATAAGC
>NC_051400.1:7440539-7441060 GCF_015228065.2 Penaeus monodon
CATCAACAGGACTCTATTTATAAAACAAAACAGAAGAACATTGTCCAAAAATCTACGAAATCCCTCTATTTCAGTTCAATCGGTGGCGCTCTTGGTATATGCAAGCTAGGCTATGAGACGAAACCAAGACTGTCCGAATTCCTCGTGCCTTGTGTGGATGGCAAGTGGATACAGCCGAGGGGTGAGGATGGGTCCCTCCTTACGTGCAGGCCTACGTGCTTCCCGCCCTGTCTCCATGGGGGCACGTGCATAGCCCCTGGAAAGTGTACGTGTCCAGAAGGTACGAAGGGAGATCGTTGTCAGTACTCCCAATTGGACGAAGGGGTGTGTGGAGAACCCGTAGCGTCTGAGGGAATGGAGTTGATTAAGTGGAGGTAAGTACAGTAATTTCACTTAATTATTGATCTATGTATCTGTATTATTTTTATTATCTTGTATAGTATATATTATTTTTATTATCTTGTGTAGTAAAGTATGTATTATTTTTATTATCCTGTATAGCATAAGGCGCTCAGAGAGAG
>NC_051400.1:7441614-7442070 GCF_015228065.2 Penaeus monodon
ATCCCTCTCTCTTTCCCTCCCTCCCCTCCTCCTTCCCCCTACTCCTCCCTCCCTCTCTCCCTCTCACCCTTCCTCCCTCCCTCTCTCCCTCTATCCCTCCCTCTCTCCTTCCCTCCCCTCCTCCTTCCCCCTACTCCTCCCACCCTCTCTCCCTGTCACCCTTCCTCACTCTCTCTCTCCCTCTATCCCTCCCTCCTTCCCTCCCTCCTCTCCTCCTTCCCCCTACTCCTCCCACCCTCTCTCCCTCTCACCCTTCCTCACTCTCTCTCTACCTCTCTCTCCTGCAGCAAGGACACGTACGGCTTAAGGTGTACCGATAACAAGGTATTCCCGGGACGTCCCATTGGAGCTTCGGTTATCCTCGTCTGCACGAACGGGTCCTGGTTTTCTCCTGAAGGTGACGGTTCTTCGCACTTGGTCTGCGGTCCCTTCTGCGACAGGCCGTGCAGGTGGGTC
>NC_051400.1:7442823-7442934 GCF_015228065.2 Penaeus monodon
AAGGAATTAGGAAAAAATTAAAGAGAGTGAGTTAAGGCGAAGAGAGGTTAAAGGGAAAAGGAAAAGGGAGATAACGAATGAAAAGAGAGGCATTGTAAGGAAGAAGGAAAG
>NC_051400.1:7442979-7443203 GCF_015228065.2 Penaeus monodon
GCCACGCCGTTTCAAGAGCATCTGACATAACCGTAATTTCACAAAGCCCGGGGATAATTAACCGTTGATATTACTCTAAGAGATTCGCAATTTGATATGAATGATTAAATGAAAGTTAATTTGATTTTCTGATTTACAATTTAACAGCATATCAAAGGTGGGTAAAAGCCATTAGGGTTTTTTTTTCTTCTTTTTGCGTATGTAATCAGAGGAAATTCACTTTG
>NC_051400.1:7443266-7443336 GCF_015228065.2 Penaeus monodon
ATTCGAAACTTGGAACAATCTATTTTCCATTTCATTATCGAGCTACTTTTTAGAATTGATAGTTCTTTTC
>NC_051400.1:7444063-7444207 GCF_015228065.2 Penaeus monodon
ACCTGTGGAAAAAAAGAGAAGCAGAGGTGTGATAGAGGCTTAATTAGGGAAATGTTCACTCTTTCAAGACATCACTGCTTTGTCTTCTGCATCAAAGGAGTTACTAATCAAAGGAATTTCTGTCTTGGCAGTACGTGGGGTTTG
>NC_051400.1:7444915-7445156 GCF_015228065.2 Penaeus monodon
TTATCACCCTCTAATCTCCTTTTTTTCAATTCTTCAGCAACGGCGGCACCTGCATAGGCCGCAACGAGTGCCAGTGTCGGCCGGGTTTCGGAGGTCGCTTCTGCCACATCAAGGAGTGTCCGAAATCTTATCCTGTAGTTGACCACGCTGTCTATTCGGATAAGTGAGTGAGACAGAAATCCGGTTGAACGGGGAGATTGGAGACCTTTTCGCCTTTTTTTTTGGGGGGGGGAGGGGGGAG
>NC_051400.1:7445221-7446709 GCF_015228065.2 Penaeus monodon
CTTTGTTTGTAAGTGGATTCGTTTATTTTATGGCCAATGGATATCGTTTATAGTATTGCCAATGAATTTATTTTATTTCAACATTTTATCATTGTATTTTCGAGTGCTATACATAACTTTTGAAAAGGATGAATGATTCTCAAATGATACCTGCATTTCTAAATTCAACATTACTAATGATAATAACACACACATACCCACTCACATAAAAACAAATAAAAACACCAAACATTTACAGTGGGAAAGACCCCGATTCCCAGGAATACAGGCGCTACATCCACTGCGAAGAGAACTGGTCCTTGCCGAGCGGACACTTGGGCAAAGCGGACCTCCACTGCTCCAACGGCCGGTGGGTGGTTTTAACGGAAACCCAGGAGGACAACGAGAATCTCCGCTGTGTCCAGGTGCCGTGCGACCTCGAGTGCCAGAACGGGGGCCATTGCCTGGGCGAGAAGTGCCAGTGTCCGGAGGGGGTCGAGGGGGACCGCTGCGAAAACCGCCTGTGCTCTCCGTCCTTGCCGCGTCTTGAGAACGCTTGGCTGGATCAGAGGTGAGGGCGTTTCGTGTGTTGATTTAGGAAGGCAGGACTGGAGGATAAGTACAAATAGAATATTTTTGACATCGCATTTGTACATATCTATCAATCGCATAATAAATGTGGTCTGTACCGGCCAATACTCATCTTCCTCCATCTCTTCCTTACCCAAAATCTTACCTCACCATCTTCCTTCGCTATGTTAATTCCTCTCCCTCCTGCCAGCCGCTTCCCCCAACTCCTCTACAAGTGCTTGCCTGGCCACGCCCTCCCCTCGGGCCTTACGGAAGATCAACTACGATGGCGCCTGGCTTGGCCCTTTTCGACGACCTGGGGACCAAAGGGCGAAAAAAGGGAAAATCAAAGGGCTGCTTTCCCGTGTGTTCGAAGACGTGCCTCAATGGCGGTTCGTGCTCGGCTCCGGATAAGTGCACGTGTCTCAGGGGCTTCACGGGAAAGCAGGGGTAAAAGTCGGTCGAGGTTGAAAAAAAACTTTTTATTACCCGTTCCCAAAAAAGTGCTTTTTGCTGAGGTTTTTTTCGAGGTGAGTGTAGGGGAACAGATATAAAAAAAAAAAGGGGGCAACAAATATAAAAAAAATAAAAGCCAAATAGAATTTTTAAACGCCCTACTTATTGTTTTTTTTTTTTGGGGGTGCTTTTTCATTTTGACAAGTTTATATTGCCTTTTCTTTATGTTTTTATTTATTTTATTTGTTTACTTGTTTTTTTCCCTGAAACCCGGGATTTTTAATTTTAATATTTTTTTCTGCCCTTTGTCTTCTTCTCTTTAATTCTCTCTTTTTTCCCTTTTTTAAAAGGAAAAATTTTTTTGGAAAGTAGCTTAACTTCTGGGGTGGAAAAACCATCCAACCCCCAAAAAAATTTAATTTTTTACAAAAAAAAAGTGGCCCTACGATCTTATAAAAAAAAAAAAGATACAGGTAAATCGAT
>NC_051400.1:7446800-7446899 GCF_015228065.2 Penaeus monodon
TTAAAATTAATATATAAAATATAATATATTAATATATATATTAAATATATTATATAAAAAAATTTATATTAAAAGATATATAATTAAATGTTTACATAA
>NC_051400.1:7446966-7447046 GCF_015228065.2 Penaeus monodon
TAAAATATTTTAAAAAAAAAAATTTAAAAGATTTAATTATTTTAATTATTTTATATAAAATAATTTTATATAATACTAAA
>NC_051400.1:7450811-7451119 GCF_015228065.2 Penaeus monodon
TAACATGAATATTAAATCAGATAGTTGAACAGATACAGGAAAGGATAAACAACCCGTTTTATAAATAAATGCAGAGAGACATACAATGCAAAGACAAGTAAAGTAGGCAGACAGACCGTTGCACAATAAATTATATAAGCCATACCTTATCTAAAATCCCACTAACGAAATCCCTCTCCCTTTCAGCGACCCCCAACCCATGATACAGTGTTACGAAGGCTATAGATTACCTTCGGGGAGAACCCAAGCGAACTTCAAGTGCCACATTCACCATTGGAGTGTAGAAGGCGAAACAGGAACTATGGACT
>NC_051400.1:7451151-7451316 GCF_015228065.2 Penaeus monodon
AATGGCACATGCACGGGGAAAGAGAAGTGCGTTGCCCCAATGGTATGTGGCTGTCGATTCGATGAAATGGGCAGTGGTTGCGAGCAAGTGATTGAGGGGTTCCAGTGCAAGGAGGAGGATGTGCCTGTTGTTGCAAATGCAATTGTATGGTAGGTTTTATTATTA
>NC_051400.1:7451375-7451567 GCF_015228065.2 Penaeus monodon
TGAGTTTTTTTTTCGTTTGTTTGTTTTCATTGGGGATAGTTTTACGCATGGTTATTATCGTTTTGATTTTTTTTCTTTGTTTCTTTTACATTCTGTTATTTACTGTTGATTTGTTTGTGTATTATGTTTCGATGTCTTGTGTTTCTATTTTTTCAAGTATTGTTATTGCTTTGTTAGGATTATTTTTTTTTC
>NC_051400.1:7451600-7451868 GCF_015228065.2 Penaeus monodon
ATCTATTTATCTACTTTGCTGTTGATAATGTCGGCGTCTATAGATTTTGTAATTATGTCTACTATTCTGCTGATTTACGTTGTTATTGTTATTCTTTTTGTTATTGCTTTTACTTTTATCTGCTTTGGATTATTATTAATGTTGCATTTGTTTTGCGGGTTTTTTTTCTAATTCCCCAATTCACTGATTCAATGAAGAACATGTTCCTGGACGCAAATTATTAATACAAAATAATCATAATATCTCGCGTAACCATAACATCAAATCC
>NC_051400.1:7451960-7452352 GCF_015228065.2 Penaeus monodon
CACTACGAAATATATAATCCCTTTCGTCCAAAATCCATTCTTTTTTTATAGAATACGAAGAAAGGGTGATAATTAAACGTGGGTGTTCTCTCTGCATCGTCACAAAGACGAGAAAACGGCTGAGGCTCGAGGGTCCTTTCAGCAATTAAAATAGTTCACCCTCGAAAACGTTTTCTGCATGTCTAATTAACTCTCCTCCCATGCTTTAATTCCTTGACAGCAGGAGAGAAACGTTTTTAGAACAGAGGTGCAATGTTACGACGCGCTGTACTTTGTAATTAGAATGAGGATAATGAATGGGGGTAGAAATCGTGATTTATGATTATTCTTAAATGTGAGGGAATTCAGTTAGAAATATTAATGAAGTAATAAACTATTAATTGATAACTGTA
>NC_051400.1:7452452-7453846 GCF_015228065.2 Penaeus monodon
TACAAATTCCAATTAAGTAAATACTTCAATAAGAAAAAAAATCAGGAAAGGAAAAAATCCCGAGATAAAAAAAAATTAAAGAACAGTAAAAAAAATATTTTGATTATTAAATTGAGATCAATGAACAATATATTAATCTGATCCAACAAGAAAAACTACATTAATCTCCCATTAATCCCACAAACTCCCATTAATCCCAATCTCCAGGAGCTACGACGCCACCGTCCACTGCCTCAAGGGTTACAAACTGAAATCCGGCGGTGGCACTCACGCTAAACTCGAGTGCCACGGAGGAAAATGGACGCACGCTGTCTTGGAAGAGGGCTGTGTGCCCCATTGCTCCTTCCAGTGCCAGAACGGGGGCGTCTGCAAGGCACCGGAGTTCTGCGAGTGCGAGGATGGGTACTATGGAGCGGAGTGCCAGTTGGTGGCGTGCGAGGGTGTGCCAACCGCCCTGGAGAACAGCGATGTGTGCCACGAGTAAGTTAGAAGGGGAAGGGGTAGGGGATAGAGTACAAGTGGATTAAAAGTCGAATAAAAACTACACGTGTAAAAGCAGAGCTAGATTTAACACTTTATAAAAATTAAACTGAAGAAAAACTGTAAGTACAGGGGAGGGGGGGACGAGGTGGGGGGTTAGGGTAGTAGATAGGGTGAAGGGGGAAAATGTGGCGGGAAATACGAAAAGGAAAAGGGAAATTGTATAAGGAGGAAGAGTATTAGATTTAGATTTAGAGAATATAAAAAAGTATTAATAAAAACTGGACAGAGAATTAATAAGAGCGGATTACCGTAAGATGATACCGGTAGATTCTAGAAATGAGATTTTACAAAGTATTAGTGTAATGCAGTCTACGGTGATAACGATTATATGGATAAAGAAAGATTATGTTAGAAAAGACTACTGCGTCAACTTGGTAACATGGAACAAATAATGAGAATTATAACACATAACAGATAATGGCCATGGAAACCGATGTATAATAAAAAGGGATATTAAGAATAGATATGAAATAGATAGGGGATGAAAGAAAACAAGAAATTATAGTTTAAAAAGTATTTATGAAGAAACAGACAATAGATATAGAAACAGAAATTATATTATGCAACAAATGACAATACTGATACTGAGTAAAGGTAATCAATGAATGATAATGTACGAAAAATTATACTATTCACGAAATTTACGATAATGACACACAACGAATGCTAATACGCCAGATAGAAGATAATATCTATCACATCTACCTATTCTCAACTTCGCCCCAACAGAAAGGAAGGAAAAATACTCAAATGTGCTTCCGGTTACGTCATCCAAGGAGGCCAGAATAAAGTGGCTCTCGTCTGCGCAAACAAGACCTGGTCTCTGCCTGACGCTGTCCGTGGCGGGTCTG
>NC_051400.1:7455283-7455476 GCF_015228065.2 Penaeus monodon
ATTCCTACAGGAACGTGCGTGGCCCCTAATGTCTGTGAGTGCCAAGTAGGTTTCTGTGGCACTCACTGTGAGGGTGTCAGCTGCGATGCCATCCCTAAGGACATTATGAAAGCTCATCTTAAAATCAGGTTGGTTCATTTCCTTCGCTTTGTGGCTCATGTGCAATATTGTTATTATTATTACTGTTTTTAAC
>NC_051400.1:7455557-7455784 GCF_015228065.2 Penaeus monodon
ATGAACATGTTACTGATTGAGTTATATGGAGATATATTGTAAAATAAGATTCTGATTTAGATTAGAGCCACGTTGATTATTTAAAATATTTCAAAATCAAAACGACCAATGCTTCTGTGTTCAAGTAGATACTTCAACCATTTAATTATTGATATGAAGGATATTTGAGTGTAATATTGCACACGATAATTGTTCATGATTATACCACTCTTTGCTGTAATGGGACT
>NC_051400.1:7456065-7456382 GCF_015228065.2 Penaeus monodon
ACTACCCTCATTAACCTCACTTCCCCCAGCGAGAGACGCCTGACAGCAGAATGCCCGAAAGAGAGGAACTTTCCTCTCGGTGAGACAAAACTCCACTTCCACTGCTCTGACAACTGTTGGCAGTACCCCCACCCATACCGCCAGGGAGACAGTATCGAGTGCCAGGCTGTGTGCCACCCTCCTTGCCTAAACGGTGGCACTTGTACAGGCAGAGACGTGTGTTCTTGTGTTAAGGGTTTCCACGGACAGCGGTGTGAACAGAAGGCGTGTGGGAGACCCTTGCCTTACGTTGAAGGGGAGCTCGAATACTTGTAAGA
>NC_051400.1:7456741-7457092 GCF_015228065.2 Penaeus monodon
CATCTTCCCTTCCTCCCCTCCTCCCCCTCACTCAGCCCCATTCTCCCAACAGCGAGTCGAAAGTGCGCGTGACCTGCCCCACAAGCGCAGGTCCCGCCACCTCCTATTGGATCGAATGCCAAGAAGGTGCCTGGACCATAGACGACCCTGAGAAACACGCCCTCTGTCACCCTAACTGCCCTTCACCCTGCGAGAACGGAGGGACCTGCACGCCCGAGGGAACGTGTCTTTGCCCCTTAGGGTTTAGAGGAACGGCTTGTGAGGAGCGAGAGAGGTTTTCGAAGTGCAAACAGCCTCCTGTCTCGGATGACTTTGGTGACATTGTGCACACGTAAGTATCTAAGAATTTTG
>NC_051400.1:7457213-7457566 GCF_015228065.2 Penaeus monodon
GTGTTTAGGCAATTCTGAAAAGAGGATAACGTAACAATAAAAAAAGGAAAAAGTTAAGAGGTTTCCTATCATAATATTTCCTTTTTCTTTCTATTTCATTTACGTTTACCTGAGGATTAGAATCCATGCAAAAACACGTAATCTTTTTTCCCTTTTTAGAGAGGGAAAAGATAATCTTTTTTATCCTTTTTATCAATCTACGAGTACATATCTCTCTTTTTATCTATCTCTTGATTTCTCTTTCACTATACTCTCTTATTCCTCCTTCTCTTCATAGATACGAAGAAGGGGTACTCCGATGCCACGAGAACTACACGCTCAGCAACAGTAAATCTTGGACACGGCTGGTGAGT
>NC_051400.1:7457962-7458274 GCF_015228065.2 Penaeus monodon
GATGCACAAATAAACAAGCACATAAACAACTACCTGGCAACTCACTCTCTCGTGCCACCCCAGGTGTGCCAAAATGACCAGTGGCTCTACCCCGACTTCCCCGGTGAAACAGAGGTGAAGTGCCAATCGCAGTGCCCAGAACAGTGCTTGAACAGGGGCGTCTGCGTGGCATTCCAGACTTGCAAGTGCCAGAAAGGATTCTCCGGTGCAAAGTGCCAGAATTACACCTTCTGTGACGAACCCCCAATCCTGCCGCCTAATATGGTTGCCAAGTTTAGGTTAGTCGAATTCTGAGAGGTTATTATGGCAGAA
>NC_051400.1:7458726-7458967 GCF_015228065.2 Penaeus monodon
AACTGCAAGTGATTGCAATTTTGTGAATGATGATATTGAAAATAATAACGACTAAACTTTGAATATCTTTCAAATAGGGGAAGGGAGATGAAAGGGGGCATTTGATTAAAGATATCATAGATTAATTTGATGTGTATTTTACTACAGTATAAGTATATAGAGGAAGCGATGGTCAAAATAGAGTGAATTCTAAATACTTGTATAAGATTTTTTTTTTCAAATTTCCTTTATTCATCCCTAG
>NC_051400.1:7459280-7459418 GCF_015228065.2 Penaeus monodon
AGAAACGCCACGTCTTACACAGCCAAGTGCTCTCCTGGATTCACCTGGAGTGACCTGCTTTCACCTGGCCTGCTTATCACCTGTGAGAGTGGCGTCTGGGTCAAATCTCACCGGCACTCTTGCGTCCCCAGTTGCCCA
>NC_051400.1:7459468-7459572 GCF_015228065.2 Penaeus monodon
CCAGGAATTCTTTGCAGGGGAACAGTGCCAGATGTTGAAGTGGGGTTCGTGTTCAGTGCAGGTTGTGTGGGAGAATGTTTTGGTTTCTAGAAGGTAAGACTGTA
>NC_051400.1:7459758-7459856 GCF_015228065.2 Penaeus monodon
CGTCCACTCACTCCCCAAGCCACAGAAACCATACAAAAACAGAACGGTGACCGGATAGATTTTGATTAATTCTCCCTCTCCTCCCCTCCCCCCCCAAT
>NC_051400.1:7460039-7461400 GCF_015228065.2 Penaeus monodon
TTCCACCCCCAGCACCGAGGGTCTGCAACTACGATGCAAGAAGAACCACAACTTCCCGTGGACGATCGCTCCCGTGGTCACGCTCTCCTGTCTCCATGGCAACGGCAGCTGGCTCACCCCCGCAGGATGGTCCTGGGCGCTGGATCCTTGCGTTCCCGAGTGCCAGCCGCAGTGCCACGGGGGAGGGACGTGCATCGCGCCAGACCACTGTTTGTGTCCGAATGGGGTTTCGTCTTCCCAGTGTCTTCGCCAACGTGGCTGTCTGCGCATGCCCGAGGTGGCCAATGCGACGTCGGAAGTTATCTCGTAAGTGTCGTGTGTCGTATGTCGTGTGTCATTGGTGTCGTGTATGTGTCGTTTGTCGTGTGATAACTGATAGGTATAGTGTGGTTTGTGGTATGTTTCAGGTACTGTGTGTGGTATGTGTAATCTACTGCGTGGCGTATGTGGTATGTCATGTGCAGTACGGCGTGCCACGTGTCATGTTCTTTGTGGCATGAATAGCGTAACATGTGTTGTGTGGACATCGGTCATGCTTTTCTCATGGGTCACGTGTTATTCTTGATGTAGTATTTGTTATGTTACATACGGTGTGTTACATATTTTATATGTTGTGTGTAATATACGGGCCGTATTTTTTCTGTTATTATTTTTACTGCATCGTATATATAGAGATATAAAGAAATTGTAAGAGCACAGAAAAAAACAAGTATCCATAGTTAGATACAATAGATATATAGAAACTGTTAGAACAAACAAATCGATGATTTGAAAACACATACATTCTTCCTCCATATATTCCTGAATGTTGCAGCTTGCGCATCGCCAAGGTAACCTGTCGGCCGGGACATGCAACAGACCAAGGCCTCAAAACCTTCTTCATGAGATGCCACGATGACCTGTGGTTCCAGGTCGGCCAAAACAACAACAACACAGAAGACCAGGTCAGTTGTCAACACCAGTGCCAGGCGTCGTGTCTAAACGGAGGCTCGTGCGTGGCTCCCGAGAAGTGCCACTGCCCCCCTGGATTCGCTGGGGAGAGGTGCCAGTATCATGCGTGTGGCACTGTCCCTCTCATTATCCACAGAGCCAGAGTAGATATCAGGTAATAATGTAGGTGATAGTTATGGCATTTTATTTAAAGTTTGATGTGTTGTAATGCTTTCCTGTAAAGAGAATTTGTACTATAAAACCTTGGCCCTTGAAGTCGCAAAACCGCAAAGTTTATGGTCGCGTGTGCATGTTGATATAATATTACAGTAGTTATTATGCGTAAACTGCAATTGACGTCTTTCTCCGTTTTTCTTCATTGAAGAATAATGCATGATTGATGATATTTCGATTAGCAAATGTATAATATA
>NC_051400.1:7462764-7463039 GCF_015228065.2 Penaeus monodon
CAAACTTGCAAGCGCACATGAACTCACATAAGATACATACTCGCCCCCTCCTTTCCAGGGGCAAAACGGCCGCCATCGCCTGCCTCCCCGGCCACCTCCTACCCTCCGGCCGCGCAGCCACGTCGGCACGCTGCAGAAAATCCGGAAGCTGGAGCTTTCCCGCCGAGCTTGCAGGTCACATGTCTGCCTCTTGTCTGCCGTATTGCAGCCTGCCTTGCCTCAACCGCGGCCGCTGCGTCGCCCCCGAGGAGTGTCTGTGCGCGGAAGGATTCTTC
>NC_051400.1:7463124-7463225 GCF_015228065.2 Penaeus monodon
TAAAGGGAGGGGGAAAGGGTCTATTGGTTTATTTGTATCTGGTTCTGTTTTATGGCTGGGTGATTTTTCGATTGTCTGCCCTTGTGTTTTTGCTTCTGTTA
>NC_051400.1:7463938-7464406 GCF_015228065.2 Penaeus monodon
ATTCCTTCCAATCCTCCCATTTTCCCTCTCTTCCTCTTTCTCCCCCATCCCCCCTTCATTTCTCATTCCTCTCTTCCTCCCTCTCCTCAATCCCTCCTTCACATCTCACTCCCTCTCTATCTCCCTTTCCCCCATCCCTCTTTCACATCTCACTCCCTCTCTTCCCTCTCCCCCATCCCTCCATCACACACATCTCACTCCCTCTCTTCCTCCCTCTCCCCAATCCCTCCTTCACATCTCACTCCCTCTCTCTCCCCTCAATTTCAGGATACGGCGAGACAGTCGAGGGTCAAGAGTGCCACTTCCCCTTCCTGCACGAGGGTCACTGGCACTACAGCTGCACGATGGAGGGATCGTCTCTCCCTTGGTGCGCCACAGCCGTCAACGAGCAGAGCTTGGTGATTCAGTGGGCTGTGTGTGTCGCGTCTGTAGGTGGGTTGGAAGGGGGTTTCGGGTCTCTGTGGATTG
>NC_051400.1:7464919-7465706 GCF_015228065.2 Penaeus monodon
TATCAGTCACTTATATATCATTCTTTTTTTTCTATGCTTGGGTATTATTCATTGATGTAGATTGTATAGATATCATATTTCATCTAAATGTGTTGAATATATCCCCCTATCAGTAACTGCTGATTTCGACACTGTCATCTAATGATATCGATATTAATAATATCATCCACCTCATATTACCACTCAGAAAGATTTCACATTTCGAATATCCAAACCCATCGAAATTTTGATTATTCATTTTATCATTACACAGGTAAGATAAAAGTCGTAAGAACAACGTGTGGAAAGACGTGCAAATTCCCTTTCCAACATGAGGACGAAGAGCATGACAACTGTATTATTACTCAAGACAGCTGTCATCCCACCTGCCCGACGGAAGTGGACGCTGGTGGCAATCCTACTGAGTGGGACGTTTGTAATGCTGATCAGGGTGAGTATAAATGAGGGTTGTTAGAAAGGGTTAGTGGGGGTGGGAATGGGTGAGAAGTTGAGTGGGAATAAGGTGGGTGGATAGGTGCGGGTAGGTGTGGGGGCATGTGGATAGGTAGGAGAGGGTGTGGCGTGAGTGGGGATAGGATTGGGAAGTGGATAAGGTGGGAGTGGGGATGGGTGAGAGGTTGAGTGGGTAGGGGAGGTGAGGAATCGGGTTAGAAGATGGATTGGGGTGGGGGTGGCAAGCAGAAAGGGATCAAAATGAAGAGATTGCCCAAAACGTAAATATATAAAACCAATAGAAGAGGTAGATAGATGAATACATAGGGACAGATAGATATACAAAAGAGACGGG
>NC_051400.1:7465798-7465929 GCF_015228065.2 Penaeus monodon
AATTCAAGCAGAATAGAGATCGTTACTTAATTCCTAGTTGGAATTACTATAAGGGTCATGACTTTTGTTACCTTGAGAAGGTTAAAGAAATGATGAAGTGCCTGGATTATACGATTGGAACAAAGGCAAAC
>NC_051400.1:7466030-7466356 GCF_015228065.2 Penaeus monodon
CTTACACACAAACAGAAAGCCAACAGAAGTATACAAATAACCTCCTTATTCCCCTCCACAGGACTGCAAGAGATAGTCCTTACAGTGAGTGGCAAGAGCTGCGTGTTCCCTTTCCTGTACAAGAAGAAATGGCTCTCAAAGTGCGTCGACGGATTACAAGGACCGTGGTGTCCAACTTCGCTCACGGAACAGGGAGAGCCACTGGATAATGATACTTGTTGGTTGGATAAAGGTTTGTTGAATTTGGTGTTTTGTGCCGTTGAATTTTGATTTGGGTGTATTAAAAGAAGGTAGAGATGGATATACTGTTGGTAAGGATAAAGGCC
>NC_051400.1:7466552-7467189 GCF_015228065.2 Penaeus monodon
TCCCTTCCTCTCCATCTTTATCTCCCCTCATCCTCTCTCCCAGTCTCCTATCCCCCTCTACATCTCCTCTTATCCAACCAACCCAACACAAACACATTCCCTGCAACAACCCTCCCCTCTCTTTCACTTCACAGGATACCAGAGGGTTGAAGTGACCGAGGAAGGGCGGCCATGTGTCTTCCCCTTCACCTACAAGGGGAAGAGACACTATACCTGCATGGGGTCAGGAGATACGTGGTGCGCGACGAGGGTGGGAGAAGACTTAGAACCTCAGGCGTGGGGTATGTGCGCGGCGCAGGGAGGTGAGGAGGGTCGATTTTTGCTCGTTTTGTTTGGGAGCTGTTTGTTGGGTGTGTTTGTTTGTTGGGTGTGTTTGTTGGGTGTGTTTGTTGGGTGTGTTTGTTTATTGGGTGTGTTTGTTTGTTGGGTGTGTTTGTCTGTTGGGTGTGTTTGTCTGTTGGGTGTGTTTGTTTGTTGGGTGTGTTTGTCTGTTGGGTGTGTTTGTTTGTTGGGTGTGTTTGTTTGTTGGGTGTGTTTATTTGTTGGGTGTGTTTGTTTGTTGGGTGTGTTTGTTTGTTGGGTGTGTTTGTCTGTTGGGTGTGTTTATTTGTTGGGTGTGTTTGTTGGGTGTGTTTGT
>NC_051400.1:7467406-7467527 GCF_015228065.2 Penaeus monodon
GCAGGAAGTTAAAGGGTCCTGATTCTGTTTATTATGTGGGTGTTCGTGCGGGTACTGTGTAGCAGGGTGCTGAGTTTCGATTTATGTGGATATGTGTCTGGGAATTTTCTTGACTGTGTGA
>NC_051400.1:7467719-7467864 GCF_015228065.2 Penaeus monodon
GATATGTTTACATAAGGAAAAAGGAGACAGATAGAGGGAGTAGAAGAGGTAATGGAAAGGGAAATCAGAAAATTTGAATGTGTGTTTATGTGGATGAGTATCTGTACATGTGTGGGTTAGTACAGGAGAATAGGACATAGAGATA
>NC_051400.1:7467925-7468007 GCF_015228065.2 Penaeus monodon
ATTAGAGACAGATAGACCGACTGCCTGACATATTAGACATAACAAAATAAAATAAAATAAATTATTAAAAACTTGTATTTGC
>NC_051400.1:7468188-7468348 GCF_015228065.2 Penaeus monodon
TTGCTGTCTTTTCCTCCGTCAGTACATAATCGGTATTCTGTCTTTGTATTTTTTCTTAGTTAAACTGTGTTGACTTACCTATGTACCTTTTTTTTCTCAGAGTGCACAGATAAAGTCTGTCTTGAACATGAGCGCCATCGTAAGTTTTTTTTTCTGTTGT
>NC_051400.1:7469983-7470213 GCF_015228065.2 Penaeus monodon
TAAGAAAATCTGACCTTCCTTAACGTTCACTTCATTTGTTGCAGATACTTCAGTGTCCAAAGAAATCATTCATTAATGAGGGAGATGATGCCAACGGCTGCTTAATGACCCAAGCAATAATTAATGAGTCTAGATAACCTCTGTTTTTGCAGATAATCAGAATATTCTGTGTAGTTTTCGTAATACCTTCTGAAACTGAGATTTTCAAGGGATGCCGTGAGATTAATTAT
>NC_051400.1:7470342-7470713 GCF_015228065.2 Penaeus monodon
ATGTGTTTTATTTACAGTTTTCATATACCCTTTCTATGATTTAAAAACTAAATATTGCAGGAATTTTGGGAAATGGAATCAAATTAAATTGATTTTGTTGATGTATCTACTGAAAGTATGAGAATAAAATACCATATCCAGTTGTTATTTCTTCCCCGAAATACAATCTAATCACATTTATTTATTTACATGTTTGGTTCCTTTTCTGTATCTCTTTCTGTTCATTTAGGTGCATATCTGGGTAGAAAATGTTTGCTGTACCGACAATAAGGTATATGATATGTTTATTTCCATAAAATAGATTATTTTATCTTGCGACGGATTTTGGATTATCCTTACTCAGAGGTCAAGGTAAGAAATTGATGATATGA
>NC_051400.1:7471232-7471716 GCF_015228065.2 Penaeus monodon
CACGACACTTCTTTCAGCTTTCTTCATCTTTTATCCATCTTTATTTTCTTCTTGAGATTATTACTGAAAAGTAGCTTTTATCTTCTCAATGAGAGTTTTTTACATTACATTATCCAGGACGTAAAATCAGACGATATGTAAAACTATTGTATATTGTATCTAACTTATATTACATGCTCAATATATTTAATTTACAAATACATCGTATGCACACCAGCATTTTTTACCCTGATAACAAAAGTATCTTATATTACAATATTCATAAATTTCAAACTACGTTTTATGTCACCAAGATTGACATTTACAAATTTATAAGCGAAAATATGCAGGGAAAATCACGCTATACACGAGAGAGAGCTTAATTTTATATAAGTTTGTGAACAGAGTCGACACTTAACGTAATGAAGCTCGTCGGCTAGCTCGGGTTAAGAACGACTGAATTAGAAAAAATATTGGCATAAGGTGGAACGAGTCTTTCAAAGCT
>NC_051400.1:7472451-7472779 GCF_015228065.2 Penaeus monodon
CGTTACGTTGAGAATCTTCCAGATGTTCTCTCACTTCCAAATAAGCAGACATGTGGCAACACTGCAATCCTAAGAAAAAAACAGTACATTATTAATCTCTGATGTTGGTTTTCTGTCTAATCATAGTTTCTATCTGTCTATTTGTATATCTATCAAAATGTGCTTGACTTTTGACTTTTTTTTGTCTGTGAATATCTCTCCATCAAGTTGTTGTTGTTGTTTTCCTATCCATGAATAAATTGTGTTTTATTTTTATATTTGTTAATATATGTTCAGTATTTATCCATTTTCGTGGTTGCGTATCTCCTTTATTTTCTCTCTCTCTCCG
>NC_051400.1:7472955-7473251 GCF_015228065.2 Penaeus monodon
TCTTTTCGACAGAATTTCAATCTGTTGCTAGAAATGACAATAACGCTAATAATATTTCAAACAATAAAAGCGAAAACAACATTGTAATGACTGACTCTATGCTAATCATCACAAATCATCATCATTAGTCATCGTTCATGTGTTAAATGGAAATTAATGAACTAAATCAGTGGAATTAATTATGAAAAAGTTGGATACAGTGTGTGATGTTATTATTAATGTATGTTTTGTTATCAATCTAATTATCAGTTTTATACTTAGTCTTTAGTCATTTATATATGTTCTCATCTCTTCGT
>NC_051400.1:7475424-7475781 GCF_015228065.2 Penaeus monodon
GACACTAACAACGACACGGCCTATCTCCATTGTCTCCCTCCCTTGAAACCAATCATCTCAGAACAGGAATATTTTCTTGATCCGATTCCAGACCCACTTCCGATACCTCTCGTTCAGATCCAGGAACCAGCCGAGGAAAGTTGGACTGTAAGGTTCCGAAATTGGGGAGGTTTCTTTGATATAGGTTTCGTCCGAGTCAGTGGAGGTTTCATCCACCTGGGGCAAGGTTCCAATCATAGAGGTTTCTTCTGCTTTTTCGTAAATTTGTCGTTTGTTTCTCGAGAGGCTGTTGAGGGCGGTGTGCGGGGCGTAGTCTGAGGGGGGGGGGGGATATTTTTCAGAATAGTTAAGATGTTG
>NC_051400.1:7480182-7480431 GCF_015228065.2 Penaeus monodon
CTCAAGAATTCAAAACTCATTTTTTTTACCAAATAAATATTAAAATTGCAAACAAAAAAGCCGATTGATCGTGCTTGTAATCAAAATACGGTAAAATTATCAGCTGATTCAGTAATTACCAGGAAGGTTGTGTCTGTCTGCGGCCGTAAGTGTGATGTAGTTACGTTCATTCCGGGCCATTAGTTGGATTATATAGCTGTAGGGAAAAAAATAGATATTTAATGACACAAGTACTTTTTAGGTTTATCG
>NC_051400.1:7480906-7481225 GCF_015228065.2 Penaeus monodon
TCACATCGGAAAATTGTCAATAAATAGATGAGAATACAAAAAATGAAACTGCAGACAAAGGAGGAACGAAAATAATCAATCAACAAATGAAAATGGAAAAACAACTTTGAAGATAAATAAGTAGAACACGGAAACAAAACGAAAGAAAAAAATACCAACGCGAGATGGTATAACTGCATCGTAGCGACGATCAACAGGACAAGCGTCATCGTTGCCATGGCAACACGCAGCTCCGACAACCTCTGCGCTACGGGCGTCGTCATTATCACGAAGATGGAAAAGGGAGCTGATGCGATAATCACTGACCTGGAAGGAAAGA
>NC_051400.1:7484442-7484606 GCF_015228065.2 Penaeus monodon
GCTACAGGAGACATTGTCCCACAGCAATGTATGAGCAACAACCTGTTCATTTATCACTGTCTGTGCCTCCTCCAGCTGTACATGCATGGCAAGATGGATTCATGCACGAAACACCGTCCACACATCCCTGCATGTACATAAGAATGAGGGACAGAGGGAATACA
>NC_051400.1:7485019-7485119 GCF_015228065.2 Penaeus monodon
TCTTAAAACAGCTGAGCTATGTTTACTTCGTTCACTCGGGAAAACGTCAGATCTTTTCTGCACAAATGATATGAAATTCTAGAGACTGTCAACTTGAGAC
>NC_051400.1:7485146-7485260 GCF_015228065.2 Penaeus monodon
CGCATGATAAATGCCCTTTTAAAATCAAAATGAAAATGTAAAATTGTGTTAAGGGTGATGAACTCTTAATAGATAATTGAATAACTGAATAATCAAATGTGCATTCGTAATTCG
>NC_051400.1:7485688-7485873 GCF_015228065.2 Penaeus monodon
ATAGAATAATTTCCTCTGTTGCGAACCAAATAACATTTTTAGTTTATAAAAATGATACGATTCATCAATAGCACAACCCCGATATGCCTCACTGTGCAATAAAAAAAACGTTTTGCTAAAATCAGCCTTTATCATTTTGATAAAGATCATTCTACTGCTCTATTCACAAAATAGATTACACGAAA
>NC_051400.1:7486182-7486282 GCF_015228065.2 Penaeus monodon
ACAGAAAATGATAAGGTAAATATATTCATAGGGATGATCTTGCTGATGTTGACGCATTTACGTGTTGATATTTCTATCAACTTTCATACTTGTAAATAAA
>NC_051400.1:7486572-7486797 GCF_015228065.2 Penaeus monodon
TCACTATTCCTGACCTAAAGTAATTTATCCGTTATTCGACAAAGGACTAACTTACTTATGCACTTATGGAGACGACTTTCAACTCCCACGACCTGAATGACCTCACACGACCCGCACAAGTGTTGCCAATGCCAGAGCAAGGGTTGGACTGAGAGGGAGAGGCTGTAATGCTATTTATCGTGTTGCCTTGATGATAGAATCGCTGAGTTTGCAATGATGAACTTA
>NC_051400.1:7487610-7487695 GCF_015228065.2 Penaeus monodon
TATTTCCTAAATTTCAACATTATCTCTCTTCCTCCTCTTCCTGTTTCTCTAACCAATGCCTTCATTTGAACAATTCTTTTGTTAT
>NC_051400.1:7487723-7487877 GCF_015228065.2 Penaeus monodon
TTTATATACTGTCTGACGAAAGCAATGGACTATAAACTCGAGTGAGGGCTGCCTATGTCAACCAAAGGTGCGCCATTGTTGCCATCTTGTATGTGGAGGCAAAAGCAGATTTATATATATGCATGCATGTTCTATTGAAATGTATGATATTGCA
>NC_051400.1:7488266-7488333 GCF_015228065.2 Penaeus monodon
ATCCTTACACACACTTGACGTGAAGACAAGAGGCACACTTTCTAACAGATAGACAGAAATTGATCTA
>NC_051400.1:7488541-7488644 GCF_015228065.2 Penaeus monodon
GAGTCATCTCGTGTTTCTTCTTACGCCCGTGAGTGAGTATTCCGAAGAAAGGCTACTCTTGCAAAAAATACATTTGCGTAAAAGACCGCCTCCTCGCTCTGTG
>NC_051400.1:7489015-7489752 GCF_015228065.2 Penaeus monodon
ATCCTCATTAGACGTGGCAAAAACCGAAATGGATGCGTCACGTTTTTATTCCGTTTTGGGTAGAGTAGTGCTTCACTCCGTTTGCTTCAATCTGTTTGTTTCAATCTGTTTGCTTCAATCTGTTTGCCTCACTCTGATTGCTTCACTCCGTTTGTTTCAATCTGTTTGCTTCAATCTGTTTGCCTCACTCTGATTGCTTCACTCTATTTGATTCACTCCGTTTGCTTCAATCTGTTTGCTTCACTCGGTTTGTTTCAATCTGTTTGCTTCACTCTGTTTGATTCACTCTGATTGCTTCACTCTATTTGATTCAATCTGTTTGTTTCAATCTGTTTGCTTCACTCCGTTTGTTTCAATCTGTTTGCTTCACTCTGTTTGATTCACTCTGATTGCTTCACTCTGTTTGCTTTCAATCTGTTTGCTTCACTCGGTTTGTTTCAATCTGTTTGCTTCACTCTGTTTGCTTCACTCTGATTGCTTCACTCTGTTTGCTTCAATCTGTTTGCTTCACTATGTTTGCTTCACTCTGATTGTTTCACTATGTTTGCTTCAATCTGTTTGCTTCACTTTGTTTGCTTCACTCTGATTGCTCACTCTGATTGTTTCACTCTGTTTGCTTCACTCTGATTGTTTCACTCTGTTTGCTTCACTCTGATTGTTTCACTCTGTTTGCTTCACTCTGATTGTTTCACTATGTTTGCTTCAGTCTATTTGCTTCACTCAAAATGCTTCCCTAC
>NC_051400.1:7489968-7490128 GCF_015228065.2 Penaeus monodon
TACACAACAAACATTTTCATGGAACTGCCATAATTGATGGGATGTGTATTATACGCATTACATTTGAAATGATATCACATAATATAATTGTATTATATATAAGAAAAAAAAAAAGTTATTACAGACATGGTCCCCATAATATTCTAGTAATGGTTATACA
>NC_051400.1:7490147-7490327 GCF_015228065.2 Penaeus monodon
ACCTATGCTGATTTAGCTGTAAGCCATTACCTTCATGTCGTAGAATAGGTTTCGGGATTAACATAATTTCTAGCGCTATTTTGAATCTATTTAATATTTGTTTTAGCAGTATGTTTTACGGGCCCCATGCATTATCTACGGGAAAATGAGCTACTGAGGGGATAGCATGGATTAGAATCT
>NC_051400.1:7490384-7490459 GCF_015228065.2 Penaeus monodon
TAGAATAATATGTAAAATTCATTAAATGGATAAGTGAACGTATATGATATGAAATATAGTGAAACGTTAATGCCA
>NC_051400.1:7490515-7490768 GCF_015228065.2 Penaeus monodon
ACACTTTAATCAGAATGATGGATGTAAGTGAAATGTGACAAGAAATATATATACTTGTGAGAATACGTTTTAATTCGGTTTCTCTGATCGCTCGGTGATCTACCCACTCATTCCTTAGCAAGATATACTACATGCTATGAAACTGAGACACTAAGCCATATATTAGAATGAAGCTGATGTAATATTAAATTAACCTTTCTACAGAAAAAAACTGAATTGTTCAATGATGAAAAGGGTTATGAACTTATGCGCA
>NC_051400.1:7490800-7490925 GCF_015228065.2 Penaeus monodon
ATGAATGAGCTTACGTGGTTGCTTCCCTCCTGACATGTGTATGCATGGTGTACTATCATTTTCTGGCTGAGGGGCGCCTGTATATGGCTGTGTTTCTTTTTTTCAAGGCGTGTGTACATGTTAGC
>NC_051400.1:7491672-7492013 GCF_015228065.2 Penaeus monodon
TATACGTTCTTACAACCTCATGCTTATGTAGGTGTGAGTGGAGGGATGGGCGGGGGAGAGTGGGGGGGGGGTGTTAGGGCAACATAGGTCAAAGTTGAACTGATATAAATACCTTTTCCTCTCATGACTTTTTCGAACTTTCACATACTTAAAAACCCACTCGCGGGGACTTGTTCAGGAGTCCCTTTTCTCTGACATTCAAGCATTTTTATCATTTCGGGATGAAATTCCTATGGGCCGATTTATCTTTCTTTCTCTCTGGTAATTGCTTTCTATCTCTTGCGCTTTCTCGCTCTCATTTTGTCTGCCTATCTATCTGTCTGTTTGTCTGTCTCTTTCAT
>NC_051400.1:7492087-7492199 GCF_015228065.2 Penaeus monodon
ACTCACTCACCTTCTATTCTCACTCTTTATTCATCTATCTGTCTCCCTCTAGTTACCTGTCCTCCTCTGCCTCGACCCCCCCCCCTCCATCTCCGAAAAAATCCCTCCCTTC
>NC_051400.1:7492249-7492400 GCF_015228065.2 Penaeus monodon
TGATGATATAAACAAATAAACCCCACCTCATATAAATAAGTCGCCCCTTGCAATTGCACGAGAGGAGGGAAGACTCGCGCCATTATCACTTGCAAATGGCAGTTCACTTTCACGGTGAGATTAATGGCTAAGGATTCGCTTGATCAATGGC
>NC_051400.1:7492703-7492819 GCF_015228065.2 Penaeus monodon
TCGGTTTACAAATTCAAATGAATGGTCGCGACTGGTCATGAATTCCGTTAGAGAGATGTTCGTGGATGTTTCAGGCTACGAAGGTCATTCATCCTGGGTAGGAGAGCCCGCAAAAG
>NC_051400.1:7494051-7494346 GCF_015228065.2 Penaeus monodon
AAATAACAGCGAAATGCACAAAAAAATACAAAGAACTAGAAACACAGAGAAATGCAAAAAAGTAAAACACAATAAACGAGAAATGCAGAAAAAAACGAAATAGATAGAAAACAAGAAGTACAGACAAACACCAGAAAATGTGAGATACAGAAAAATGAAAAAAACGAAATTGACAGGATGCAAGAAGCACAAAGAAACGCAAAAATGGGAATAGAAAAAAAAGAGAAAAATAGACGAACGCGAAAGAAAATCTAAATTTCGTTTTCCACATGCCACTGATATTTTCAAGGTACAT
>NC_051400.1:7494838-7495031 GCF_015228065.2 Penaeus monodon
GATATTTTCATTTCCAATTTCTAGTTTTCCAATTTCTTTGCTCTCTCTCTCTCGGAGTTCTTTTTTATCGAGAGGAATGGAAAGGAATCGAGGAGAAATGGACGGAGGGGCAAGATAATAAGATTAAGGTCATTGTAGTGAAAGCTTTTAATAGAAAGGAAAGGAGAAATTGAGAGGGGGAACGATACATGGG
>NC_051400.1:7495552-7495761 GCF_015228065.2 Penaeus monodon
ATGATCCTTTATCAAGCCATCTCTCATTTCCATCTTCGCTGTTAAGTCGAGTGCGCACATATTTCTCCCTTTAAATGGTTGACGAAAGTAATGTGGAAATCATACTTTCGAAAGAGAAAGCAAAAAACATCTTAGTATATATCTATTTTTTCTGCATCAGCAGATACCTAGATCTAGCATGTCATGAGGAGTTTGCTTTTAGCCTTACC
>NC_051400.1:7502191-7502378 GCF_015228065.2 Penaeus monodon
GCAAAACCCTTCTGTTTGCACTATCTATTATAAATGAATTTTGCGTCAACATTGCAAAGCTTAGTATTTAAAATTGCAGATTCATATACTTTATTTATTCAGGTAAAGTGTAACATGCGACACAGATTAAATTCCCAGCACCTTCAAGGCAGGATATGTGCGTCTGTTCCAGTACGTGAGTGCGTGC
>NC_051400.1:7502631-7502710 GCF_015228065.2 Penaeus monodon
AATGTATGTGTGTGATTTAGTTAACACATCTATTTGTATAAAAAAAAATCCAAGACAGTTCCAACATAATCATAAAGAA
>NC_051400.1:7502800-7502908 GCF_015228065.2 Penaeus monodon
AAGTTCACTCATACCAAATGGAGAGTTATTTGAAACAACGTAACCTAAAGTTTTCACATACGTTTACTGAAAACAATAACTAACAATATTTTGATAATGTTGCCAACC
>NC_051400.1:7503183-7503436 GCF_015228065.2 Penaeus monodon
GGTTTTATTCAAGATCTACATTTTCTTCTTTTCATAATATAACTATGAATTAACAAACTATTTCCACCGTCGTGTTTTCGCATTAGATCAAATATGGGTCACCTGCGTATGCTATTACCATTCTTGTCAAAGTAAACACCTGTGCCCTTCTGGTCCGCGTCAAATACCCGTCACAGGAGCAAAACAAAACAAAATATCTTAAGTGTTCCGGCCCCCCCTCCCCCCTCCCCGGTATTAGACTACTAGATCAGGA
>NC_051400.1:7504124-7504235 GCF_015228065.2 Penaeus monodon
GACGTTTAGCCCAAGACCTTCTTCCATTGAGCTTGCCAGTCGCACTTTTCATCCGTTCAGCGTACGGGCAAGAGGGACATAGAGAAAGAGGTCCATTTTACGCTTTGCTTT
>NC_051400.1:7504908-7505565 GCF_015228065.2 Penaeus monodon
TGCACAGAACAGCTTGTTGTGCTCTCCCCGTGAAAGCTTTAAAAAGATTCTCGCTGACAGGAATTTAGTATGTGTAAGCTTCCTGGTATTTCGCTTTATTCCCTTTGTTGCTGTAATTTATTGGAGACAGTTTTGCTTCGGGAAACGGAGGGGGGGGGGGGGAGGAAGGGGGGAAGAAAGGGGGGAAGGGGGGGAAGAAACGGGGGAAGGGGGTGAAGGAGAGATGGAGGGGGTGAAGGAGGGATGGAGGGGGAGGGAGGGGAGGGAGGAGGAGGGAAGAGGAGGAGAAGGGAGTGAAGGAGGGATGGAGGGGGAGGGAGGAGGAGGAGGAGGGAAGAGGAGAAGGGAGTAAAGGAGGGATGGAGGGGGAGGGAGGGGGAGGAGGAGGAGGGAAGAGGAGGAGAAAAGGGTGAAGGAGAGATGAAGGGGGAGGGAGGGGAGGGAGGGGAGGAAAGAGGAGGAAAAGGAGGGGGGAAAAGGGGGAAGAAAGAGGGTTGAAGGAGGGAGGGAGGGGAAGGAGGATGAAGGAAAGAAGGAAAATGAGAGGGACAGAAGGGGAAAAGAAGGAAGGAAGGAGGGGAGAGGAGAGGGGAGAATAGGAAAGGACGAGAAGAAAGATGAAGAGGATAAAAGTGGGAAATGATGTGATCGGAGTAT
>NC_051400.1:7506466-7507235 GCF_015228065.2 Penaeus monodon
CAGAATGCATGTCTCGTCTGCCTCTGTCCATGAAGTATAAATAAGTATTTTAAGCAGCATTATGCGCCAGTGTCCAAAGGGAATTATGCTTCACTGTCTTTTAACATTAAATATCTGAACATCTGAACATCTGAAAGTCTCTATTTAACATGAGAACATCTTGACTCTATTTCCATCCTGAGATCAGATTTAGTTTCACGCTCTCCCTCCCTTTGTTCAAATATCCGAAATATCCTCAATAAACATTGGACACTCGTTCCATGACAGGACAACCTCCCCCCCCCCCTTTTCACTGAACAAACGTTTACCTTGTAAATAGACCCATTTTCTTATACACTTGGGGCAATCTTTTTAAGGGATCACAAAACAGTTTCTAAACTTTTCTTTTTTCTTTCTCTTTCCCTTGCAAACAGGCACCGAACATAAGCTTTTATATATGACAATGTACATAATCAGCTAGCATGTGTACGCAAGCTTATACAAACTCGAGGGACTTGCAAAGTATGCTTAGGGATCACATATTGCAGAGAGTTTTCTCGTTTGTGATCATGCAAGCACAATCTTAGACCTCGTTTTCTGTTGTAATACCATGTCCCAAGAGAGGGAGGAATGTGCATCGACATTTTTACTTTTGTTTCTATGTGATAATATCATGCATGCTTATGCAGAGGAATTTCAAAATATGCATAGTAGGTTGATGATATTTCAACAAATTTCCACAGTATGTTCTGGGTCGGTGAGCAGTACTTTGGTGAATATGCAACACCTT
>NC_051400.1:7507293-7507641 GCF_015228065.2 Penaeus monodon
ACGTACAGTGTGCTATATACAGCGTCTGTTTAGGGTATGTATGTAAAGGGATATTAAGTTACAAAATGCTGACAACGGAAATGTACATAACAGAGAGTATTGTCAAAAAACACATTTTCGCAACCTTTGATTTTGTCCTATGATCCAAAACATACGCGTATATCTGGAATAAAGTTCTATCGAACATACATACAGACACTAGTAAATGACAATGCAACCAATTTCACAAACAGGCAGGCAAAATACATACACACACAACAAATCCAGAAACAAAGACTACTCAAAAACGCACATGCGCCTACATAAGTACATACGCACAAACACAATTAACAGCCAAACATCCACGGA
>NC_051400.1:7507744-7508797 GCF_015228065.2 Penaeus monodon
CTTTTAATTCTTACCCACACATACCCTTCTAAACACCCTCCCTTAACCCCTCACCCCCACCCACACACCCACACACCCTTTAAAATACCCCCTCACCTCCTTCAACACATACCTCCCTCCCCTCACCCGTTCCACACACACCGTCCTAACTACTCTCATTTCCCCCACACTCATAACCCCACTCTCCTTCCCCCACCCTTTCCTCCTCTTCCCATACTCCTACCATCTCCTCCTCCCCAAATATCCCCACCTTCCCCTCCCCCACACATAATCCCTCACCCTCCCTTCCCTCACACATGACCCCCACCCTTCCTCGACGACAGACCTCCCTCCCCTTCCCACATATAACCCACCTTCCCCTTCCCCCACACACATTTCCCTCCCCTTCCCCCACACATAACCCTTTCCCTCCCCTTCCCCCACATACAACCCCCTCCCTCCCCTACCCCCTACACATAACCCCCAGCCTCCCTCGACAACAGACCTCTCTTCATGATCAGGGTCTTAGAAGTAAATATTGTAATGTGATCGTGTGTGTTGACCCCGCCTGTCAGATCAGCCGCCATCTTCACTCTTCTTCAAGATGGAATGGAGGAGGACGCAATGATGTGGGGGGGAGAGGGAGGGGAAGAGAGGGGGGGAGGAGGGGAGGAGGATGGGTGAATGGGGATACTAAGAGGGGGAGGAGGAGGGGAGGAGGAGGGGGGGATGGGGATACTAGGAGGTGGGAGGAAAGGGAGGGGAAAGGAAGGGGTGGGAGGGTGGGAGGAGGCTTGAGGGGGTGGTTGTGGCACAAAGAGGTGGGGGGTGGGGAAGAGGGAGATGAGGGGTGAGATGGGGGCATGAGGGAGTGGGGGGGAGGCAAGGGGGGGGTACAAGATGGGGTCGTGGAGCAGAGAAGAGATAGTTAGGGATAGTAGGAGGTGGGGGGGGGGGAAGAGGAGTGGGTCAAGACGCAAGGAAGCAGGGGGTGGGGGAGAGGAGGGATAAATGAGGGGAACAAGGAAGTGGGGGTGAATGGGGAGTTAGTTAGGAAAGGGTGGGTTGTTGGTC
>NC_051400.1:7511102-7511630 GCF_015228065.2 Penaeus monodon
CGTGTTTTCAATAGATATTTACAGACGCACTGAAAAGAATGTTTGTGTGAAGAGAAAGTATTTTTATAAATAATATCAAAGGTGTTAGGATGCAAGAGACAATTTTCCAGTATATAGGAGAGTTATATTTAACACTCAGTCAAAATCTGAAGTTGCATAAAAGTAACAATAACAGTGGTGGTTATGACAGGTAATACTCCTATCACCACAACCAATAACCACACCCTAAATAACAGTAACAACAACACATTACCACCCCCACCCTTCCGAATACTCCTATTCACGTCTAGCCACCCGAAACACAAATAACAACACGCCACAACTATCATTATAACTAACACTGTAGAATCATAGCACTTAACACGTCACCCCTCATGTAGCACAATCACAATTACAGCTACAACCATCCCTCATCGTTAAGTTAGATAGTTCAGTATTGAACAGTTTTGACCCTCATCGCCATCCCTATTCGGTCAAAATGCTTCCGATAACCACAACAATAACCAACCCTATAATAATTTTTCGAGT
>NC_051400.1:7511730-7512030 GCF_015228065.2 Penaeus monodon
GCGCCAGAGCAGCACAGCCGATCACACGAACCCAAAGTTCATTTAAATATCCAAGTCAGCCATCAGAGAGAGGTTTTCGTCCTTGGGTGGTCCCTGTTTATCTCGCAGGCATTAAAATTCCACCAAAAAAGATGAAGAGGGAGAGAAAAAAGAGGGAAAAAAGGTTTGAGTTTAACATGCAGAGAGAACGACGTCAAAAGCGGCAGTTGGGGGTAGGGTGAGGGGGGGGGGTTGTTATGTTGAAGTGCGTAGGGGTTAGGTGGAGTTTGTGGGGAGGGGGGATTGTAAAATAAGTGCAGG
>NC_051400.1:7512703-7513211 GCF_015228065.2 Penaeus monodon
GAGGGGGTTGGAGGGGAGGCTACAGGGTCAGAGGGTAGTTGCACGGGTGAAGGGGGCAGCCGGGTCATGAGGAAAGGGGAAAGGGTTACTGCACTGGAGGTTGCGTGGGAGGAGGGCACTGCTGGCTCATGGGGAAGGGGGAATGGTTTTATAGGGACGTAGTGAAACAAGGCTGTATCCCGTTTTGTGCCACGATCGTTCTCAAAGGATGTACATTACTTCCTCTCTTCAACCTTCATTGGACTGTTTAGCTTCAGTAACCTCAACGATCGACGTCGCAACGCTACTTTGCTGAAGATGTTCGCGACGCTATTGTTGCAAATTAGCTGCCTTCCCTTTCGAGACTAACTATACCGCCTGGCTTTTTCAGCTTCGCATATCATGTTTATCCTTATCCGATTACCTGAGCTTGTTTTCCATAACCGAACCTCGTTGCTGTACATCTGCCTTGCCGCTGCTATCCCAAGCCAGTTTCTGCTTCCGTATCATCTTCAGTGTTCGTGCAACC
>NC_051400.1:7513245-7513572 GCF_015228065.2 Penaeus monodon
GAGGATTTGATTTGTTTTATATAGTATGAACCTCCAAATAGTTCATTTGATTTGTAATTACAGTTATTATATCCTGCTTTCGTAAACTGATACTTCATGTGAGCGCATATCATCCTTTTGTGTGAATGATCACTAGATATAAATCATAATTCTTGTAAAAACAAATTTGTTAATCGTTCTGCCATGTAAAATTGAGTTACTGTATCCAGCCTAGTTTTAAATGTAAATACTCATTTGTTATTCATCATTTCATGGTAGTCCTTATATCATATAAATGATAAAAAAGGCATTATTTTACTTATTTATTCAGTTAATAATGTAACTGGC
>NC_051400.1:7513867-7513996 GCF_015228065.2 Penaeus monodon
TCACGTTAGAAAAAAGTAAGACACAGTGTTGGTCTTATATTTAGATGCGTAACTTCACCGACAATTTAAATGCTAATTGTTATAATCATTTTCAGCCATTCTAGTTGGTTCTGTTTGATAATACCTATA
>NC_051400.1:7514043-7514127 GCF_015228065.2 Penaeus monodon
GGCTTGAACAGTAAGTAGTGATGTTGAGGCCCGAGGTTTGTACAATAGTGAGTTTTATTCTAGTAGGAATATATTCCTTTATGT
>NC_051400.1:7514260-7514353 GCF_015228065.2 Penaeus monodon
GGAAAAATGTGTTTTAGGTATATTAATGTTCACTACGTTCCTGTCAATATCGTCTATGTCTTTGTATCTTTCTGGATTTTTTTAATGAGATAT
>NC_051400.1:7514524-7515462 GCF_015228065.2 Penaeus monodon
CAGCTGCTGAATCCCCTGCGTACTGAATCATTAGACCAGGGGTTCCTAAGATATAGTACATTAACATTAAGATTACGCTTGTACAACCAGTGGTGTATTTCCACTGTTCAGGAGGTACGTAGGTGTTTCACTAAATACGTGACTGTCATCCATGTATGTGAATCTGACCTCCGGCAATCTGTAAGTTATTTTTCACTTTTGTTTACGCTTTTCTTTAATATTATCATACAAACAATAATGTATGATTAATAATTTTGCAGCTGACATGATAATCTCCCTGAGTTCTAATTACGTTTGGCTCGAGAATATGTTCCTCAAGAATATAAATGCCAGACTGTCAGATCCAAAATACATATGAATTGTATTTTAAAGAGAATATACACACTACTGCTTATGCATCTCCTTTTGGTAATTCAAAGTAACATTAAGATATTACGTTACATTAAATCATTTGATGTGCGAAGATCTCATATTGTGTACACATAATGAATTGAAGAATAAAAGTTGTAATTTTTTTCCATAATAAGTAGGGATGCACGGTAAATCATCAAAATGCAAGAGGGATGCACATTGCCAAATACATTGAGAAGCCGTGCATGAGAAAGTTGTTTGGAATAGTCGATGAGCATTGTGAATTATAAAACACCGAAAGTGTTTTATAATTCACAATGCTCACCGAAAGCGATTATTTGTTTTGAATGTTGAATGTTGCATTTTCTCTAATTCGAATTTCTAAACAAGTTCTATTACTTACTTTTTTTTAATGATAACATTATTGACAGTGCCAAACGCTTTAGACATAAATCACCTAAGTGTATTTGGATATTGATTGTTTTATTACAAATAATATCTTATTGGCTTTAAAATCCTGTTTTGGTGAGCATTTTATTTCCAAATCGGTGCCGCGTCTTAGAATTAAAGTCACTATTTTTCAAGAA
>NC_051400.1:7515628-7515899 GCF_015228065.2 Penaeus monodon
AATCAATAATGAGTTTACTAAATGCTCCCACCGCGCTAACTGTAGCCTGAAGACATCTGCTGTAAGCGACGCCCCCAAAGAAGCCTGGAAACTTAAATCTAATAAAAGATAATCAATGTGCAAGATATAATGAAGCTCATTAGTGGATTCGCCGTCCTTTTCATCTTGTCAGTGAGAAGCATTCGATCTCCACATGTTACGACGTTAAGGAGAGCAAGGAACCTGATTATCATAGAGTTAATGGATTCTCTGAAGGTGATGTATCTAGTTA
>NC_051400.1:7516249-7516381 GCF_015228065.2 Penaeus monodon
CCTCTCTGTAAGAACCCGACGCATGACTAACAAAACAGGTTTTATCTTTTTTCATTATCATGGCTGTTTATGAGGCACCTTTGTTATGGATCTTTTCGTAAGTTTACTATTTAAGGAAAGAATGGTGTGCTT
>NC_051400.1:7516484-7516771 GCF_015228065.2 Penaeus monodon
TTCTGTTACCTTTTTTTTCTTTTTGTACTGCTTCTACCTTTTCTGTTTTTTGCTTTTCGTTTCTTCTATTTCCTTTCTACTTCTTTCTTTCCCTATCTTTTCCTCTTCCACTTTTTCCATGTTCCTCATATCCTTCCTTCACATTTTTCTCTTTTATTTCTTTCCCCTTTCTTCTTTCATACTCCACTTTCTTATCACTTTTTCTCCTCCTCCCAATCTTTAATCAGTCTTCTCCTTCCCCTTTTCTCCTAGTATTTCTTCTTCTACCATGAAGTTCTTTTTCTCTT
>NC_051400.1:7517024-7517369 GCF_015228065.2 Penaeus monodon
ATAATTATCACCCATTTGACAACCATGAAAAACTTCCCAGAGAAAACACACATCAATAGTAAACACAGGCCACTCCTACAGCATGGAGTGTTGAATTTAGCCTTGCCTCTATCAGCTTTTTATAACGTGTGTTGGAAAAGCTTTTAAACCCGAATGTCTGTCCTACTTTTCAGATGAATAAAATGCATGATTGAATGCTATATAATCTTTGCCGAATGAAAAAGCGTGAATGTTCATCGTGTTTATTTTATGTTTTTACGATCATCTCGTGTTCACCAGTACGGTTTGGCAATAGCATTGTATTAAAAGTTATATGAATATATTCGTTAGGATCGATGTATCAAT
>NC_051400.1:7517696-7518385 GCF_015228065.2 Penaeus monodon
AAGAAAAAACAAGCAACAAGAATGCTGAGCAAACACCCCGGGAGCAAGCAAGCATTCCCCCCCCCCTTTTCACCCCAACCCCCTAACGCGTCGAACAATCTCTCTGGAATTCCCCAGCCCGATTGCCATCAAGCAGATTAACACGAGAAATGAAAGCAGTGAGGGAAATTTCCTTAAGATGAAGTGGGGGGGATGGGGAGGAAGGGGTAGGTTGAGAGGGGGGGGGGAGGAGGAAGGGGTAGGTTGGGGGGAGGAGGAGGAGAGGAAGAAGGGGGGGGGGAGAAGGGTGGTGAAGGGTAGGTGGGGGTGGGGGAAGGGTGGTGGAGGAAGGGTAGTGGGGAAGTGGGGGAGAAAGGTTGGAACAAGGGGGAGTGGGGTGGGGGTGGAAGAGGAAGGGTAGTGGTGGTGGGGAGGGAGAAGTGGGGGAGGAAGGATGATAGGTAGAACCAGGGGAGGGGGTGAAGGGAAGGAGGTGGAGGAGGAAAGGTGATAGGGGAAAATGTGGGATGAGAGCTACGGGGTGGGGGGGGGGGAGGAGGAAGAGGAGGTGGGAAAAACAACTTCAAAAGTAGGAAGAGAGGAGGAAGAGGGAGAGGAATGACAGGAGAAGGAGAGGTTGGGGGTTGCTGTCCATGTTAAAGGTCTCGACAACAAATAACCGAGAGTCAAGAGCTTTTATGGCGATTAAC
>NC_051400.1:7518686-7518956 GCF_015228065.2 Penaeus monodon
TCGATCAAACCGCGCATCCGTCTCCTCGAGTAGACCTCATAAGCTTCATTCATCTCCTTAATGATGCTAATTATCTCTTTTTCTCCTCGTCTTGAGCTTCATCATCGAGGCGGAAAGTAGCATCATTAAGTCCCGGATCTGTTAATGAGATTGCAGGATCAAATATCAAAAGCGATCGGTTTGTTACTTAGAGAAACGCGATCGACGTCGAGACGGTGGATCGATCTGTTGCCCGTGGGTTGCAATTGCGTCATGTGTTGGCTTGGGAGA
>NC_051400.1:7519430-7519562 GCF_015228065.2 Penaeus monodon
CTTGAGGCCAAATATCTTCCTTAAAAACAATGTCTTCTCGATGTCTTTGCAAAGGTCACATCATCGCTGCTCTTCTTTCTCTCACCTCCTCCTCCTTTTTCTTTTGCTTCTTCCTCTTCTCTTCCATTCATT
>NC_051400.1:7519702-7519776 GCF_015228065.2 Penaeus monodon
CTCCTTCCCTCTCTGCCTCCCTTCAATTCTTTTTTTTCTTTTTCTTTTTCTTCTGCTTCTTCTTCATCCTCCCA
>NC_051400.1:7519891-7520201 GCF_015228065.2 Penaeus monodon
CTTCAATTATCTTTTTTTTCTCCTTCTTCTTCTTCCCTCTCTGCCTTCCTTCAATTCTCTTTTCTTCTTCTTCTTCTTCTTCTACCTCCCTTCAGTTCCCTATTCTTTCCTCTTCTTCTTCTTCTTTTGTTGTTCCTTTCTCATATGAGTTTTTCATTTATTCTCCTGCTTCTATTCCCTCTATTCGCTCTCTGCTTCTCTTTCTTGTTACCCTCCCAATCACTTCTTTCTTTCACATCCTACCTTCTCCTCCTCCTCCTCTTTCTCTCCCTCTCCCTCATTCCTTCCTTCGCTCTCCATTTTTACTGAT
>NC_051400.1:7520230-7520628 GCF_015228065.2 Penaeus monodon
CCTTCTTCTTCTTTCACCCCTTTCCTTTTTAATAAATCATTTGATCACGATTGTCGTTACAATCTTCTATCTCTCATTCCTTATTTTCTATTTCTTCTTCTCTCTCTTCTTTTCCCTCTTCCTTCTTCCTACCCTTCCTCTTCTCATTCACACCTTCCCTCCCTCCTTTCCTATCTTCTTCCCTACCTCCACCATCCCCCCATCCCCCCCCATCCCGTCTTAGCATTGACGTTGAAAATAATCATCGCTTGAGTTAATGGTCATAATATGTTAAAATTATGTAGTGCTTGGGGGGTGGGGGTAAAAAGAGGAGATTTGCTGTTGATATATGATGCGCAGGCGTGATATTTTTCTCATGAGAAGTTTTTAACTGGGGGATATTTAACTCAGGATGGCAT
>NC_051400.1:7521861-7522102 GCF_015228065.2 Penaeus monodon
CACGAATTCCCAATGTTGGTTTTGACATTTCTGTCACTCCGATATGTTTTGTTTCAATTGTCGACCGAAAATGCACCATGATGCTCGACAATAAACACGAAACATTGCACTAGATTATGCGAAGCAGTGTAGTGATATCATGCACTAATAATGCTTTTGATATGAAGAGAAATGTAGACATGAGACAAAGTAAGTGAATTGTGAAATAATAACATGTTACTTATGTTGGTGACTTTATTTT
>NC_051400.1:7522539-7522712 GCF_015228065.2 Penaeus monodon
CATATGCATCAAGTTCTTTCAGCTGAACAGAAATGGCAGCTACTGACGTCATCCTCATGGGGAATTCATTCAATATTTTGTTCATTAATCCACTAAGTTTATTCCATCACGGACTATCAAAAAGCGGCGATCAGTTACAGTATCATTGTCTGAATATTATCATATATGATTGA
>NC_051400.1:7523683-7523977 GCF_015228065.2 Penaeus monodon
GCTATGTAATTATCATGCTAACGAAAATATATAAAAATTTTACTACGAAATCCAGTTAAAAGAAAACAGGCAGAATGAATAGAAAACGGACTGGACGCAGCAGTTAAGGGGGGACTGATGAAAATTTCTCTTGGGTAACGGAAGGGACCCGACTGTTATTATCGGAAAAGGGGGAACTCTGATAAATGGGGGAAGAGGAGAGAATGAGAATAGAGTGGGATATGAGGGGGGGGGGGCTGCAGGAATGATAGCGGAAAGGGCGTGGGAGTAGAGAGAGAGAATGAAGTAGGAGGG
>NC_051400.1:7524393-7524466 GCF_015228065.2 Penaeus monodon
CTGTAGGGATTAATATCAACGAAAAGGATAAACAAAGTAATTAGATTTTTTTTTCTACCGTGCTTCTCTTTAA
>NC_051400.1:7524664-7524844 GCF_015228065.2 Penaeus monodon
CCTCTGGAAATATTTGGCAAGCACTTAAAGGTCTCAAACCAAACAGAACGATTTCTGCTTGCACTTACGGCATTAAAAGCCTCTGTTCAGGCTGTGCTTGTCTTTCCGGTTGAACACGTTTTAGACATGTTTTAGCATTGTCCCCTGACGGAGGAGACAAATCCCTTTTGCTTATTGAGT
>NC_051400.1:7525944-7526219 GCF_015228065.2 Penaeus monodon
TTATGTCCGCACGCCTGAGTTTATCCGCATTTGTGCAAATCAACACACAACGGAGTACGGGTGCGCTCCTGTAACTGTCTGTCTGCAAACGTGTTCGTATGTATGTGCAGGCATATATCCACACACACAATATCCGTGACAATATCCTGTTCCCTGTTCCGCGGCCACGAACAGTGCTTCACGCAGGATTGGTTTCAGAAGCTGCGTAGAACCTATTCGTCTCGCTGTCGCTCCGCTTTGTCTCTTGTTAGGATCATGAATAACTGTAATAACTC
>NC_051400.1:7526368-7526580 GCF_015228065.2 Penaeus monodon
GTGTCTGGAAGCTGGTGATCATATTGGATTAAATGATTCAGATGTGGTGTAAATGTTGTTGTTTTTTGGGGGGAAGTGATAACGTTTTTTTGGATTTATTTGCGTTTTTTTTTCTTTCTGAATGGCTTATATCTGTTAAGCTGTGTATATGGTATGTGTCCATATATATTGATATATCTTAAAAGACCGATATCACGTACGGTTATTAGATG
>NC_051400.1:7527036-7527207 GCF_015228065.2 Penaeus monodon
TAAACCACAATCACCCGACAAGGACGCAAATCCCCCTCTTTTCACATAATCCTAAGAACCTACAAGACACGCAGATGATCTTCCAAGACGCCAGGCATGAACCTCGAAGCCAGGTGAAAGGGTTCTCGAGACGTCCTTTTAGATACGAAACAGGGGGAAATACCTGTTATT
>NC_051400.1:7527308-7527377 GCF_015228065.2 Penaeus monodon
TGGAAGTGTAGAAAAGAGGTGATCGAGGCGCTTCCACGAGGGATACACCGGGACTGAGGAGAAAGAGAG
>NC_051400.1:7529577-7529881 GCF_015228065.2 Penaeus monodon
AACAAAACTCCTCAATTATTACACACCCCAACTTCACTAAATGGGAAACATTATTGCCTGTTCCTTATTATTTTCTTCTTTACCTTTGTCTGATCAAAATTAATTATGCCTAATTAGAATAGATTAATGAACTGTATATAATGCCCTTCCTTATTTCCAGCTTCTGTGTCAGGGCTTCTGTTATGATTTTATATATGACGTTGTCCATTATTATTTTCTACAATGTAGTTATTTTCATTTTGATGATCAGTGAGTAGTTCTGTTTTTGAGTTTGAGAAACAGTGAAATTTCAGATCTTGTATCG
>NC_051400.1:7530035-7530140 GCF_015228065.2 Penaeus monodon
ACGTCGGCTTTATTGATTAATTCTTGTACAAATCATTTTGTATTACAGTTATAACCAACGTCTCAGACATAATCACAATTACAATATTTATCATAATAATCCTTT
>NC_051400.1:7530228-7530381 GCF_015228065.2 Penaeus monodon
TTTTAATGGTTTACGCAAAAACCATGACCTTCTCTCTCTCACTATTCTCATGAATCATAATCACTCATGGCCAAATCCGTCTGGTAGTGAGTTCTCATAAAAGATGATGATGAATGAAATACAAGGGAAAGAAATATGATCTCGTTTTCTCGA
>NC_051400.1:7530635-7530755 GCF_015228065.2 Penaeus monodon
TTGCGTGGTGTATGAATTATTCATATTCATGCTTCTGTTTTATGTTGTCTGTTTCGTTTGTGCTCTTCGTCTGTCGTGTTCCCTTCTTTGTCTCTGTCTGTCTTTTTTCTTAGTCTTCTG
>NC_051400.1:7531218-7531392 GCF_015228065.2 Penaeus monodon
TGTGACTTGCCTTTGTCTTCCTGTCATTTTCGAAGAAGGCGGATAAAGGAAATTAAATAAAGATAGGAAAATAGAAAAAAAAGCATGATAATTATAATCTTCCTTGGCAATATCACCGCCATAATCTGCAATAAAATCCTCTTATATTTCTCACTCCTCCCTTCCTCTTCCTCT
>NC_051400.1:7531488-7531593 GCF_015228065.2 Penaeus monodon
AAAAGTAATCGATATTGTCAAAAAGTAATCGGTATTGTCAAAAAGTAATCGATATAGATTCGTATTATTATCCTGGTTATTGGTACATTCAGATTCTCTACCCTG
>NC_051400.1:7531779-7531949 GCF_015228065.2 Penaeus monodon
GTCTGCCTATTAATCTATCTCTCTGTTTGTCTCCCTTTGAAATGAGCGTCTCGTTTTCTGTTTCACGTTTCTTCTTCCTTTTTAAGGGTGGACTTAGACAAAAAACTGCTGCTGTAGTTGTCAAATTATTTTTTCTTTATTTACCTCCTGTTATGTACATCCACTAACTG
>NC_051400.1:7532391-7532757 GCF_015228065.2 Penaeus monodon
AGTTTCCTGAACTACAAAATTCATAATATTTATGTTAACTTCCTTGATTAATCATACAAAACAGTTTATATAATTATTTCTATTTACTTCAGACATGAGGTTTGTGGACTTTAGCAATAATAATTTCTGAAAAATCAGAGCAGGATTGTAAAATGGATGATTTTATCCAACTGTTCTATCAACAACATAATTTTGATGTTGATATTTGCATAAATACTTTAATCATTGTAATCGCATGCTGGTAGTGTAAAGAGTGAACATTCACAATTATTTCCTAATCATTAATAGATTCGTATCAAAGGTATAGTAAGAAAAATGTAAGGAAACGAGTGAGAGTTTTACTACCGTGTTTCTCAGCAAGTAACC
>NC_051400.1:7532848-7533597 GCF_015228065.2 Penaeus monodon
AAATCCAAAATATAGATTTCTGTAAATTGACGTAGCGGCAGAAAGTTTAGAGTTTACCGCTTACGTCACAATATAGCTGACGAATATCTCGTGTTTTGTGGGGGTTTCAAAAACAAAAATCAGGTAAAACAATATATTTATCTCTACTTCGTGTTTGATATTCAAAACATTTTAACTAATACTGGTATGTTATCCTTAAAAAATATCGAAATATAATTTCATTTTGTTGCAATTAGAGACTTTTCTAAGCTACAACAACCAGAGGTAAGCCACGTTATCATCTTAAACTAAACTAAACTCAACTCAACACTTTTTTGGGCTTAAAAAAAATCGTCATATCATGTTGCTAGTCGTGGTCTCTTTATACAGCATATATGATAAGGAAAACGCATACACCTAGTTATGAATGATAAAACAAATACTATAAAATTGCCTTTGAAACGATTTTACACAGGATATAAACCCCCCAATATCCATTCGGTAACCCATCCCCTTCATATTGCTCCGCATGTAGTGACACTCTCGAAGATGAAAAATTGTTTAAAATTACGCTACATATAACTGTGGATATGCGATCGCATATCCTACTGTACGTATGGCATAATGTAGAATGCATGTATATTGGAGTACATATATCGCGTCATTTAAAGAATAAGGTGTAACTCACAGCCACGAATACCGAACCTACAGAAATATCGCACCTGTATGTTGCGCTCGAATTCCAGCAGAACCTAGGCGCTCATGCCGGC
>NC_051400.1:7533922-7534315 GCF_015228065.2 Penaeus monodon
TCATTTTCATTTAATCCCTTTCCTTGGGTAATAATTACAAAGTATGCAAAATCTTTCTGTCTTTCTGTCATCCTACTTTCTCTCTTCCTTTACTTTCTGTCATTCCACACTTACTCCTCTTTTTCTGTCTCTCATTCCACTCTCATTATTCTATTTCTCTCTCTCATTCAGCTCTCACTCTATCTCTATCTGTTTACCCACTTTCATTCATCTATTTCCCTCCGTCTTCCTACTCTCACACTTCTCTTTCTATCTGTCACCCGATTCTCACTCTCTTTTCTATCTTTCTTCTCACTCTATCTCCCATTCCACTCTCGCCCTATATTCCATTTCCTTCACGCTTCTCTCTGTGTCTCCGTTATTCGTGTTCTCCATCTAAGTCAACTACTACGT
>NC_051400.1:7534342-7534489 GCF_015228065.2 Penaeus monodon
CATCTACTTTGATGTCATTCCTGGTGATTCCTTTCAAATACTATATAATGTACTACACACAATAATAACTTCTTTACGTCATGTTCCTCGTATTCAGTCGGGAAAGCTAGGGATTATAGACTGATATATAGTTCTCAAACACTATAA
>NC_051400.1:7534509-7534632 GCF_015228065.2 Penaeus monodon
GGCTGGAAAGAGGTGTGTTTGATAGAAACTGTAAGGGAATTTCTGGGAAAAGTAGGTATGGAATTTGGGTCACTAAATCGCGGTGTATATAAACATTTTTATGGTTTCTTTGAGGATATCCAA
>NC_051400.1:7534978-7535072 GCF_015228065.2 Penaeus monodon
TTGATAGTATTACAGTCACTTCGATGAGGCCATTTCGAATCATATTATTCCAATAATTAAATCACTTAGACCGTTGTTGCACTCTGTCTGTTCC
>NC_051400.1:7535972-7536169 GCF_015228065.2 Penaeus monodon
ATAATATATATAGACCTAATATATATTTAATAATGAGTATAATGAGGATATTAACGATTAGAATATCCTGTTAATATTAACATATGCTACATAATTGCGGTTAAAAAATATAAAATGAAGTAAACTACACTTTTAATGCATCTCATTAATTGATTTGTTCATGGTAACGTTCAGTTTTATGCTACGCCACTGAAAAG
>NC_051400.1:7536534-7536682 GCF_015228065.2 Penaeus monodon
CGAACAAAAAACTGCAACAAGAACACTAATGCTTTCATCCACTTTTTCAATGCAATCTCTTTAGAAACATTGGATCAGTATGACACTTATGACAAATTGCATGTGGCTGCAGCACAGGTGTTCATACCCATGCTAGTATTTCATTTAG
>NC_051400.1:7538078-7538187 GCF_015228065.2 Penaeus monodon
CGAAGTGGAAGGCACTACAAAAATACTAAGTGGCATCCTTTCACCCGCCTGGCCTTAAGGAGGGTGGCAGGTGGGTGGGCAAAAGGGGGGGGGGATAGGGGAAACACGA
>NC_051400.1:7538320-7538405 GCF_015228065.2 Penaeus monodon
TTAAAAGGGCCCATATTGTAAACATCGAAAACTTGAGGAGAACTTTTGCGTAGTTTGTGTTTTCCTCTTTGTCTATCTACTTTTG
>NC_051400.1:7538616-7539342 GCF_015228065.2 Penaeus monodon
TTTGATGTTTCAAGAAACTGAAATTCAAATATCTACTTATAAAACATCATACAATAAAAAAAAATCAATAGACCTACCAACCCAAATTCAAAAAGAAAGAAAGGAAAAAAAATAGCGAGAAAACGGAGCCTACACATCAAGAGCAGAAGAGCGACAGAGCCATCCAGCGTTCGTGAGCGGGACCCCGGGCGCGCCAGCGAGCGAGTGAGGTGCCTCGTTGCCAGTGCCAGAGTGACTGAGGCTCCCCTAGTGTGCTGGTGGACTCAGTGCGAGACGGCGGTCGTTTTCCCGCGAGTGCCTCAGTATCCCGCCGTCACCCGAACAGTGCGGTCGCAAGCAAGCAAGCACGACAGAAGCCTTTTCCATTTGCGGGTCGCGAGTGATTTCGTATTTTCTATGAGAGAGTGAGAGAGATTGATTGTACTCTTTGTTAGGTGATGCGATTAGACTTTTAGGTATAAACGAAGACTTAGAAAGACAATAAACTTGGAATCTCCTACTTTTTTTCTTCTTTTTTTTGGAACTTGAGAAGTAAGGAAAACAGATTCCCAAAGGACGATTGTAAATAGCGTTTATTTACTTCCTTTGTTGTTCAGCTCTATCTTTCACGAGAGACGAGAGTTGGTGTGATATACCTGCCCAGACGCCAGGAGGTGAGTGTTTCAATTTTGGCATTCGTTAACTAGCACAGGTGCCAAGGCATTAGAGTGCCATATTCATATATAT